>NC_092082.1:53650117-53976168 GCF_043229965.1 Drosophila suzukii
GAACAAACTTTTGAGTTGGAAATGACGAATATAACCTGGAAAATTCCCCATGTAACTCCGAGCGATTTTGCAAAAATTAAGATGTACGATATTATTAAAAGTGGTGTAAACCTACCAATCGCATTCCGGAGTTGGGATTCATATGTTAACCCCAAATTGGGGTATGGAAGTCAACACAGCTGGAATGTGAAATTGTCGGCTAACCGCGAAAAACCAAGATTTGCTATAATTGGATTTACACTAAATGAAGAACTTATCACAAATAACTTATCAAACTTGAAAGTTCACTTGAATTCAGAGTCATATCCATACGATAATCTAAATGTTGATTTTAGTAAGAATCAGTATGCTCACCTATATGAAATGTATACAAGATTTCAGTCTAGTTACTATAATCGTGAATCACAACCATTTTTGACCCCAAATGAATTTAAATTGAAGGCCCCTATTATTGTGGTTGATCTTTCATATCAAAACGAATCAGTGAAAACTGGTCCTATTGATGTGAGAATTTCAATAGAACTGAAGACACCAAGTCATGAAAATACACAAGCTTACTGTCTCCTCATACATGACCGTTTAGTTGAATATAACCCATTAAACGGACTAGTACAACGAGTTGTTTAACATTAGAAAAGTGTTGAATGATACTGTTTCGATTGATGTTCAAGGTTTCTTTGATAATAATAATAATTTTATTTTAAAGGAAATTGGAATTGTATTCGAAAAAGATCCAAACTTGAATAATAGTATTTTAATAGAACCACCATATGATTTTACTTTGCTAAATACAAAATCTCGAAAGACTGCAATTAGGTTAACCAATACACATCACAAAATTTTTTGGAACGATGGAGAGAACACTTTTCCACAAACTCGAAAGTATCTAAGGACAATTACAAGCGGAAAACAAATTATTTGTAAAGGTGTGGAAAAGAAACGATTTCTACAGAAGTTTTTTGGGAGTCATCAGCTCATAAATATCGAGAAAATGGGCTGTCCGTCATTAAACAGGTTTAAAGGAAACCGGTTTCCCTATTGTGAAACACACCTTAAGGGCGGGGTTTGTGCTCTAAACAATGCATACAATATTTTGACATTTTTTAAAAGTAGCTCCAAAACAATAAAATAATTGTTATACATAATTTTAAAGTTGAGACTAGATATGTAAAGACCTACAAGAAAATAAAATTAACAAAATGAAATTTCATGAGGAAATTGACCAATTTATTGAACAATTTAAAGGAGAGATAATTGGTCATCATTTTCAATACCTTCTAAACATAAAATCCATGTTCATGAATCGAGGTGGACATGATCTCAAAACAACGAATTATGGTGAACACTTTACATTTTGTAATCCAGAAATGACGTCGGAAACGTGCGCCTGTTTCTTCTATGCAAATCGCCGGAATCAAAGCAGAAAATTAATTTCTATATATAACAAAAATGTTCGCAATACCAAAATATATGATGGACGTTGATGCACTACGAGCAGTACAAACAAGTGGCCCAACGACACCAAGCACGTGCTTGTTACGCGCGGGGCCCTTTTATCAATTTGGGCAACAAATACGAGTTCGCGAGGAAGATACAAAAAACAAATAGAGACGGGACACAAATGAAAATAAAAGAAGCATCTAAGAATGAAGCAAATGAGTTAAAATATTAGTTTTTAATACCGGGATAGAAGTTGAAGTGCAAATTAAATGGTAAAGGTTGTTATAATTATTACAAAAATTTGATGTACATCGTGGCAAATATAGGGGATAATAAATTCGTGTTAGTCTAGCAGGGACATTGAAAGTTAGGCGGTTTACAAGTTCTACAGAATCAATATCACCTCTAATAAGATTTTGCATAAAAATAGTACCAAGCATTGTTCTACGATTTACAAGTGTAGGTAAATTAAGCAATAGTAATCTACTCTGATAGGAAGCTAGCCTTACGTTTTGATCCCAGTTCAAACTACGAAGGGCAAAAAGAAGACATTTTTTTTGTACCGACTCAATACGGTCAATGTGCACTTGATATTGTGGACTCCAAACCGAAGAACAATATTCCAAAATAGGACGGACAAGGGAGGTAAATAATAACTTGGTTGTATAAGGGTCATCAAATTCTTTTGACCAACGCTTTATAAACCCAAGAACACTCATGGCCTTGCTGACAGTGGACATTATGTGGCAGTCAAATTTAAGTTTTGGGTCCAGAAGAACGCCTAAGTCATTAACTGAATATATACGGTCGAGTGGCGTATTTTGAAGAGAGTAACTAACAAAAGTAGGAGTACCCCTATGAAAAGTCATAACGTTGCATTTAAGGCAGTTCAAATTTAAAAGGTTAAACTCACACCATCCCTGAAAACAATCAATACCTGACTGTAAGTTGAAACCCGACGCTATATCATTATGTGATAAACAAAGCTTAACATCATCAGCATACATTAGTACACGAGAGTGTGTTATGATAGAGGGAAGATCGTTAATAAACAAAGTAAACAGCAAAGGGCCCAAATGACTACCCTGAGGCACTCCAGATGTCACATAGATCAGTTTTGAGGCAGCGTTCTTGAATGTAACCCCCTGAGTCCTACCATTCAAATAACTTGAAATCCAAGTTAATAGATTACATGGAAACCCAAGCTGATTTAATTTGAATAAGAGAAGAGAGTGGTTGACAGAGTCAAAGGCTTTACTAAAATCAGTGTATATAACGTCAGTCTGCATTTTATTCTTAAATCCATTTATTGCAATAGATGACAATTCCAGAAGGTTGGTGGTGGTCGATCTTCGCTTAACAAAACCATGCTGACACGGTGATATTAGCGAGGAACATAAATGTTGCAAATGAGAAGTAATAATACGTTCAAATGCTTTAGGAATTGCCGACAATGCCGACAACCTCTGTAGTTCTGGGCATCCGCCTTCGCACCCTTTTTGTGAAGTGGAATGATAAAAGAGTCCTTCCAGATAGTAGGAAAAACTGACGATGAAATAGACAAATCAAAAAGTTTAAGAATCGGTTTACATATGGTTGACGCACAAAACTTAAGCACACACCCGGGGAGTCCATCAGGACCGGGAGAATAAGTTGGCGTTGTTTTTTCTAAGTCTCTTACGTGAGAAATTTCCATAATTTCAGGGGTAAAAACACAATTTGCCTTATTTAAGGGATTAGGGTAGTTAGAACTTGACCAAGCAGCCGAACTATAAGTAGTTTGGAAAAACTCGGCAAATAAATCAGCAATTTGTGAATCCGTCGATGCCTCCATTGAGTTAAAACGTACCGATGAAGGCAATGCTGACGACTTACTTGGCATTGACAAAGTTATAAAACTGCTTCGGATCATTTGAAAATTCAAATTTACATCGACTTAAATACATAGAATAGCAATGACTATTGAGAACATTAAAATCCGATCGAGCCACCACATATTTCGAAAAATCAGATGGCTTACCCGATTTCTTATACTTTTTATAAGTGTTTTTAAGTCTTTGAAGCGCATTGGTAAACCAAGGTGGCCTGTTTGTCTTTGAAGGAAACCTATCAGGAACGCATTCATTAAAAAAAGTATTTAGAAATGTTCAGTGGCACTTTCAATATCCACACAATTGTACAAGTCTGTCCAATTATATTGAGAAATCATGTCGTTAAGTTTTTTATAGTTACATTTTCGGAAACATCTCACTTTAGTTTGAGAAACTAAAGGAGAGAGGGTATCAACGCATGGGAGGCAGATTGTCAATTCCATTGTTGGATGATATCGGTCTTCAGGTACAACAAGAGCGTCAATTCTAGATACCGTGACTTCAGACGGGTCTGAAACAAACACAAGATCTAGTTGTCTATTTAATGAATTCCGTATAAAGCTTACTTGCTGTAACGATAATTCTAGAAGACCATCTACAAAATCATGGGCGGATAGAGGTATAGCGACTAGTGAGTCAGTAGGAGGAGACCAAGAAATATCAGGGAGATTAAAGTCACCCAAAACAATCAAAAGGTCACTGTTAGAAAGAAGGGATAGAACAGATTTTATCGCAGACAGGTGGTGCTCATAAATTATTAAATCAGAGCCAGGTGGAATATAGGAACATGTAACAAATATTGAGAATGATTGCAAGGAAACTTTCACACTAACAAATTCAATTTCATTAGGAGTATCAGAGTGAATTCTCTCGGATGTTAGGATAGTGCTAACGGCAATCAGCACACCGCCTCCCCTACGTGAGGAGCGATCGGTCCTATAGGCATTAAAATTGTTTGACAGAACTTCATTGTCAGATATCTCTGGTTTCAGCCAAGTTTCCGTAAAAGCCAAAATATCAGCAGTAAATGCAGAGGAGTCAGCATAAAGCTTGGGTAGCTTCATATTTAGTCCCCTAACATTTTGATAAGCCAAAAATAAACTTTTTAGTTTTTTGGCGCAGTGGAAGGTCTGTTATTTGTTCTCGGTTTATTGGGAACAAATTCTTTTATTACTAAATCATCATTAAGCCAAAAGCTTTCAGAAAGTAATACCTTAAACACATCAGCGGAGCAAATATTTTAAAAGATGATAAATAAATAAAAAAATTGCTCAACTGAAATATTCTCGGATGGGAATTTTTCACGAATAAATTCCAAAACATCCTCAGATGTGGTATCTGGGGTGAATCTCGAAACAAATAATTGTGTTCTATGTGGAACAACTGATAATTTCTTACGTCCCCCAGCAGCAGATTGCAACTCACTAAGCTGAGAGCCAGAAACGGTAACTTCTGTATCTATAGGTGCGGTCGGCACCGTAGCCGGCACTGAAGGTTTTTTTACCACCCGACTTCGAGAAGCAGTGACTTCACCTGAAACAATCCATAGGCGCAGTGGGTTCACTTACCACAGTGTCAACAGAAAATGCTGCAGCCACCAAGTTCGGATTTGGGGTGGATACCGTGACCGTATTAACTGCCGCTAAGCTGGTTTTTTACGTGGGGTGCAGGTTCCTGAGCTTTTTACGCAGCGCAAGTTTCTTTCAGTAGAGTGCCACGCCCACTCTAACGCCCACAAACCGCCCAAAACTGTGGCTCCTACAGTTTTGATGCTAGAATAAAAATTTTACCTGAAATGTAATGTTCTCATCAATACCTATCGATTGACCCAATAAAAGTTTGCCACGCCCACCCTAACGCCTATAAACCGCCCACAAACTTCAAAAAATCGTAAATATGAACGTGAATATCTCGGAAACTATCAAAGATAGAGAATTGGGATTTCAGATTTAGATTCCGTAGCCTTATACGCAGCGCAAGTTTATTACGCGAATATGCCACGCCCACTCTAACGCCCACAAACCGCGAAAACCTGTGACGCCCACAATTTTTATGCTAGATAAAAAATTTTAACTGAAATGTATTGGTCTGGACAATACCTATCGATGGGCAAAAAAATTTGCCACGCCCACTCTAACGCCCATAACGCTTAAATCTGTATACCGCCGGTAGGTGGCGCATTTTAATCTCGCTTTGCTACTTGTTTATCTCTATTTAGCTGAGTAACGGGTATCTGATAGTCGAGGTACTCGACTATAGCGTTCTTCCTTGTTTTTTATTATTAAATTGAGCACAAACGGAATTGAACCCCTCATTGAGCTGTTTGAAAGCACCAGAGAGATTCAAAAGGCTGTCTCGAGTCTGCTTCATAAAGCCGCTCATCTCAACTACCATTTCCTTGCAGGATCCACATGACCACATGAGTCCAGAATTCAGATCAATGAAGTCTTTGACTCTACCAGTAAATCCTGCGCATTTAACGTGCATCATCGATTCGCAGAGCCAGCAGAAAATAAAAGGGTCTTTAGATGAAGACGAAAGAGTACAATTTTTCTTAGAGCAGACAAGAGCCATTTAAAGGAAATGAAATAAAATAAAATAATATATGAAAAATACCTCAAGTAAATTTGGCACTGGGATCAAATTCCAAAACCACAAAGGCACAAAACACGAAAAAAATAAGATCTTCTATCGATTGAGCGTTGCTTGTGGGACACTGACGATATCATTTTTCGTCACAATTGTTGATATCAGAAATTTTTGTTAAGAGCGCTTTCGCCACTACTTTTTACCTCGTTAAGAGGTGTTTTTGTTTGATATCAGACGTTTTTTTTGCACAAGAGTTTAAGTACCCCAATACCATGACTAGGAGTCTTCCCCATATGGCTTGGCTATTGAAAAACCAAACACACACTTTCATGTTCCACTTCGGCTTAACTTTATCCTAATAAGGGATGGGTTGTTCACACTCACATTTTAATAAGAATGAAACATATAATATGAATATTAAACTTTTTAATAACAAGTTTTATCGCTTCAATTACCTATTTGTATAGTTTCAGATTCCAAGATAAATCTGTCGTTTCTTACATTTCCCGCTGAACTAGCGGGTTTTTCCAAAGTGGTAGAACAAATAGATAAAGTTTCCTATTTCGATTAGCTTCATGCAAGTAAAGGACCCTAAAACCATAACCAATTTTCCGTTTGAAAAAATCTAATAAGAATATTGTTCATCAAATTGGTTTTTTCTTGTTTATTCCAATAAGTATGAAATATTACGTATACGGAGCTGAAACCAGTTGCACTTTTTATCGCTTAATATTTTCCAAACGGTAATTTTTAGGGTAAAAAGTGTTATATCAAAAGTTGAGGAATCTCAAGGGCTACATGATATAAAATTTAAAAAGAAATCGTTCGACTCAATTTTGAGCAAATAGTCAAAAGGTGGTTTTAAAAAATAACTTTTTAACGTAACTCTAAATCTATTATGTTCACACAATTTTACTATTTAAAGAGTAGTTAGCAAATTAAATTATCTTTTCAGAGATATATAGCACGTTTCTGTACAATAGTAGTTTAGCTACTATAAGCATTTTAAATTTGGCTTTTATTTTTGATTTTCCGCTAAACCAGCGGGTTTTTCCAAAAGTTGTAGAACAAACGTTTTCTATTTCAAGCTACTTTATACACCCATAGGGTTTCCAAAACCCTAAAACTAAGATGGGATGCATACAAACCCACAAACAAAGGGACAAACATTTTCATTTTGGGAAGAAGAAGAAAATCTTGTTTTTTGGATTACTTTTGAACGGAACATCGGATTTCAACAAATGAGGTGTCATTCGACGCGTATTCTCAGTAAAAACAAAACTAGCTAAACAGCCGGGGGCTTTTATCCCCACCGTATCCAGCAGCTCCAATTTTCTAAATTTTTACTTTTACACTTTCACCGCTTTTTCTCCCAAACGAATCTATATTTCGACAGTCTTGGTATGCACTCTTCTTAGGTAGTGCGATACCTTTCGATTGGTGTATCACTCGTTATGATCGGACCATAATTGCAGATTTTCATTTCTGCGGCTATATATAGTAGTTGTTTCGCACGCTCTCTTGCGCGCTTCGCCACTACGTGTACTGCCGTCCACAGTGATATATATACTTTATGGGGTCGGAAACGCTTCATGAAAACAATACATTTCAGTTAAAATTTGTGTGGTCGTGGCACTTTGCTGAAAGAAACTTGCGCTGCTCAAGAGACTCAGGAATCTGCACGCCAAATCTCAAATCCCAGCGTTCATCCGGACAAAAGGACAGACGAACAGACGGACATGGCTAGATCGATTCGGCTTGTGATCCTGATTAAGAATATATATACTTTATGGGGTCGGAAAAAAACAATACATTTCAGTTAAATTTTGTGTTCTAGCATCAAAACCGTAGGATCAGTTTTGGGCGGTTTGTGGGCGTTAGAGTGGCACTTTGCTGAATGAAACTTGCGCTGCACAAGAGGCTCAGGAATCTGCATGCCAAATCCAAATAGCCTAGCTCTAATAGTTTCTGAGATCTCGGGGTTCATACGGACAGACGGACAGACGGACATGGCTCGATCGACTCCTCTAGTCATGCTGATCAAGAATATGAATACTTTATGGGGTCGGAAACGTCTCCTTCACTGCGTTGCAAACTTCTGACTGAAATCAATATACCCTCTGCAAGGGTATAAAAACAAATGAAACAAGGAAGAACGCTATAGTCGAGTACCTCGACTATCAGATACCCGTTACTCAGCTAAATAGAGATATGCAAGTAGCAAAGCGAGATTAAAACAAGGAAGAACGCTATAGTCGAGTACCTCGACTATCAGATACCCGTTACTCAGCTAAATGGAGATATGCAAGCAGCAAAGCGAGATTAAAATGCGCCACCTACCGGCGGTATACAGATTTAAGCGTTATGGGCGTTAGAGTGGGTGTGGCAAATTTTTGGATCAATCGATAGGTATTGACGAGACCAATACATTTCAGTTAAAATTTTTTATCTAGCATGAAAATTGTGGGCGTCACAGGTTTTCGCGGTTTGTGGGCGTAAAAGTGGGCGTGGCAAACTTTTTTTTGGGTCAATCGATAGGTATTGATAAGAACAATACATTTCAGTTAAAATTTTTACTCTAGCACTAAAACTGTAGGAGCCACAGTTTTGGGCGGTTTGTGGGCGTTAGAGTGGGCGTGGCACTGTACTGAAACAAACTTGCGCTGCGTAAGAAGCTCAGGAATCTGCTCGCCAAATCTCAATAGCCTAGCTCTCATAGTTTCCGAGATCTCAGCGTTCATCCGGACGGACAGACAGACGGACAGACGGACAGACGGACGGACGGACAGACGGACAGACGGACAGACGGACAGACGGACAGACGGACAGACGGACAGACGGACATGGCTAGATCGACTCGGCTAGTGATCCTGATCAAGAATATATATACTTTGTGGGGTCGGAAACGCTTCCTTCTGCCTGTTACATACTTTCCGACGAATCTAGTATACCCTTTTACTCTACGAGTAACGGGTATAATGAGCCACCTACCGGCGGTATACAGATTTAAGCGTTTTGGGCGTTAAAGTGGGCGTGGCAAATTTTTTTTTGGACCAATCGATAGGTATTGACAAGACCAATACATTTCAGTTAAAATTTTTTATTCAGCATAAAAATTGTGGGCATCACAGGTTTTCGCGGTTTGTGGGCGTTAGAGTGGGCGTGGCATATTCGCGTGACAAACTTGCGCTGCGTATAAGGCTACGGAATCCAAATCGGAAATCCCAATTCTCTATCTTTGATAGTTTCCGAGATATCCACGTTCATATTTACGTTTTTTTGAAGTTTGTGGGTCAATCGATAGGTATTGATAAGAACATTACATTTCAGATAAAATTTTTATTCTAGCATCAAAACTGTAGGAGCCACAGTTTTGGGCGGATTGTGGGCGTGGCACTGTACTGAAACAAACTTGCGCTGCGTAAGAAGCTCAGGAATCTCAATAGCCTAGCTCCCATAGTTTCCGAGATCTCAGCGTTCATCCGGACAGACAGACGGACAGACGGACAGACGGACATGGCTAGATCGACTCGGCTAGTGATCCTGATCAAGAATATATATACTTTATGGGGTCGGAAACGCTTCCTTCTGCCTGTTACATACTTTCCGACGAATCTAGTATACCCTTTTACTCTACGAGTAACGGGTATAAAAATTTCCTTGGGAACAGACTCAATAGAAAGCTACATGAATTCATTTTAAAAGTAAAGTTATTGCTTTAGAATATTCCGTCACAATACGCAGATTTTTGCATTTGACTAGATTAAGCCCAAGTCGACTTCCATTTTGCGTACGTTAGCGACAGTATATTTTTGACAATATTTTAAAAATGATAGCTCAAAAAATCCCATCATTTACACGAAGCAAAAGGCTGATAAGACGTTATTGAAAAAAAGATAAAAGTTTCAGAAAACGTTTATTTTCTTTTTTTGTTTGCACTAAGTGCGTACGAACGTACGTTCGCGACCCGTGGAAATGCCCATATATGATAACAATTTGGGCCTAATACGTACCAAAACATTGGACTCCAAATGTAATAAATAAAGTAGAAACAAGGAAGAACGCTATAGTCGAGGGCCTCGACTATCAAATACCCGTTACTCAGCTAATGGGACCAAAGGGAAATGGAGATATGCAAGCAGCAAGGCGAGATTGAAATGCGCACCCTACCCGTGATGTCAATATGTGGTGATGTGGGCGGTAGACGGATTAAACCGTTATGCGCGTTAGAGTGGGCGTGGAAAACTTTTTTTGGATTAATCGATATGTATTGACGAGACCAATACATTTCAGTTAAAATTTTGTATCTATCATGAAAATTGTGGGCGCCACAGGCTTGGGCGGTTTGTGGGCGTTACATTGGGCGTGGCGTATTTGATTTGTTAATTTCCGAGATATCCGCGTTCATATTTAAGATTTTTTGAAGTTTGTGGGTGGTTTGTGGGCGTTAAAGTAAGCGTTTTTAAGTTAATCGATAGGTATTGATGAGACCGATACATTTCAGTTAAAATTTGTATTCTAGCATCAAGACTGTAGGGGCCAAAGTTTTGGGCGGTTTGTGGGCGTTAGAGTGGGCGTGGCACATTTCTAAAACCAACTTGCGCTGCGATGGAATCTCAGGAATCTGCATGCCTAATCCCAGTATTGTAACTCTTATAGTTTCAGACAGACAGATGAACAGACGGACAGACAGACATGGCTAGATCGACTCGGCTAGTGATCCTGATCAAGAATATATATACCTTATGGGGTCGGAAACGCTTCCTTCTGCCTGTCAAATATTTTCTGACGAATCTAGTATACCCTTTTACTCTACGAGTAACGGGTATAAAAAATATAAAACCAGATCGATTATTATTTCTTGTATGTAAAAAAAAAATTATATATACTTAAGGACGATTAGAGAATAGAGCTTTTTGTGAGTGGGACTTATTGTTATTCAGTGACTCTTTGAATTTGGACCTAGGACTCTAGACTTGGGTCCCGAAATCTGAGCATCTAATGTGACGTTGTTTTTTTTTTGTATATTCATTTATTCCCTACAATTATATACAGAGTAAAAGTAAGTACAAGAACAGGAGTAGGGGGCCGTGGTTGCGCGGTATCACCGCAAGGTATTGCTTCGCGCAATGGTAGCCATCTAGGCTGTAGCTTCTCTCCTCTCGTTATCGGTGCGACGCAGCGTTCGCAGTACGCTCGCTGCGTAGGCTGCCGTTGCTTCCCAGTTCGCCTCTTTCAGCAGCATGAGGGGCACAAACGTTTCTCGCCGAACTCTTACCCTGGTGGTCTCCATAAGTATTTGGCGGTCATAGCCAAAACGGGGACATTCAAAAAGAACATGCTGAGCGTCCTCGACAATACCACTGCCGCACTCTGGGCAACCTTCCTCCGTGTCGTGTCCGAAGCGCTTAAGGAAGCTTCGGAAGCAGCCGTGTCCACTCAGCGCCTGCGTGAGGTAAAAATCTACCTGGTCGTGCTTCCTATTTACCCGTGGCTCTATGCTGGGGATGAGCTGGTGCGTCCTTGCTGGAGTTGTCCCAGGCTGCCTGCCAGTTGTCGACGCTCTGCATCCTGGCCCTCCTCTTCACCTTGGTCTTGGTACTGTGGTCCGCCTGTTCGCCTGCTAGAGCCACTCGAATCTCCTTGGCCTCCCGCACCAGTTCACACAGGGGAACTTGGCCTGCGATGACAAGCGCTGCGTCGTCCGAGATCGTTCTGAAGGCACTGGAAATTCTGACGGCACACAGGCGGTACGTCGACTTAACACCTCGCATGTAGCTGCTCACAGCAGTGGCCTCAGCCCACACTGGAGCAGCGTACAGCAACTGCGACTTGACAACAGAGCGATCCTGTGGTCTCGCTTGCCTTCTTGTTTACGAATTTTAGGTGTTCGCGGAAGGAGAGGCGGGTGTCCAGCATGACTCCCAGGTATCTTATGGCACGCTGAGATGGTATCGTTGTCCCTCCTATCTGAATATGCGCCGACTCCACTGCTTTCCTGCTTGAAATCAGTACCGCTTCAGTTTTGTGTGAGGCCAGCACTAGGCCGCCACTGAGAGCCACTCCTCCACTGCTCGAATTGCGCAGTTTGCAGCTGCCTCCACGGCAGCAACTTCCTTGGCCACCACTACCAGCGCGACATCATCTGCAAAGCCAACAATGTTGGTGCTGCTCGGCAGTGGGAGCTTCATAACTCCTTCATACATCGTGTTCCAAAGCAGATGGCCCAGTACCGAGCCCTGAGGAACACCTGCTGTCACCTCGTAAGTCCTGGGGCCCACAGAAGTTTCTAGGACCAGCTCCCTTTTGCTGAGGTAGCTGTGCACTACATTCAGCAGGTATTCCGGGATGTTTAGGGAACGTAGTGCCTCCGTTCCGTATGTCCAGCGTGACCCCTAGACAATACTTCTTCGTCCTACCCTTCTATCTGGTACCAGCGATGGCCTTAGCAGCAATGTTGGTGACCCTCTCTATAGCGTCCAGTGTCGATTTCCCTTTCCGGAAACAGTATTGGTTGGAAGAGAGTCCACCGGCATCCTCCATAGCAGCGTTAAGCCTTGTTGCAATGACCCTTTCGAAGACCTTGCCTATAGTGTCCAGCAGGCAGATGGGTCTATAGGAAGAGGCTTTGCCCGCTGGTTTCCCTGGCTTTGGCAGAAGCAGAAGTTTTTGGCGCTTGACTTGGCTTGACTACCGTCTTGTAGGCTCTTCCCAATGGGTCGTTTTCCAGCTCGTCGCAGAGCTTGAGGTAGCTTTCCCTCTTGCTGTCCCGAATCGCCAGTTTGAGTGCCTTCTTTGCACTCTTAAAGCTCGAGTTGCAGGCAGAAAGGTTTGCGGTGCCCTTTGGACTAACCTCCTGGCTCGAAGGCAGGTCCTGCGCAAGCTAGCGATTTCATCGCTCTACCAATACACTGGCGCTTGGTGCTCCCGAAAGGTTTTACGCTGCTGCATGCTTTGGTCACAGGCTTCCTCCAGTCTGGCTGCCAATAATGTGAGCTTGTATGTGTGGGTGTGTGGACATGTACAATACATAGGAGTTTGTGATGCTACGGATATGTCACTCCCCCATCCGTTGAATTTGGCCTGTCCTCAGGCGGATAGTCTTTGGTATAACATTAAATTTTCCTCTATGCTAATCTGATTAGGTAGATCGTTTACAATTTCTGTACCCTTTGGTGTTTCTTCCTTTGGTTTTACATATTTTACAATAAGTTTTCTTGGTATGCTCTTAAATTTATACCATAAATACAATAAAATGCTTATAATAATGATTACAAAGGTTGCTAAAGTAATTATTTGAAATACAATATAATAATATAACGTACATGTTCGTGTGACTTCGGCATGGGTCTTCGGGTCATTTTTTTCTCAACTTCGTTGCGCTTTTTTGTTGCTGCGGCAGAGGATCTCAGTGCAAAGCTGATAAACGTCTCGCTTCAGCACGCCGCGGGCAAACTTCGTGTTTGTTACACTCACACTAATGCAAGGCAAACTTGTGATGGTATGTGTGTGCCGACCACTGATGTAAGATAATGGTCCAATTTTGCTATATTATTATTTATGTAAACACTCTGTGTGTAATCTAACTTTGAATTTGAAAGAGTGAATTTTTCTAACTGTATTGAACAATTAAGGATTTTAACGAGTTTACTTCCGACTATAGACATTTCTTTATTAATGCAATTTTGATTCAGCAATGTTTTAGGGATATTCCATGTAAATAAAATATTGGGTTCAACATAACTAATTTTGAACTTTCTATAACTTTTAGTTTATTTGCATTCAGTGTTTTCCTGTCTGATCAATCATCAATTACAATTTTCCCTGTTTTTGATTAAATACTTTATCTTCATATAGAAAATACTTATCAAGTATATTTTCTGTTAAAATATTGTTATTTTCATCGGGATGAGGAATTATTTCAAAAACGGGAGATTTGACTATCTCTGGAATGTGGGAAATAATCAAAATTTCATTTGTGTCTGTTTTAAGCCAAGGGGAAGTTTTAATTTTCAACAATTTCTCAGGGTTCATATTTTTTAAATAATCGTGTTTTAATAGTTTTGGATTAAATAGTCCCAATCTTTTCATTTGCATTCCTAATTCGATATCTTCTACATATTCTGTAAATCGTTGAAAGTTAAATTTTATAACGCTGACTTGTTGATCTTTTTCTGCTTTTTCTTTTAATTTGTTTATTATTTCGATTTAGTTATTTATACATCGATAATCATATTATACTTAAGTAATGGTATTCATAATTAGTTGGGATATTTATTGATCCTGTTTAAATACAAGATATCCATATTATGCCTTTATGGGATTTATTTCAATACTTTGTGAAATTGTCAGTTGAATTACAGTTGCTAATATTATAAAGAAAATTATTATTTTCACTGAGTTGTTCCTGAGTTCGTTTATTTCCTTCTGCTTGCCTGGAATTATCATCATATTTATTTTTATTAATTTTCTTCTTCTTTTTGAACTTTGATTTATAATAAAAAATCTTTCTTCCTCTGTTCGTTTCTTCAAAATGTTTTTCATCTACTTTCTTCAAGTTTCCTGTCTTTTAAAATGGATTTGTGGTCTTAGATTTCACTAGAGGTTTGTATCTATTTTATAATCCTGACGTTTCTCGTTTAATTATACCCGTTACTCGTAGAGTAAAAGGGTAACCTAAATTCGTCGGAAAGTATGTAACAGGCAGAAGGAAGCGTTTCCGACTCCATAAAGTATATATATTCTTGATCAGGATCACTAGCCGAGTCGATCTAGCCATGTCCGTCTGTCCGTCTGTCTGTCTGTCCTGATGAACGCAGAGATCTCGGAAACTATAAGAGCTATTAAGATTTGGCATGCAGATTCGTGAGCTTTTTATGCAGCGCAAGGTTGTTTCAGCAATGTGCCACGCCCACTCTAACGCCCACAAACCGCCCAAAACTGTGGCTCCTACAATTTTGATGCTAGAATAAAAATTTTAGCTGAAATGTATTGTTCTCACCGAAACCTATCGATTGACCCAAAAAAAAATTTGCCACGCTCATTCTAACGCCCATAACGCTTAAATCTGTCTACCGCCGGTAGGTGGCGCATTTCAATCTCGCTTTGCTGCTTGCATATCTCCATTTCTCTTTAATCCCTTTAGCTGAGTAACGGGTATCTGATAGTCGGGGTACTCGACTATAGCGTTCTTCTTTTTTTAAATTTACATCTCGTAATTTTTTGAATACTTTGTTCAATGATAGAATATGTTCTTCCAATGAAGTGGAAAAAATGATTATATCATCTAGATATACTGAACAATCCTTATGGATTAAATCTTCTTATTAATTGTTCATACATTTTTGAAAAGTAGCGGGGGCGATTTTAAGACCAAATGGTATTCGAGTATATTCGTAATGGCCATGTTTTTTGAACTTGATGGAATCCTTTGGCTAAATAAATGGTAGTGAAATATTGACATCTTTCTAATTTGTCTAATATTTCATCCATTCTGGGTATCGGGAATTTATCATTGACTGTGATTTCGTTTAAATTTCTGTAATCTTATACAAGTCTAGTTTACGGTTTTCCTGATGCATCGCTCTTTTTTGGTACTATCCAAATTGGTAAACAATAGAGAGATTTTGATTTACGAATTATTCCCTATTCAATCATTTCATTTATTTGCTTGTTAAGTTTGAGGGTATTTGTATGGTTTCCTACCCTTCAGTTCTGCAGTAGGGACGCGGTGACATGGCTCTAGTCTATTTTTTTGAACTATCCAAATTGCTGAGCAATAGGAAGATTTTGATATACAAATTGTTCCCTGTTCAATCATTTCATTTATTTATTTGTTAACCCCTTCGTCGAAAGTTTGAGCGTATTTGTATTGATCTTTATATACTGGGACTTCATTTTTTGTTTGTATCGAATGTTTAATAGTACTTGTAAAAGTCAATTTGCACATTCTTTGTACTGAATGTTATTATATTCGAATAAAACCTTTCTTAAATTTTCTTTTTCTTCCTCATTTGAATGTTCTAACCTGTATTCATTACATTCTTTTAGTTCATTATTTATGGTAAAATTAAATGATTGGTCCTTTAATAAGGGCCGATTAAGGCATTCTGATGCGGTCTTATCCTCTTCAATCTTTTTCTCAAATGATGGTGGACTAAGTCATTTTACTGCGGTCTTGTCCTTTCCTATATCCTTTTCGCCATATTTTATGTAAAGTAATGTGTCTCCTAGCATCACTGTTTCTTCTTCGTAGTTTATTTTTGCTTCAAATAATCTCTGCCTATTAAAAAATAGTAAACTCATGGTTGGTTAAACCTTGGTTTCTAGGGGGAATTTGATTTCTGTTTGGTGAACCTTGAGAATTTGTTGAATTGTTTGAATTGTTATTGTTATTGTATCTAACATAACTGAGCGACTGAGAATTATATTTTTGATAGTAGTTATTTTGATGTGTACTTCCCGAATTCCTTCGGTTATCTTGACGAAAGGGTCTGCGTCCCAATGACCTAAAGCGATAATCGCGACCGCTGAAGAGAGTGGACGTGTGTTGTGCGAGCTCCGCGAAATGTGCAAGAAAGTTGATAAATTAAATGCAAACAAAACACAAAATCTAAACTGGTTAATTTCAAATAAGCGAAAAGACGCTAAAACCCAAAGAAATTTAGGTTTCATCTCACAAAATCGGTGTAATGGCTTTAACTAGCACATACATTTTTTCATATAATAATAATAAATAAGTGCCACGCTAATAAAAGCTCAATGAGCTACGAACAGAATCAAGAGCGACTCAGCTCCGCGAGCCGAAGAGACGGTTACTTTTCGTATATCTCAACGCGTGATAGCGAAGTGCATAAAACGACCCTATTGTCGGTCGATAGCCAAAGAGCACGATCTTGCTCACCATGCTTACTTACGGCTACCACTACTCCGACGGCTTGGAGTCAACAATGCAAACCCCCCCCACAATCAGTTTCGACCCCTGGCGCACCAACAACATGCAACGGTAAAACTTCTGCATCCGCACTAAATTTGTCAGCAACAACTACAGCTACGGCAAAAAAACCAACGACAACCACAGCTACGACTATTATTTCGGAATCGACTGCAACCGCAGCTCTAAATACAACGGCAACAAAAACCACGACAACAAATCAAAACCAAAACAAAATTCAGCAAGCGGGTCCGGCCATACAGACCGGACTAGATCGGTACATCCATATCAAGCGTAAGCTTAGCCCGCAGAACACCGCGGTAGGTAACAAGTCAAAAATAAACCGTGTCCAAGTAGAAGATATATTACCCGGGAGATCCGACAGCAATCGATTTGAGCTTCTAGCAAAAAATGAATCAGGACGGGCTCAGGAGACCCAACCGAAACCTAAGCCCCCACCAATTTACATAAGGGAGGAAAACTCGAACGCCTTGGTCAACAAAATTGTTGCGCTGACCGGGGGCGGAAACTTTCATGTTGTTCCGGTCACAAAAGGGGATATCCATGAAACCAAGCTTCAGTCCAAATCTGAAGAACATTTCCGAGCAGTATCCAAATACCTGGAAGAAGCTAGGAAAAGCTACTACACGTACCAACTAAAAAGCAGCAAGGGCCTGCAAGTGGTAATAAAAGGAATCGAGCCCGACGTAACCGCCAAGGAAGTTATCGATGCTCTCAAGGAAAAAGGGTTTTCTGCAAAGAACGTCAGTAACATTATAAACAGGAAAAAAGAGCCACAACTACTCTTCAGGGTCGAGCTGGAGTCAGGCAGCAGAGTCTTGAAGAAAAATGAAGTGCACCCCATTTATAACCTGCAATACTTATTGCACCGAAGAATTAACGTGGAAGAGCCACATAAAAGGAACGGCCCAGTGCAATGCACACATTGTCAGGAGTATGGACACACCAGGGCATACTGTTCACTTCGAACAGTCTGTGTAGCTTGTGGAGACTTCCACAATTCGGCTAACTGCCCTGCCAACAAAGAAGACCCAAAAAAGAAAAAATGCGTTGCCTGCCAAGGTAACCACACGGCAAACTACAGGGGCTATCCGATCTACAAGGAGATGAAGGACCGCATGCGAAAAGTGATAGCAACGCGTCATCAGAATACCCAAAATGCGTACACTTACTCGCGTACGACGCCGGAAGTATTTGTCGGCACGGCTGCAAGATCCTCATTTGGTCAACTAAATACCCAGAAGGGATTCTCATATGCCGATGCCCTTCGATCGGGGACGGAAAACGCTCTCCAGTCTAATCTAGGAAACGCTCAGCAGATCCAAGTACAGTCACAACATGCAACAAAGTATGATGGAACTCATGCCATTCATGAAAACGACCATGCAAACACTGGTTCAAAACCAGAACATGGTGTTACAGCTACTTGCAGCTAAGCAGTCCAAATAATCAGATGGTAAATCTAAGAATAACAATGTGGAACGCCAATGGCGTTTCACGGCACAACCTTGAAGTAACACAGTTCCTGAATGAAAATCATATCGAAATTATGCTACTAGTAGAGACGCACCTCACAAACAAATACAACTTCCAAATAAGAGGCTACACTTTCTACCGCACAGACCATCCAGATGGTAAAGCCCACGGCGGAACCGGCATCCTAATCAGGGAACGCAACGAGCGCCACTTTCACCAAAGGTTTTCAACTAATTACTTGCAAGCCACGTCTATCAAAGTGCAGTCAGGCAACGGAAACCTCACCATAGCCGCTGTCTACTGCCCTCCTCGCTTTACAATTTCTGAAGGACAATTCATGGACTTCTACAAAATGCTTGAAGATCGCTTTATAGCTGCAGGGGACTATAATGCCAAACACACGCACTGGGGATCACGCCTTGTGACTCCCAAAGGAAGGCAATTATACAAAGCAATCATAAAACCGAACAAAAAATTAGACTATGTTTCCCCTGGCAGCCCCACATACTGGCCAATAGATCCCAGGAAAGTTCCAGACCTAACAGACTTTGCGGTGACAAAAACATTCCCCGCAATATAATAAGCTCCAAAGCGCTTTCTGACCTGTCGTCAGACCATTCGCCAGTGCTAATAACTCTTCTTCAAAGCACAAAAACCACAGATCACCCCCTCAGGCTGACGTCGCACAGAACCAACGGGTTTAAATATAAAAAGTATGTAAGCTCACACATCAAATTAACCCCTCACTTCAACATCGAAGCGGACATCGACATCGACATCGACTGCTCTACCGATGCTCTTGAAGAAGTATTCGTGGCGGCAGCCACTATCTCAACACCACAAGGCAGGGACGTGCAAACCAACCACTTCAAAACTAATCTGCAAATTTAATGGTTACTCCTAGAAAAGAGGCGCCTGCGACGTGCCTGGCAAACCAACAGATCGCCGTCATCAAAACAACGTCTTAAGGAAGCCACTCGCTCACTAAATCGAGCTCTAAAGTACATTAAAAAACTATCGCCAACCAGTACAAAACATCCTCTGTGGAGGGCTCACCCAAATCTGAGCTCTCCAATTGAAACAGTCACTCCGATAAGAAACTCATCTGGCATCTGGGCCCGCAGCGACGAAGATAGAGCCGAAACTTTTGCTTTACATCTAAGAAACGTCTTCCATCCGAACCCTGCCACTGGTTCATTTTTCCTACCACAAATCGAATCTGAATCTATTTCCCTACCACCATTGTTTCAGCCAATGGAGATCGCGAAAGTCATTGAAACCGAAAAAGGCCCCTGGCGGTGAACAAATAACCCCAAAAATGTTAATTGAACTTCCAAACTCTGCCATTGAGGTTATTTGTAAGCTCTTCAATGGGATTATAACTCTCGGCTACTATCCGAAAAAAAGGAAAAAATCTATTATCATTATGATACAGAAGCCCGGAAAAGACCACACAATTCCGTCATCCTACAGACCAATTAGTTTATTATCGTGTCTGTCTAAGCTGTTCGAAAAATGCCTTCTAACTCGCATAACACCATATCTAGGAGCACACAATATTATCCCTGCTCATCAATTTGGATTTCGGCAAAACCATGGAACAATCGAACAAGTTAACAGAATAGGATCAGAAACACGCACAGCCTTTGAGCATCGGGAATACTGCAGCGCAATATTCCTCGATGTATCTCAAGCCTTCGATCGAGTATGGCTAGATGGCCTCATGCACAAAATCAAAACACACTTACCTGATTACATTCACAAGCTTCTTGAGTCGTATCTATACAACAGGACCTTCGCAGTAAGGTGCAATACGACAACATCCGACGACTACATTATCAAAGCTGGAAGCGCGCTAGGGCCTACTCTGTTCCTCCTATACACAGCGGATATTCCCACGAACGAGCAGCTAACAACATCTACGTTCGCTGACGACACCGCAATTTTAAGTCACTCGAGGTGCCCAGGCCGAGCCACAACACAGCTAGCAAACCACCTCCTCGTAGTAGAGAGGTGGCTATCTGATTGGCGGATTAAAATAAATGAACAAAAATGTAAACACATAACGTTTACTCTCAACAGGCAAACATGCCCTCCACTATTATTGAATAATACGCAGATTCCCCAAGTCAACGATGTAACGTATCTCGGCGTCCACCTTGACAGACGACTAACCTGGAGAAGACACATCGAACGCAAGAAAGTACATCTAAAACTAAAGGCCAGCAGCTTCCACTGGATTCTTAACGCTCGTTCGCCCCTGCGTCTGGACTACAAGGTTTTGCTCTACAACTCCACTCTCAAGCCCATCTGGACATATGGCTCCCAGCTATGGGGGAACGCCAGCAGAAGCAACATGGACATTATACAGCGCGTTCAATCGAAAATCCTGCGAACTATCACTGGGGCACCATGGTATATTCGCAACCAAAACATCTACAGGGACCTAAGCATTCTTACCGTAAAAGATGAAATAGACAAACAAAAAGCGTCCCACAACGAAAAACTCTCTGTGCACCCCAATCGCCTCGCAAGAGGCGAGACTTGGGTTTCCAGCCGATCCCGTCTACAACGCAATGACCTGCCAAGCCAGCTATAACTTTCGGACCCCTTTAGCACAACATCAGTCATATGACTGTGAGTTAGATTAATTAGTCTAAGATTTGATACACTTATTGTTAGTATCCATTGATTGGATAATTTTTTAGAATTAAGAGCCAGTCCTATTTTATTCGGTTCACAGTTTATAAAAAGTGTCTTGTATTAATTGAGTTTAAGAATAAAGGTGTATCACCCGAGTTTTAAAAATAAAAAAATAAATTTTTTTAAATCATCTACTAACGACAAATTTAATTGGCGCCCAACGTGGGGCCGCGTTAAATAAAAAGTTCCAAAAATAATTTAATGAAAAATAAGTTTAATATAAACGGAGCTCGCGCGGCCAACAACTCAACATTTCTAGTGGAGAAATTAAAAAATCCATCAAACATCACAACAAAGTGACAGTGGTCGTTAACAATAATTAAATGGAAATAAAAAAATGAAATAATCCATTTAAAGGTGAACTTTAAAAAAAAAGGTGGACCAAAATCTTAAATAAAAAAAATACAAGTACACAAAATAAAGCAAAACCAGAAACACACTAAACAAAAACAGTTAAACAAACCAGCTCTTACAACAACAACAACAAAATCACAACTCGCTGAAACAGGAAAAATTAAAGAAGGAAGAAAGGGCATTCTATTGCCAATAATTTCTACTGAATCCAGGAAGGAAGATCAACCCACAACCTTACAGAAGGAAGACCCCATCGGGACAGTCTCGTGAGAAATTAATTTTCAATAAAACAAAAATTAAAAATTATAATCCAAGACCAGGGAATTTAAAAAAAACAAGGGAGAACGCTATAGTCGAGTACCTCGACTATCAGATACCCGTTACTCAGCTAAATAGAGATATGCAAGTAGCAAAGCGAGATTAAAATGCGCCACCTACCGGCGGTATACAGATTTAAGCGTTATGGGCGTTAGAGTGGGCGTGGCAAATTTTTTTTTGGACGAATCGATAGGTATTGACGAGACCAATACATTTCAGTTAAATTTTTTATCTAGCATAAAAATTGTGGGCGTCACAGGTTTTCGCGGTTTATGGGCGTTAGGGTGGGCGTGGCAAACTTTTTTTGGGTCAATCGATAGGTATTGAGTAGGACATTACATTTCAGTTAAAATTTTTATTCTAGCATAAAAACTGTAGGAGTCACAGTTTTGGGCGGTTTGTGGGCGTTAGAGTGGGCGTGGCACTCTACTGAAACAAACTTGCGCTGCGTAAGAAGCTCAGGAATCTGCACGCCAAATCTCAATAGCCTAGCTCCCATAGTTTCCGAGATCTCTGCGTTCATCCGGACAGACAGACGGACAGACGGACATGGCTAGATCGACTCGGCTAGTGATCCTGATCAAGAATATATATACTTTATGGGGTCGGAAACGCTTTCTTCTGCCTGTTACATACTTTCCGACGAATCTAGTATACCCTTTTACTCTACGAGTAACGGGTATAAAAAATAATAATTTAAACATTAATAGAAAGTAAGATAGATTCACGATTTAATAAAAAATATTGAGAAACAATCTGGCAGATTTAATAAATAGCTTTGGTGAAATAAATCTAACCATGGCAACGGGGGTTCAGCACCAAATTTTTCTGCAGGTAGTAGAGCCGCAGCAGGCGGCTTAACAGTGGAATTAATAAATAGATTGATAAATGTTCAATTAAATGAAGTGAGCAGGAAAATAGAAGGTTTAGAAGGAAAGTTAGCCACAGATGCAAACACTGTGGAGGATTATAAAATACAAATAATCGACCCAACTATAAAATTCGATACAACACTTGAAGTGGTAAAATCTTTACCAAAATTCACGGGGGATCCAACACAATATGTAGGTTGGAGGGAAGCCGCAGAAACTGTAATGAGTCTCTATAAAATTCAAAGTGAACAATATTTTATCGCCTTAACCATTTTACGAAATAAAATTTTGGGAGCTGCCCATGATGCTCTTACCAATCATGGCACCGTTTTAAACTTTCGAGCAATCTTATGTAGATTGGACTTTATATATAGCGATAAACGACCAATACATATTCTCGAATCAGAACTAAGTATCCTCAGGCAGGGACGAATGACAGTTACAGAATACTATAATGAGTCAATAAAAAAATGACACTACTAATAAACAAAACCATAATGACATACGGAAAGGACAGCGTAATTGCCAAAGAAACAAACAAAACAATAAGGAGCAATGCTTTACGAATTTTTATAACTGGGCTAAATGGATCTATCTCAAAAACTCTTTTCTTATAAAATCCACCAGATTTACCCAATGCTTTGGCAAAGGTCCAAGATCTAGAATCAAACAATTTCCGTGCTCAATTTGCAAACAGGTTTAATGGATTTAAAAATGAAAATAAATATCAGGGAAGCAACTTACGATTTGATCAAAAAAGACAGAACAATAATACTAATAAAACGGGAAATTATTGGAGTAATAACCAGAATTATAATTGGCCACAAAAGGGAAATTTTTGGCAAAACAATAATCATAATAATAATCAAAAGCAACAAGCCGTCGAGCCAATGGATGTTGATCCATCGATTCAACTCCAGAATAAACCTAGTTACAATCGACAGCCGAATAATAATTGGCAGGCAAATAATAATCGAGGTAGATACAATAATAATTATTATCAAAATAATAATCGATCAAATTACTATCGCGCTAATCAAAATAAGGAGCAAACTCAAGCTCAGAAAAGGGAACCAGATGGAACAGTAAATCAGCCAGCTAATAAAGTAACCAGTTTAAACAATATCAACGAAGATCATTTTTTAGACCAGACCCCTACAGGGGAATGCCTTACTTAAATAGGACAGACCAAAAAACCAAGAAGCAGTTAAAGATTTTAATAGATACAGGAGCCACTGCTTGTTATATAAAAAAGGGAATTTTCGAAAATAAAAATGAGTTATCAATATACAAAAAGGTAACTACAGTTCATGGGTATTCAATTATTAGGTATTACCATATTATAAATATATTTGAAACAAGACAATTATTTTATGAAATCGAAGGATTAGAATCTGATCTGCTTATTGGATTTAATTTATTAAGAAATATTGGAGCTATAATCAATATAGAAAAGGGAGTATTGGAATGTTAAGGGAAAACAGAAAAGTTAAAATATTATGATAATGAGGAAAAAATGAAATAAGTTTAATTGAAGAAAATAATATTCTTCCGTTAAAAGAATTTATTATAAAAAAATATTTTGATGAAAAAAATAGCGAAAACACAGATTCATTATTTGTGGAAAACAGTAAAAAAGCTTGGGAATTCAAAATCCTGAGAGTGCCGACGAAGTCAATACCGTCAATAAAAATACCAATATCTTGGGAATTCAAAATCCTGAGAGTGCCGACGAAGTCAATACCGTCAATAAAAATATAAATATCTTGGGAATTCAAAGTCCTGAGAGTGCCGACGAAGTAATTACCGTCAAAAATCGAATAAAAAAAAATCGTTTGAAATGTAAAAATTTCAAGCCCGCCGTCGTTGAGCTATCCGACAAACAACAGATAAACAATATAGGTACTGATCAATTAGACGGACTAAAGGAAAAAATAGTTTCCTATATTGAAAAAGAGCATTCAAACATAAATATGCAAATTCCTTTTAGAACAGACATAAAGGGGGAAATAAATCTTATTCACGACAGGCCAATATACGGGAAACATTATCCGTACGCGTTTTCTGTCACCAACTTTGTGAATAGCGAAATCAGTAGAATGTTAGCAGAAGAAATTATAAGGCTTAGTCGAAGCCCTTATAATTCACCAGTTCTGGTAGTCCCAAAGAAAGGAGAAAATCAAGACGGATGCCGTAAATTGAGACTCGTCATTGACTATAAAAAATTTAATGAATGTACCATACCTTACAGGTACCCAATGCAAGACCCATCAATAATTCTATCTAATTTGGGAAAATCAAGATATTTTTCAACAATAGATTTAGAATCAGGTTTTCATCAGATATTAATGAAAGAATCTGATGTAGAAAAAACATCTTTTTCAATAAATAATGGAAAATACGAATTTTTAAGAATGCCGTTCGGACTAACAAATGCACCAATAATTTTTCAGAGAGCAATGGACGACATCCTAAAAGAACAAATAGGGAAAACATGTCATGTCTACATGGACGACATTATAATATTCTCAAACTCGATTGAATAACATTATAAAGACTTAAACAAAATTATAAATATATTATTAAAGGCAAACATGAAAATCTCTTTAGAAAAATCAAAGTTTTTTAAACGCGAAACCAGTTTTCTAGGATACATCGTATCTTATAACGTCATCAAGACAGACCCAGAGAAAATTGACACCATTATTAAATATCCGCTTCCAAAAAATATTCAGGAACTAAGAAGTTTCTTAGGCCTTACGGGCTATTATAGAAAATTTGTTTTAAATTACGCCTCTATAGCCAAACCTCTGACGAAATATCTTGGAGGTCATAATGGCAAAATTTCAAAAAGAATGTCAACAAAAATGTTAATTCAGCTGCATGACCCAGCTATTAAAGCTTTTAACGAGCTGAAAGAAAATCTTATTGGTCAAGTAGAATTAGTTCAACCGGATTATAATAAAAAATTTACATTGACCACCGACGCTTCGGACGTCGCAATTGGTGCAGTATTATCTCAAGAAGGTAAACCAATTATTTTTATTTCAAAAACCTTGACTAAAACGGAACAAGTTTATGCAACTAATAAGAAGGAACTTTTAGCCATAGTATGAGCTCTTAAAAATCTAAGAAACTACTTATACGAAGTGATTGGAATTGAAGTCCAAACCGATCATCAACCATTATCTTTCGCAATCTCTGATAAAAATCCTAATATTGAAATGAAACGCTGGTACTCCTTCATAGAGAGTTTCACTCCAAAAGTCATTTATAAGCCAGGTACAACTAATGTAGTTGCAGACGCCTTATCAAGAATTCAGATCAACAACTGGCAGTAACGAATCGTTCTCAGATCAAAACACTCATCATTCAGCAGAGAGTGGTTTTGAGAATGTTATACAAGAAACCCGTAAACCTTTAAACCAGTTTATGCAACAATTGCTATTAGCAACGGGGAGGTATACAATACATGAGTCAATGAATATATTCGAAACAAGGAAGAACGCTATAGTCGAGTACCTCGACTATCAGATACCCGTTACTCAAAGGGAAATGGAGATATGCAAGCAGCAAAGCGAAATTAAAATGCGCCACCTACCGGCGGTAGACAGATTTAAGCGTTATGGGCGTTAGAGTGGGCGTGGCAAAATTATTTTTGGATCAATCGATAGGTATTGACGACACCAATACATTTCAGTTAAAATTTTTTATCTAGCATGCAAATTGTGGGCGTCACAGGTTTTCGCGGTTTGTGGGCGTTTAAGTGGGCGTGGCAAACTTTTTTTTAGGTCAATCGATAGGTATTGATGAGAACAATACATTTCAGTTAAAATTTTCTATCTAGCATCAAAACTGTAGGAGTTACAGTTTTGGGCGGTTTGTGGGCGTTAGAGTGGGCGTGGCAGTCTACTGAAACAAACTTGCGCTGCGTAAGAAGCTCAGGAATCTGTACGCCAAATCTCAATAGCCTAGCTCTCATAGTTTCCGAGATCTCAGCGTTCATCCGGACAGACGGACATGGCTAGATCGACTCGGCTAGTGATCCTGATCAAGAATATATATACTTTATGGGGTCGGAAACGCTTCCTTCTGCCTGTTACATACTTTCCGACGAATCTAGTATATCCTTTTACTCTACGAGTAACGGGTATAAATACCAGACATATAATAGAATTTGACACTCCCGAAAATTTGATATCAATCTTAGGAGAATATATTCCTCCTAATTTAACGGTAGGTATTTATTGTTCTTTAGATGACTTTTATAGAATTCAAAAACCACTTAAAGATAATTTTGTGAATAAATTTTTGTATACAAAAATATTTGTCCAAGATGTAGAAACTTCTGAGGACAGAGCACTTATAATCGAAGAAACCCATTGCAGAGCACACAGGGGTAGATTGTATTATTGGCCAAACTTACTTACAAAATTAAAAGAATACATAAAAAACTGTAAAATTTGCAATGAAAACAAATATAACAGACACCCAACTAAAATTCCAATTGGAGAAGCCCCAATCCCGAATAAAGACTGCGAAAATTTACACATCGACATATATTACGCGCAAAGACTTACTTTCATAACTTGTATTGACGCTTACTCAAAATTTTTAGTAGTACAAAAAATCCAAAATAATAATCAACAATAGATATAGAATTATTCACAAAGATAATATAAAATTCTACAAATTTATATGTTACTTTTTTTTTTACCTTTTCCAGAAAATGTTTTATCAGGTGCTCATACTTCACCCTATTTTATTAACAAAATCAGAAATAATTGACTATACAAGTCACGAGTATCTTTTATTCAAGAACAATAAAGACGTATTGACGTACGATTCATACGCAGAATTATTCCACGTAACTAACTTAAGTTTTTATAAAGAAATAATAAAATTGGAATCAGATAATATAAAAAGGGATACTAATAAAAGGTCACAATGGGAAATTAAATATGACATAGAAGTAATTGAATTAATTTTATCACAATTAATATCAATTAGATAAAAAAGGGGGATAAATGAGATAGGCACTGTGTAGAAATGGTTAGCTGGAACTCCGGATCAGAATAAAATCGATGAATTAAGTGAAAATAATAATAAGCAATTTATTATCAATTTCAAACTGTTTAAAGAAATATAATCTCTTTCTGACTATTTTAAAAATGTTTTTATTGATCAAGATTTACCACTGCGAAAACATCGCTTACGATTATTAACATTTGATCTGCAAAATTTAATTGACACAATCACACTAGCAAAAATTGACGTTTTTAATACCAAAATATTAAACAATGATGACATCATGGAAATATTAAAACATGAACAAAAACCAGTAATTATCGCTGACTTAATAGACATCTCTGTTTTTAAAATCGCACTGCATAAAGAACTAGTAATAATTTATATAAAACCAAATAATAAAAAACAGATGCGAAATATATCACGCTAGAGCGATTTCCCAAGTCGATGGGAAACTAGTATTAAGCAATCAAGTCGCAAAATGCGCAAATATGTTTAATGAAATGTCTAACTTTAAGAACGAACTTTTTAATAATTATTGCACTTTAAATAATGAAAAAACTTGTTTTACCCGCTTATTAAATGGCGAGAAATCCACTGGTAAAAAAATAAGAGAGAAAAATAAAAAAATAGACGTCATACAAGATGGTGCCATTCTTATAAATGGTAACAATATTGTGAACAACTCCCATTTAAACGGTACATTTTTGATAACATTTAATGGTTCAACCGAAATTAATAATATTTCATATACCAATTTGGAAAACAAAATTCTTAACTACTTAACTACGAACCACTTCAAAAATTATGAAATATCCGATTACATATTATCAAATAACTCAGAACTTTCTTTAGATAATATAAACATTTTAAATCCTTTCATTTAAATTAATAATACTAAAATATCACTTACCTTTATATTATTAATTTTAATCATAATATATTTGATTTTTGTACTTATTATAAAATACAAAAATGCCATATTATTTGTGACCAAAAAACAACGGCCAGAACCAGAAAAACCTATTAATCAAGAACATTTTTTTAACAGAATTAGGAGATCAATTAAATGAATTTCATATTGAATCGGGACGATCCATTTTAGAAGGTGGAGAGTTATCCAACCCGTGAAACGGTTCCACTTATGGAATTTATAAACAAATTTTTGAATTCAATCTCAGCTATGTTACCCTTGCCTTCAGCGACATTGCCTTTCCCTTTGTTTAAGATTCTGCCTTTGCCTTTGCCATTCACTTAGAGGGCCGCGCTTGACCGTCCTGCTAAGATAAATAAACCAATCGTAAAGTAAACACAAGCTTCCGTTCGAAGCCCAAACTTTTCCGTTCAAAGCCCACAGTATTGCGTTCTAAGTTCAGAACATATTGCGTTCCGATTTTCAATCAAATTGCATCGGTCAGCATAATTTCATTTCACAACGAGATGCGACAGTTTCAGCATAAGCTTTTATTTTAAACAAAAATTAAAGTTCTGGAAGCTTAAGAAAAGGAAAGCTTCTGGCCGAGGTTGATTGGATAATTTTTAGAATTAAGAGCCAGTCCTAATTTATTCGAGACCGCGATCGGTTCACAATTTTTAAAAAGTGTCTTGAATTAATTGTGTTTAAGAATAAAGGTTTATCACCCGAGTTTAAAAAAAAAAAATTAATTTTTTTAATTCATCTACTATCGACGAATTTAATTTGCATGCGAATCGAAACGTTTTCACCACGTAAATATACCAAATCACCGTTTTGATCAACTACGCGTATAGATAGTGTGCTTCTTTCGTCACAGTTGATTGGTAAATAAAAAAGGTTATATGGTGTCACAGTCAATAACATGTATGTGTATTATATACATATGAACCGCTGATTATATTACATTCCAAACGAATTGTGTTAATTTTTAATATGTTCACAGTCTGATCTGATTGATAGGTTTTTGTAGGATGTGGTTCTAGTACTTTTTGATGGAAACCAAACAGTTGGCCAACCGATCTTTCCTTATTAAAGTAAACTGACTCTAGCGTGGTAGTTATTTTAACTTGAAGTTTATTATTATTACTTTGAAGTTTAAATGTATAGGTTATAGGTTATAGTCTTTTAGTTTATTGTAAATGAAATCGGTGATGTCATTCAATTCATCTGATTTGTAATAACCTTGTTACCGATGTGGAAGGGATTATTTTTTCATCAATATTTGGAATCGAATTATACATATTAAAATCGATAAGAGCGCACTCATATCGACCATTTAATTCGATAGGTGGAAAAAAGTTTGTATTTATAATGAAACTATTTCCATTCAGGGATAATGCAAGTGATCTAGACATATTTAAATGTCTTGATAAACTGTGGGACTGAAAATATCTAACCAAATTACTCCTTAAATCATAATAAATTGATCAAATCCTTTTCTGTATCTTCCGTTATCCATTTCGTTATCCTTGCTAGTTAATAGGAATCCGTGCTTGTCCTCCCAACATTTTTGACAAATTTTCACAAATGTTTCATAATTCAAATCAGTGTTAATATGGTCCCGATATATATGCCGCATATTTAAATCATGTTGTTTAAACATTATAATAAAGTTGGCATTGTCACGAATCAGATTTTTCGGTATATGACTATATGTTTGACATAAATAAAAACAGTAGATAGTTTTACGTCGACCCATACAAAAATAAAATCTTATGTTTTCTTGTTTTTCACAAGCTACGTCATAGAATATCATAATAGAATTGTTTTTGGTTTCACTGGGGTCTGGGGTCTTTTGGGAGAATGTATGATATCCCATTCCTTTAATCCGTTTGCTTAATTTCTCCAAGTACTCATTGTTCACGCCAAAAGGGCGTTTAATTTCAGGAGGCAGTGTCGAGCGGCAGTTTTATTCAGATGTCTACATCTCGCGCGCTCGCACTGCCGTCCGCTCTCCCTCTCCATCTCTCCCCTAAGTCTCCGCTCTGCTCTGGAGCGCTTAAGCAGTTCTTGTTTCAAAGTGATACAATAAACATCTACGCACGTCGCGTAAAAACCCCAAAATACTCCCGTGTTTTTTGGGTACCACTCAATCTTGGGGCTTCAATTATTTCATCGATCAAGCCGCACCGCCCCAACACTCATATTTAGGTTGATATAAACTTTTTGAAACTATATAAACATTTTCGAATTTTAATCCATTCGGATTCTCTATTAAACTAAGCATTATATTAGTTTTACCACAATTCGAAGGCCCAACAATTAGAGCTCTTATTGTGTTCGGTAAACAGAGCACTATGCCGTGGCGGTAGATTTTTCTCCTTTTCATCGTTAATATTTCTAACTAACATTTTTTGTTTTTGACTAATTAAACGCATCTTTTAATCTACTGTACCTCATTCAATGAGAAATCTTTGATGATTAAACATAAATTAAATGGGAAAACGTTTTTATAATCGCATCAGTCGTATTTTTAATTGTAAACACGGTGGTGGTCTTGTCGATAAGCTAATCAATACATTACCGTTTGACCGGGTACAAAGTTACAGAAACGGTTGGAACGTGGTGATCAAGGAATAAACTCATTGGACGAAGCTTGAAAAGAGCTCGATATTGCATATTCTCAAAACAACATATTGAGTGAACGACATAGGGCAGACTCCATATTAGTTGACAAAGCCCAGTCGCGTGTCAAGGCACCAGCTAGCAGTCTTGGTGAAGAAGCAGCAGCATACTTTGTTACAAATATAATGAAAGGGATTGAATAAAACGGAAAAGAAAGGGAGGAAAAAGATAATGAAGAATAAAATGAAGAAGACAAACCTTTCGACTGTTATTAATGGTGCTTCTAAGACATTAAAAAAACATTAGGAGTGCAATTAAAGTTGCACGTAAATATTAAAGTACCTCGTGTTATTAGTGTACCCAAACTTGGAGGCTTTCTACCAATAGCAAGTGGTAATGCAGCAATTTCAAAAACAATTAACAATGCGAGAATGGCTAAAGAAGAAATGGAGGAGAAAAAACGTCACAACAGGAAAATTGAAAGTGTTGCTGTAAGAGAAGGATTATATCTCAAGCCCTATAGAAAGGGTTATAGTTTCTTTCTTAAGCCTTATAGTAAGGGGAAAGGAATTAAGAAGCGATAAAACTAATTTCTCTGCTACCCAATAGACCACTATCAAGTGTCGACATTATACATTTTGCTAAGAAATATATCCCACATTTAATAGGGGTGTTTATGAGAGATCTACTCCCAGAAGCACCAAAAAGTCGGGAGTGTGGTATAGTAAACATAGATAATTCACGATCAAGTGGTACACATTGGGTTGCATAAGTTAAAAGCTTGAATTTTATTTTGATGTAAAAAATATCAAACTTCTCTTTATTGAGTTGGATTAAGAACTGATTTTACTTAAGCTCAACAATTATTCATTATAACTACGCATCGATCCATCGCTGTCACCGTGTCTGCCGCTGCTGCTGTTTCTGCAAACGTTCTTTATTGTCATTGGCTGCTGCTCTTCATCGTTGTCGCTGTTGACCAAATTTAGTTGTCATTGGCCAATGCATTTAAGTTATTGTTATTGTTGTATGCACTTGGCTGAGTTCGAACAACTTTGGAAATTGGCTATTCTGCATTCCCACGATCGCTAATCAAAAGGTGCAAGCTTAGCGCAAGTGGCTTGGGTCGTGTGAACTTTATTGGGGGCATTGGTTGTGCAATCAATGCTTACTTCTACTTCTGTCAACTTTGGCTATTCTGCATTCCCACGATCGCTAATCAAAAGGTGCAAGCTCAGCGCACGTGGCTTAGTTCTTGTGAACTTTATTTGGGGCATTGGTTATGCAATCGATGCTTACTTCTACATCGGTCTGTGTCTTTATATCATTTTGGGTGTTAACTCATATAATAAAAATAAAAATAATATGCATTATTTCGATAGTTTTGAAAATCTTCAGCCACCTAGAGAAGTTGTGAAATACTTGGGACATAAAATACAATGCAACTATGGTAGAGTTCAAGACTTTGATACATACAACTGTGGACACCTGGACACCTTCTTTCATAGAAGATGTGGAGTCAAAACCGGTATATTTAAATGGTTAATTTACATTTGGGGGGTTGAAAATCAATGTAGGGGTACGTGTATTTGTGAACTCTGTATAGTATAAAAAGTGGACCTACCCGCGTTCAAATTCACAGTCTAAGTTTTTACTTCACATCGAACGTCATAGAGGACAAGAATTTTTGATCATTCTTAACAAAAAACTACAAGAGCTCATAACAGCTCAAAACAGCTGGTGACCAGCTTATAACAACTAGTAAACAACTAGTTAACAGCTACTAAACAGATAGTAACCATCTAATAACAGCTATTAACCAGCTAAAACAACTGGTAAGCAACTACGAAACAAGTACTTAACAACTGTTAAACAGGTAGTAATCATCAAAATACAGACACTGCTATCAAAGACAAGGATGCCTGAAATTGTAAGATTAACGATCCTCAAGGCGGAGCGCAAAACAACAAAGGTTGGAGAATCTATTGCTCTCGAGTTGGAGGAGCACATCCTGTACGTGTCGGAAAGGTGCACCTCTCTTGAGGATGATATCATCAATGATGTCGCTTGTGACCGGTTGTGTTTATCTTGTGCTCTGTTTAATTGTCTATTTTATTGTAGAAATTTTAACTCTGTTTTTAGCATGTGCATTTTGTTATTGTAACTTCTGTACGCTGCGGTGCATTTGTTTCAATAGCTTTTGTTGTTGTTTCCCATAACTTTCTTGTAATCTCTCTCCCGTTTCTTGTCGTCTCAACTGTTGTCGTGTATATTTTGTTTGTGTTTCGCAAGCCACGCTCAGTCGACAGCCACTCTGTCGCGCTCTCTCGCTCTCGCAGTCTCTACGCGCTCTGATACTTTTGTGTTCTTATGTGTCTTCATCTTTTTTGTTTGATCCCAGTGTCAAAATAAGTGAGGTATTTATAATTTTTTTGATTCTTTGGTTTTATAAATAACTTTTTTTCTGAAATTTAAATTCCTAAAAATGGCTCTATTTTGTTCCAAAAAAGATTGTCAGCTTGGATCGTCACCTAATGACGTTTTTATTTACTGTCGTCTCTGCAACACAGTCATACATCCAAAATGTACTGGACTTGTTGGCAGAGTAAAAGATTATATTGATCTGCGTGTTGGTTTTTCGTTGACTTGTGCCTCATTCGTTGAAATAGACCGTCATTTGGATGGCTATGTTGCGCTGACCAGTGATCGTTTTATGAAACTGTTTGATAAACTTATTAGCGTAGTTGCTGATTTTAAAGAGTTTAAGGCGGACCTTGATAATAAAAAAAATGTCAGAAGGGTCACCTAAACGCTAAAAGACCGCTCTTTCAAAATCTGTTTAAGTAAAGGCATCAGTTCCAAGTCCCAACTTTGCTTCAAATATTTTTACCCGATCGGTAACAGCAGCTATGTCGGCATTCACTGGGGCTGGGGGACCTAAAGCTTCACTGACAGCCGTACCCATAGTTACCAAAAGCTCTGAAGGAGACCCTGTTTCTGCTAGTCAGCCTAAGGGTTCAAACCCTACGTAGCTTTCTGTGCCTATAGGTGAAGTAAGCTCTATAGGAGTACCTAGTCTTGATAATCAGACGAACGATGTTCAGATTGCTGGTGGTGAATGAAAGAGCCTCTCGGTTGTTCCATACAGGAAGCAATTATTTGTGTCTCGTTTAACACCTGAAACCACATCTGCAGATGTTTTGGAATTTATACAACAGGAATTCCCATCTCAAAACATCACAGTGGAGGAGTTTAAATTTCCATATGTTCGTAGGATATCTTTATTTAAAATATCTGCTCCTCCGGAAGTATTTAATGTACTAAATTCTAAAAGAATTGGTCATTAAAGAATTTTTTCCAAACAGACGGAGAACTAATAATAGGCCACGACAATACCTGCGCCAAAAAACTGAGCAGTTTATTTTTGGCCTATCAAAATGTTAGCGGACTTAATATGAAGCTACCTAAGCTTTATGGTGACTTCTCTGCCTTTTTTGAAGACATTCTGGCCTTTACTGAGACTTGGCTGAAACTGGAAATATCAGACTCTGAAGTTCTGTCCAAAAAATTTAATACGTATAGAACTGATCGCTCTCCTCGCAGGGGGGGTGGGGTGCTGGTTGCCGTTACCTCAACTTTTCTTTTTATGTAACTTGTTCTTATATTCCACCAGGATCCGACTTAATAATTTATGAGCAACATTTGTCTGCAATAAAAACTGTCTTATCTCATCTTTCCGAAAGGGATCTTTTGATTGTTTTGGGTGATTTTAATCTCCCTGACATTTCTTGGTCCCTTTCCACTGACTCACTTGTCTCTACCCCTTTATCTGACCATGAATTCGTTGACGGTCTGTTTTATCATTACAGAAAGTTAGCTGTATACGTAATTCACTAAACAGACAATTAGATCTTGTATTTTTTTTGGATCCGACTGAAGTCACGGTATCTAGAATTGACCCACTAGTTGTGCCAGAAGACCGGTATCATCCCACATTAGAACTTACATTTTGTCTTCCCTGCGTTGATACCCTCTCTCCTTCTCTTTCTCCAACTAAAAGTAGATGCTTTCGAAAATGTGACTTTAGTAAACTCAACAACTTGATTTCACAATATAACTGGACAAATTTATATAATTGTTTGGATATTGAAAGTGCTACGGAACTATTTTATAGTGTCCGAAGCAATTTTTCTGTGAATGTGTTCCTTATAGTTTTCCTCCTAGGTTAGACAGGCCTCCTTGGTTTACCAATCAGTTGCAAAGACTACGAAACCTAAAAACAAACTTCTATTAAAAGTACAAAAAGTCGGGTAGGCCATCAGATTTTTCAAGATATGTGGTGGCTCGTACTAATTTTAATGTACTTAACAGTCATTGCTATTCCATGTATTTGAACCGATGTAATTTTGAATTTTCAAAAGATCCGAGGCAGTTTTATAACTTTGTTAATGCTAAGCGAAAGTCTTCAGCATTGCCATCATCTGTACGATTAAACTCTATTGAGGCATCTACGGATCCCGAAATTGCAGATTTATTTGCTGAATTCTTCTAATCTACTTAAAGTTCTGTTTCTTGGTCTAATTCTAGCTACCCTAATCACTTAAACACGGCAAATTGTATTTTTTCTCCTGTAATCACCGAAAGTTCTCTCTTAAGTGAGTTAGAAACTATAACGCCAACCTATTCTCCGGGGCCAGATGGACTCCCTGGGTGTGTTCTAAAGTTTTGTGCCCGAACTATTTGTAAACCTATTCTTAAACTTTTTCATTTGTCAATCTCATCATCTGTTTTTCCTACTATCTGGAAAATTCATTTATTATTCCACTTCACAAAAAGAGTGCAAAGGTTAATGTTCAGAACTATAGAGGAATATCCAAATTGTCTGCTATTCCTAAAACATTTGAACGCATTATTACCTCTCAGTGGCAACATTTGTGCTCCTCTTTAATATCGCCGTGTCAACATGGTTTTGTTAAGTGAAGATCGACCACCACTAACCTGCTCGAATTGACAACTTTTCTAATAGATGGATTTAACAAAAATTGCAGACAGACGTTATATATACAGATTTTAGTAAAGCCTTTGACTCTGTAAACCACTCTCTTCTTTTATTCAAATAAGATCTGCTCGGGTTTCCGAATAATCTGTTAACTTGGATTTCAAGTTATTTGAATGGTAGATCTCAGAGGGTTTTATTAAAAAACGCTGTTTCCAAAATGATCAACGTGACATCTGGAGTGCCTCAGGGCAGTCAATTAGGCCCTTTGATGTTTACTCTGTTTATAAATGATCTTCCCTCTATCGTAACTCACTCTCGTGTACTAATGTATGCTGATGATGTTAAGCTTTGCTTTTCATATAATAATATTGAGTCTGGTATCAGCTTGCAGTCAGACATTAATAGATTCCAAGAATGGTGTCAGTACAACCTTTTGAATTTAAACTATCTTAAATGCCAACGTTCAATAGTTACTCTCTTCAGAACATGTCCCTGGACCGAATATAATTAGTAAACGATTTAGGTGTTCTCCTAGATCCTAAACTTAAATATGACTCCCACATAACCTCTACTGTAAATAAAGCTATGAGTGTTCTTGGGTTTATAAAGCGTTGGTCTAAAGAATTTGATGATCCATACACTACCAAATTATTATTAACCTCCCTTGTCCGTCCTAATTTAGAATACTGTTCTTCTGTTTGGAGTCCTCAGTATCAAGTGCACATTGACCGTACAGAAAGTCCGTACAGAAACAATTTCTTCTTTTTGCCTTACGTGGTTTTAGAGGCGATATTGATTCTGTAGATTTGGTAAGCCGCCTAACTTTCAATGTTCCTGTTAGACTAATGCGTAACTACAATCCTATCAGCTAGCAACGATGTTCATTTTATTTTAGTCAGCATAAGCTCTTTCGCATTCTTTCTAATAATTATAACAACCTATATCATTTAATTTGTTCTTAGCTCATTTGCGTTAGTCTTGTTGATCTATTTTTTGTCCTGTCTTTATTTGTTCTATGTACCTTCCTCCCGAACCGTATTTGCCCGAAATAAAAATGGGCCCGCGCGTAACAACCACGTGCTTGGTGTCGTTTGGGCCACTTGTTTGTACTGCTCTTAGTGCATCAACGTTCAACAATAATAAAAAAAAAATTAAAATGGTTGATGGTTGATATTTACAAAAGTAATGGCAATTTGTATTTAGAAATAAGTCAGTAATCATTAAAAAGATTGAGATTCTAAGAATATAAAAATAAATTCACTTTTTTAATATAATGAAGAAAATGTATCGAATCTTTTTTATTTGAAAAAGGTATATAAATATTACAGATTATGGCGTTCCCTAAACAGTGTTTGCTTAGTAACTTAGGAGTGACTACATGAATTTCGAAAATTTTAAATCTTTCACCTATAAAGATTGTAAAATATACTACAATGAATATTTTGTCACAGTTATCCAAAGCTAGATTTGCTTTGAAGCGAAAATTCGATGATCTCAAACAAGTCAAAAATCATACGAATTTACAATTGGAGGAAACTTTTAAACCCATTACTGAACCCTTACATGAACTTCTTAAGGAAAATAAAAAACAAAAGATTTCTAATGTAAAAGATAGTATAAAAGTAAAGCGTGAAATGAAGAAAATTAAAAACAAGGGAAAACGCTATAGTCGAGTACCTCGACTATCAGATACCCGTTACTCAGCTAAAGGGACCAAAGGGAAATGGAGATATGCAAGCAGCAAAGCGAGACTAAAATGCGTTATGGGCGTCAGAGTGGGCGAGGCAATTTTTTTTGATCAATCGATAGGTATTGACGAGACCAATACATTTCAGTTAAAATTTTTTATCTAGCATGAAAATTGTGGATGTCACAGGTTTTCGCGGCTTGTGGGCGTTAAAGTGGGCGTGGCAAACTTTTTTTAGGTCAATCGATAGGTATCGATAGGCTAGATCGACTCGGCTAGTGATCCTGATCAGGAATATATATACCTTATGGGGTCGGAAACGCTTCCTGCTGCCTGTTACATAATTTCCGACGAATCTAGTAAACCCTTTTACTCTACGAGTAACGGGTATAAATACGATGATGATGAGAAAGAGCTTGACGATTTCTACTTTACAACTAATGAGAAAGATCTGCAGTCTAATAGAAATATAACTCCACCAAGGTCTTTCGATGATAGTGATTCCTATAATGAATTCTTTTCACAGACGAATATCGAGGAAGATATAGAAGATGAGAAAAAGGAGATGAGATGAGAAAGAAGAAACCTAATAACAGAATCAAGGGTACACGAGCATACAAATATAGATATATTATTATTAAGAAGTTGATAGACAAAGATTTCAGTCCTACAACGTCTATTCCACTTCGCTCAAAAAAAGGTTTTGGTTACATGACTCTTCAGAAATCAAATCCAAACTACAATATGTATATTGGAATGATGTAAATGAGTTAGTCGAACGACTGGAAATTTTAGTAGCATCAAAAGGAGCGGGTAACACCAGCCACAATAATGAATTTTTTTCAAAACTAGAGGAATTTCGTGAGGAAAGGATTATATTTTAATGGGTATAAATAGAAAGGACAAATATGTTTTACATTTATAAACATCATATCTGTCGACAAGTTTGGATATTTTTCTGTTGATAAGGAACGATCAGAAAATTTGAAAAGACGTGTTAAGTCTACTGAGGGATTATTCATCGATGAGGACGGTAATCTAAATCTTCAAAATAAACGTATAAAAACGGATCTAAACCTTTAGACAACAATGATCTAGCAACGAAAAAATATACTGATGAGATCCTCGGAGAGTTGGGAGAAGATTTAAGAAAAATTATAACTCAAAATGTTAATCGTCGACTCACAAAAATTTCAAGCTTAGAAAATAAAATTGAATTGTATAATAAGAGGGCAGACAGCGCTGACCAAAATTTAGCCAAAATTCTGGAAAAGATTAAAACCATTGAGGACTATATATTTAAATATGTAACAAACCGATATCATTACCGAAAAAACCGCAATTGAGTTAGAAGGTGTCTTCGGCCAAAGAGCTAGTGGAATGGCTCAGAGGGCGCCGAGCTGAAGGCTACCGAACGGGTCGCAGGTTGCGGATAGCGAGCGCCCTGGTTCTCCAGGGTAGCTACGAATAAGCGTGGCTCGGCTACCGCCAAGCTCCCAACACGAAGCGCAAATAAGTAGCCCCGGACAGTCAGCGGGTATCTGCGCCGTAGCAGTACCGACGTCGCGCTTGTGCTGCCGCCTCCGACAAATAGCTCACACATACCCCCCTTCCTACAATCTTTGAACCTACCTCTTCCCTAACCACACAACTCATCTCACCCCGGGCTGGACTAAGGTGTCACTCGTACCGTGCCGAGAGTCAATATGGCTGAGAGCCCGAGTCATCAAATAACTCAGTCTCAAACGGTGAGATCAGGCAAGGGGCGACCGCCTGTTCTAAGTCAGCCTTACCCGGGTACAGCGGATCTCTGCCCGGGTGGACCTGTCCCATCTCCGCAGCTCGTGGGATTTATCACGGAGAACTTAATTAATAACAACAAAAAAGATAACAGCACCAAAACGGAGCCCGACACTCTCAAAGAGTCGGAAGTCGTAACCAACGACGACAAGAAAAGCAAGATCACGGCTCCGAATACCCTAGTCCATGTGACGTCTACCCCTGCCAAGGCCAGCGAACATCGCAGCCGGCTAAGCCCAACTCACCATAACGACAAGCCCAAGCCTCCCATCGGCGTAGGTGTGGCTAACCAGCTACTCCAACCTGCGGGGGTCGCCAAAGCCAGTCTCGTAGTCAGTACCAGGGCAAAGGAGTTCAAAAAGATACCACCTAACCAGGCAGGACCTCTTGAACGTAAGAAAAATTTCCGGATCCTCAAACGGCTGGCCACCAACCCGATACGTGAGGATCAAACGTCAAAATTGGATTACCTAAAAATCCAAGAGGACATAGTCTGGGCAAAGGCGGTAATCCCGGACTTCGACATCGCTATGACCATCAGGAACAGGAGAAAGCGAGAGAGGAAGCAGGAGCTATACTCAGCCTGCTGACCAGGTTCAACCCGAATCTTCCGACAGACCGTTGGAAGGTGGTCAAGGTGTCACCATGAACGTGGTAATCCTCTTGAAACAGGCCTGCTTGGAACCCCTCGCATCCCAACAAAACCGGGTGAACTACGGGTTCAATAAGGTCCAACTACGAATCTACGACACGGATAAACTAGCGGCAGACAACCTGGCTGCCTGTGCGTCGTATGAACCCCCGAGCGACGACGAATTTAAGCATGAGGAGGCAACCCTCACTGGCTACGTGTCAACCGACTCGGAGCTGACAGAAGGCCTGAAGCAGCTGTGCACTCAGGACATGACCCGACCAGGGAGCACTGTTCTCCAGGACATAGCGGAGGAAGCGGAGGGTACCCAGCCCGACCACAGTCCTAAAGACGGTGCACTTCCTGCAGATTAACCTGCACCACAGCTAGGCAGCATCCGCTGCCCTCCTCACCCGCCTGGCAACAGGCAACACAGACGTAGTCCTCATTCAAGAGCCATAGATTGTCTTCTTACAAAGACACACTTTAACACATTTCTTATTCCACAGTTTAGCGAAGGCGACCTCACCACGGTCAGACTGGAGCTAAACGAACACACTCATCACACCATAGCATCATTCTATCTGGCTCACGACTACGAAGGGCCACTACCTAACACTACTACACAACAACTCATACAAACACACTCATCTAAGGAACTCATACTGGGTGGGGACGCTAACTCACACCACACGCAATGGGGAAGTACAAACACAGACGAAAGGGGTGAGTTACTCTACGACTATCTCCTTCAATCAAATATATTCATCTGCTACAAAGGTAATGACCCAACAACTTTCATCACTAGAAATAGGAGGGAAGTCTTAGACATTACACTAATATCTGATCCCCTACTTAACCAGCTAGAAGCGTGGAAGGTGGGGATCGAACACTCATTCTCAGACCACCGATACATAGACCTTATAATAACTCTAGACTGTCCTCCCGCCGAGTACATTACTGATCTAAGATTAACCAACTGGGGATACTACAAAAATCTCCTCAACAGGAACCTACACGCTCCACCGACGCACGTACGCAACGGTCAAGAATTAGATAACCTAGTTAACACTTTTACTGATATCTGCGGTGAGGCCTTAAAATGGGGTTGCCCAAGCAGAACAGTCAAAACAAAGCACAAACCCCCTTGGCGAACCTTAAAAGAGAGTGTAGAACTGACTTCAATAGAGCTAAATACAACAATAGCGAATCCTCCTGGAATTTATACCATACAAAACTAAGCCTATACAAAAAGGAAATTAGAATATCAAAACGAAGAGCTTGGGCTAACTTCTGCAGTAGCATAGAATCTACTGCGGAGGCATCCAGACTCACAAGAATTCTAGCAAAAGCTCCAGCAACCATTGGCTATCTAAAAACCAATGCTGACAGCTGGACGGAAAACAGTCAGGAAACCCTTGAACTACTGCTAGACACCCACTTCCCTAAGAACACCCATGTAGTGGAGGACCTCCACATAGAGGAGAACTTAGACGACCAGAGTATTGACAACATTTCAAACCCTGGCCGCATTCAGTGGGCTGTCAACTCTTTTAAGCCCTTCAAATGGGTTCTTCCCGGCCCAGATGGGTTCTTCCCGGCCCAGCTACAACGGACACTAGACATGTCCCTACCCTGGCTGACAGCCATCTTCCACGGCTGCCTTGCTCTAAACCATATTCCAACAAGGTGGCTGGACGTTAAGGTAATCTTTATACCGAAAGCCGGCAAACTCTCCCACACCAACCCAAAGGACTTCCGCCCGATTAGTCTCTCTTCCTTCTTGTTGAAGACCTTGGAAAGGCTAATTGACACCCATATCAGGCTAACCATCGACCAAAGCCTACTCTCTGACGCACAACACGCGTACTGTAAGGGCAGATCAACAGATACCGCCCTCCACTCTCTAGTGTCCAGTATAGAGAGAGGTTTCCACAATAAGGAATACTCTCTGGCAGCGTTTCTAGACATAGAAGGCGCCTTTAACAACGTCACCCCAACGGCGATTACTGGTGCTCTGACTGAACTGGGCATTGAGCGGCCCATAGTGGGACTCATCCACACCATGCTAACCAGCAGAGTAGTGTACTCCACTATGGGATCAGCCCACTCGACCAGGAATGTCAGCAGAGGAACCCCACAAGGGGGTGTACTCTCACCTCTTCTATGGGTTTTAGTGGTCAACAAACTGCTATCACTTCTAGAAGAGGCGGGAACTAAAGTGGTAGCCTACGCGGACGACGTGGTTATCCTACTGCAGGGTAAATTCCCGACAACTCTTTGCAATCAAATAGAGACAGCCTTATCCACCCTCTCCAGGTGGACGGTTGTCTGTGGACTAGGAGTTAACCTAGAAAAGACCGAACGAGTTATCTTTACAAGGAAGTATAAGATACCAAATCTAATTCTCCCAAAACTACACCAAACACGCCTAACCCATAGCAACCAAGCAAAGTACCTAGGTGTCATCCTTGACAAAAAGCTTCTCTGGACAGACAACATCCTAGATCGCACACGCAAAGCGGCCATAGCACTCTTCGCCTGTACAAAAGCCATAGGGAGGAAATGGTGGTTTCTCCCCCGTGATAGTTCACTTTCTATACACTGCAATAGTCAGGCCCATTTTCCTCTACGGAAACATTGTATTGCGGTCTTCCCTAGAAAAGAATTGCAACCTCCGGAAGAATCCGGAGAAACAAGATCCAAGGAAGCGCAGAACTCTGCATCTGTGGGGCGCTTCGCACCACCGCCACTGAAGCACTAAACACAATTCTCGATCTCCAACCCCTGGACCTACTTGCCAAAAGCTAAGCACCTGCAAAAGCGCTGAGGGTCCGCGAAGCAGCGGCATGGACAACAGGCTCTACGGGTCACTCCAATATCTTATCAAAACATACATCCTTACCACGCAGTACAGACTACGTTCCACCCATAGTCAACTTCGAAAGAAGATACAAGATCTTCATACCCACTTGTACAGACTGGGACAACCTCCCACAACAATTCGAAAACGCTGTCAACATATACACAGACGGCTCCAAGCTTAACTCCCAAACAGGTGGGGTAGTCTTCTCCCCCGAACTAGACATAAAAGTCTCATTCCGCCTACCAGACCACTGTAGTGTTTTCGAAGCGGAAGTCATGGCAATTCAGGAAGCCATGACCCACCTGGACACGTCAGTACATCATGACATAGATATTTTTATCTTCTCGGATAGTCAAGCAGCCCTAAACCCCCTCAACTCCTACACAACGAAATCAAAAACAGTCTCTGAATGCCGCAAATCTCTTAACTCATCTGAGAATCCACCTCATCTGGGCGCCTGGACACCGCAATATTGAGGGCAACTGCTTAGCAGACGAGCTAGCAAGACAGGGGACAACCGCCGATATCCTTCGTGATAAGGACACGGTAGGTATGCCCATGGCTCCATCTCAGGCAGAGATTGTATACACTTTCCAACTACCGTTGGAACTCAATCTCAACATGCCACAATTCTAGACTCACATGGCCAAGCTACAACTCGAAAAGAACAAAAACTCTCCTACAATGTAGCAGGGAAGACATCTCCACTCTCCTAAATGCCCTCACGGGCCACTGTCTTATAGGGACTCATGCGATAAGGCTGGGTTTAAGTAACCACGACCTCTGCCGCAGCTGCAAACAGATAGACGAAGAGGAAAGCATCGAACACCTCCTATGCTTTCAAACCTAAGGCAGCTACACACTTCCGAACCTTGCGGCCATTCAGGACGTAAGCATCAAAAAACTCTTATGTTTCTTAAGAAGAACAGAATACTTCGCGATAGCAGATAACCCATGAGCTAGGGAAACGGATCTGTTGAGATAATGTGGTATCACAAGGGGCCCATTGTGGCCTAAGTGTGGGGATTAGCATCTAATCTCCAACCACTCCTACCTAACCTAACCTAGAAGGTGTCGCTTTTCAGCCTATTAGAAGAATATGATTAAGCGAGAAATCGTAAATGAGTTACGCGGACTATCTCGAAAAAACTTTCAACGAAGACGAGTTATTAAAAGGGGTATAAACGATCTGTGGCAAGCAGATTTGGTTGAAATGGGAGCCTTTTCAAAATATAATGGTGGGTACCAATACTTGTTGACTGTTATAGACACATTTTCGAAATATGCTTGGGGTGAGGCATTAAAATCCAAAAATGTAAATGATGTTTTCCAAGCCATGGAGAGAATATTTAAATCGGGTCATGGAACACCAAAAAATCTACAAACTGGTGATGGCACTGAGTTCTTTAATTCGAAATTTAAGGTATTAATGAACAGTTATAGGATAAATCATTATTCAACCTTCAGTACTCTAAAAGCATCAATAGTTGAACGTTTCAATAGAACTCTTAAAGAATTAATGTGGCGTGAGTTTAGTTTCAATGGAAAATATATGTGGAAAGATATGTATAGGCAATTAATTAATAAATATAATAATAGAGTGCATAATACAACAAAAATGAGTCCAAGTAATGTCAATATATCCAATGAAAAACAAGAAAAAACGAGTACCTCGACTATCAGCTAAGGGGACCAAAGGGAAATGGAGATATGCAAGCAGCAAAGCGAGATTAAAATGCGCCACCTACCGGCGGTAGACAGATTTAAGCGTTATGGGCGTTAGAGTGGGCGGGGCAATTTTTTTTTGGATCAATCATAGGTATTGACGAGACCAATACATTTCAGTTACAATATTTTATCTAGCATGAAAATTGTGAGCGTCACAGGCTTGGGCGGCTTGTGGGCGTTTAAGTGGGCGTGGCACTCTGCAGAAACAAACTTGCGCTGCGTAAGAACCTTAGGAATCTTACATACTTTCCGACGAATCTAGTATACCCTTTTATTCTACGAGTAACGGGTATAACAAATATTACAAACATCGTATAAGCACCTGAAAATATTTGCTGCCAGTAATTTCCATAAGGGGGACCACGTTCATAATAGTTAATATAAACATGTCTTTGAGAAAGGCTATACACCAAACTATACAACTGAAATCTTTAAAATAAACAAGGAAGAACGCTATAGTCGAGTGCCTCGACTATCAGATACCCGTTACTCAGCTATATGGAGATATGCAAGCAGCAAAGCGAGATTAAAATACGCCACCTACCGGCGGTAGACAGATTTAAGCGTTATGGGCGTTAGCGTGGGCGTGGCAAATTTTTTTTTGTATCAATCGATAGGTATCGACGAGACCAATACATTTCAGTTAAAATTTTTTATCTAGCATGAAAATTGTGGGCGTCACAGGTTTTCGCGGTTTGTGGGCGTTAAAGTGGGCGTGGCAAACTTTTTTTTGGTTCAATCGATAGGTATTGGTAAGAACAATACATTTCAGTTAAAATTTTTATTCTAGCATCAAAACTGTAGGAGCCACAGTTTTGGGCGGTTTGTGGGCGTTAGAGTGGGCGTGGCACTGTGCTGAAACAAACTTGCGCTGCGTAAGAAGCTCAGGAATCTGCACGCCAAATCTCAGTAGCCTAGCTCCCATAGTTTCCGAGATCTCAGCGTTCATCCGGACGGACAGACAGACGGACAGACGGACAGACGGACAGACGGACAGACGGACATGGCTAGATCGACTCGGCTAGTGATCCTGATCAAGAATATATATACTTTGTGGGGTCGGAAACGCTTCCTTCTGCCTGTTACATACTTTCCGACGAATCTAGTATACCCTTTTACTCTACGAGTAACGGGTATAAAAAGGTGAAGAATACATACCCTAAAACATACTTACTTGAAGATTTAGATGGTAGCCCGATTCAGGGCGGATTTTATAAAGAAGAACACATACCTAGTTGAAAAAGGTGTAAGGCGAAAAGGAAACAAAGTTTTGGTTAAGTGGCTGGGGTTTTCAAAGACTAGCTGGATAAATAAGGAAGACATTATAAAAAAAGATTTATTTTATTAAATTTTATATATATATTAATTTGTATTTAACATATATCTTATATTAAGTGTAATATTAATATTTTTGTACAATGTTTTAAAGTAAAATTAAAAATAATAAAAATACTTTTTACAAACTCAATATCATTTTTATTTATATTTTCCAAAGTCTCGATCATAATAAAACATCTCCAATTCAACTGATTTAAAAAATAATTCTTTTTCAATATGTTCCTTTTGAAATTTAAGGCTATTTAATGATTCTCCATCGTTTACATAATTATTTTGTATCATCTCATTCAAGCTAAATGAACTTGATTCCAGCCATTCAACAATTTCTAAAATGCCTTTTTCGATTAATCTTTGATGTTTTATTGATGTCGTACCATGGTCTTCATTACTTAACTCTAAAAATTGTGTTTTGTTAACATTACGTTTTCTTTTGTTATCTTTACCACAAAGAATTTTCTTGTTTACTTTAATTGTAGTTATTTTGTGTGCTTTTGATCTAACCATTGTTCTATTACCATGTAGTGAGGCGCCAGATAATAAAACGTTTTTATAGTGTTCAATTGTAAGATTTCGTGAACTCACTCCCTTTGCTTTATTATGTGAAGATTCAACTTGATCTATTCTGTAACAATAAACCTTTGAGCACAGACCTATAAATTCTGTCATGCCTTTACCGTTAAGCTCATCTTTAAAAAACCATAAACTTTTTTTGTTAACTCTTTTGAAGTTATATAGATTAAGTCTTTCATCTGAATAGTCCGATTTTTCTTCAAGATCATGACGAATATCTTTATAAAACTCATCCGTTTTTATTGTATATATAAATTAATCAGTATCCATATAATTTAAGAGTAACTTTTCCTGAAACTTTGGCCTCATATATTGATAGCGAAAGTCATACACTTTTCATTTCGATAAGTCTAATACTGTGAATCCTAAATACATTGGCCTATTGAATAGAACGGACAATCTTTTCATTTGAATTGCATAGAAATTGTCATTAATTTTATTTGCACTATGAAAATGGGATTTTGAAATTAACGTTGTGGCACAATGTGCTTTTCGTCCAGTCTTGGTTCTATCCGGAGCTTCCCATGTACTAACAAGCTTAATATCGACCCTTCGCTCGGGATCTTCCATTGGTTTTCCGTAAACAGAATTATTCATTAATTTAAAAAAATCTTTTTCAAATTTATTTTTTGCATTTTGCCTATGTAAAGTATTTAGATCAAAGAAATTCTTTAATAAATGTTTTTATAAGAACTGAACTCCTCTATGGATCTTTTTCAGTACTTACCCATTCTGTATACATTGTTGCAAATTCCAATAATGTATTTCATAATTTTTCTCATTTCCCAGGTCAGCAATTAATTTTTTACCTTATCCTCTTTTGAGGCCAGACAGTTTGACGGACAAAATGGAAGATCATGTAAACGGTATGGATATATTAAGTCCACTTCCAAAAAATAACCGTATTTGCTATCAATTGGAATATTATGAATATTAAAATTGTCTTGTTATGGTAAAGGTTGTGACATTGCCCAGCCATACAAGTTATTCGCATCCACATACACTAAATATATAGACTCCTTCGAGGAATCATAATCTGACAAGTATTTATTATTTGCTTTTGTATAACTATGGCAACATTGAACTAAACCACCTCGAATGCTTGTCGAATATTTGTAGTTTTCAACATTGCTTCCCAAGATAGACCTGGTGTCGTAAAATACTGAGCTGGGTCAAGTGAATAAATTTGCATACAAATTTTTCGAAAGATTTCAAAAATCTCGGTTAAAAGGAATACATCAGTTTTCAAATATAATTCTAAATAATCTTTAAGAGTTGAACATGAGAAATGCGACCAAATTTTAAGAGCTTGATCATAATCTTCCTGAGAACATTCCCTTTCCGTTAAATTACTATAGAATGCTTCCCTTTGTGGAAGGGAAGTTTCCTCGAGTCTACTAGCGGAATCTAAACATTCATAGGGATATATACCCTCCTTACGCATTAGTCGAAATTCAATATCATTACTGAAAAATGATTTTACAGTGTTCAATTGATCATCAACTAAATTAGAAGCTAGGGTATCTAAACTTGATGGCATAAATCTGTATGTATCGAGAAAACGAATTTCAAAACTATTTCCACTTAAACTATTTATTTTTTTTGAGACAGAATTATAGTTTTCCTTATTGATTGGTATTAAGGAAATTTCAACGGGAATCTTTCCTAACTCTTGAAAAAATAAATGACAGTCGTATTTCGAAAAATTATGAAAAAATACTGGAATACATATCTTTACTTTATAATCCAAGTTACATTTGGAATGACAATGATCTCTGACTTTATCAGTCCCTAAACCTTTCTGACAAATAGAACAATTCAATGAATTATCAAATATTTGTTGGTCATCCAAACTCATTCTCATAGGAACTATTTAGTGTAAGTACTCATCACTCAGTTTAGTTAAATTTGTTATCAATGAATTTACAAAACTTATTCCCGAATTTTTTCCGGTTTCCAAAACAAATTTTACTAGTCTAGAATCAAAAGCACACTTTATATAATAAGCATATGATATTGGAATGTGTTCATTAATATTAAAAAATTTAGGGCTCACTTCAAGATTTTTCAGTTCCAGAATGCATTCAAAATCCGCGTAGACAACGAATGGAACTTGAAGCTGATGTTGAACTTGGGTAATTCCTATGTATTATTCTGGGGGTGTGGCTTCTTTGAGACCTTCCTACTACAGAGCGTTTTTTGTTTCAATGCAGGTTCCTCAGTCTTGGGAAAAATTAAACACACATTGCAGAAATATTGCGCCCTCTTCTGATTACCTCTTTGAGCAGTTATTAGTATTTGAATCTGATATATATACAAATTATTTAATTGCTTAAAAGAGAAAAAAAATGAATAAAATAATTTACCTTAAAATATTTTTAATGTACATATAATGTCCGAAATGGACCGTTTTCCAAAAACAACATATTGATATGAAGAGGTTTTTCTACTTCCGATTGAAAAAGTGGTCCTATTATTTCCTTCGTATCTTCATTATATCTAAAAACGTGCAATATGAGTATTCTTTTTTAAGAAATGTTTTATACATTTTATTTCAAGGGGGAAAGTCAACCTTGTGAAATCTAATTCTATATTATCACTTATACGAATTATCTCCAGCGATATTTATTGACATATTGACAATATTATATGCCGAACATCTTTGCGGCCTGTTAACAATTTTTAGGCAGAAATGAAAGCCCATTTAAAACAATGTTGATCATTTTCGTTACAAACGTTAACTATTGCTTTTTCGTTAAAAGGAAGCGAGGTAGTGGTATGAAAGATGAACCAGCCATCGTTTTGTAATGATTCTCATTCATTTCTAAGCGAATCAATTTTATAAGAGACCATCAACTATCTCGCTCTTGAAATTTTTGTGTTTTGGAAATTGTTTCCATGTTATGTTCATGGAAGATACATTCTAAGTCAGAATCTTTGTTCATGATCGTCATTTTACTTTGAAAACTTTTTATTTTAATTTCTTCAGATTCATCTTTAAAAAGAACATACTCTGCAAACAGTTCAAAGTTGACTTTTGCTGAAGTATAACTTTCTAATAGAATGCTGAGATGAGGTAGCAGTGAAAATCCAGCTTCACTCAAGAAATTCTCAGGTAGGATCAAGTGCGTTCCATCATTTACGTACATGTAATGGAGTATTCTTCCCTTGAATCCCTCAGAAATTTTTTGACTCTTCCGTCAAGGTTTCGCTTATGCAACTCTGAACGGACATGATTTTCCCACTTATTTTTTTGCAAAAAACACTTGCAGGATTGACAAAACTGATTTTGGTTGTTCATTTTATTTGATTCTTTTTGTTTAAATTCTTTTTTCACGATCACTTTTTCTCTTTTACTTAAGTTGTGTTTGACCAACTATTGTCTCCGATCATTTATAGTGTTTGAAGTGGGCGGCTACGATAATATTGAAGATGAGAGGTGCATATTTAAGTTTTTTGTAAATTCAAAGACAATATAGCTAATTCTAGTAGGTTACATCGACTATTCATTGTTAGAAGAGATGAGAAGTATTTATTTTGAAAATGTTTGATACAAGTGTAACCAATAGGACACCATTAAATCGATAACGAAGACACCAAATCATACAATAAAGGAGAGTGTTGGTTAGAAGAGGTCGCATATACTTTGCTTGCAGGTGGGAAAGGACAGGTCATTTTTTAAATACACCATCATACTCAGGTAGCCAATAGGGGACAGTTTGGAAAAATCATTTCGATTTTGGGAAAAACCAAAGATTTCCATTTGTTGAATTTCGAGAATGTACATCTTTGGGTAAAAGAAGAGGAAAATCCAAGATTTTCATTAATTGAATTTGGAGAATGCACATTTTTAGGTAAAAGAAGAAGATGAAAACCTGTATAAAATTTCCTTATAAAATGTTTAAGCATATTTATAAGAGTAAGACGAGATTGTTGACTTAGATAGACAACATGCAATCAGTTAAAATAAATAACTTTCTGAAGGTATTTGACGGAATTCTGTTCAATGCACGTTATGTACGGCTCCAGTTCATACAATCAAAATTCTTTGAATGTGATGGAGGTAATATGAAAACATCTATTCATGGAAATCATATGGACACCTGCGTGTGGAGCAATGATGCAGCCACTAAGGGAGTTGATACTTGTGTATGCCATCGAATTTCGGATTACAAAAAGGAAGCACTCAACATTATGAAAATATAAAAAAATGTAGAAAAAAAAAATGAAAGAGATTTAATAGCATAATAAAACATGTTCGCAATTCCAAAATAAATTAATAAATCTTTTATTATGCTACAAAATAAACTCCTGACTTTTTATTTAGAGTTAAAATTACAGGTACGGAGAATGGAAAATATTTCATTGACTAAGATATGTCGGCTACTTGCGAGTTGTTGCGCGGTTTCAACCCCTATTATGGGACGTATTAGAGCTAGTAGTCAGCCGTGAGGTCGTTGGCGTGAGGCCCATGATCTTGTCAATGAGCGTGCGTTTTCAGAATCATTAACTTGTAAGATTTATTTTATTGGGGTTTTGATTTCTAAATTAGTTTTACAATAAGTGTGCGACCTTTTTCATGTGCTCCTTTCTCACCTGAATATTAATTGCACATAATGAGGGGAAGGATACATGATCAATATTGTCACATGGGGATGTGGGGGCGATGAGGGCAATTAAGTATACTCTTTATGGACATGATCATGACGTTTTTATGACTTCAAAGCCCATTAAAATCAGTTAATTTATTGAATTATGCTAATTGTCCTAGAACCCGCATATGTTAATAAGGGGAGAGGGGGTCCATTAATATGCTAATTGTCCCAGAACCCGTCTTTCCCTACTACTTATGTATGTTTAGACCAATTGCTAAATTCTTTCGGTAAAATAATCATCCCTTACATAAACTTCCCTAATTGCATTTTCAGTTTTCATACTTAAGGCGTATAAAAGATAATATATATATTTATTTATTTTTATTTAAGAAAAATCGTTCTTAAGTATATATAATTTTGATTTTACATACAGGAAATAATATTCGATCTGTTTTTTTATTTTTTTCTAATTTGTTTATTACATTTGGAGTCCAATGTTCTGGTATCTACTAGGCCCAAATTGTTATCATGTATGGGCATTTCCACGGGTCGCGAACGTACATTCGTACGCACTTAGTGCAAATAAAAAAAGAAAATAAACGTTTTCTGAAACTTTTATCTTCTTTTCAATAGCGTCTTATTAGCCTTTTGCTTCGTGTAAATGATGGGATTTTTTGAGCTATCACTTTTATAATATTGACAAAAATATGCGGTCGCTAACGTACGCAAAATGAAGTCGACTTGGGCTTAATCTAGTCCAATGCAAAAATCTGCATAGTGTGGCGGAATATTCTAAAGAAATAACTTTACTTTTAAAATGAATTCATGTAGCTTTCTATCGAGTCTGTTCCAAAGGAAATATTTTCACTTGTTTTTATACCCTTGCAGAGGGTATATTGATTTCAGTCAGAAGTTTGCAACGCAGTGAAGGAGACGTTTCCGACCCCATAAAGTATTCATATTCTTGATCAGCATGACTAGACGAGTCGATCCGTCTGTCCGTCCGTTTCTGCGCAAACTAGTCTCTCAGTTTTAAGGCAATCGGGCTGAAACTTTCCCAAAAGTCTTATATCTTTTGCAGGTAGTATATGAGTCCGAACCAGCCAGATCGGACAACTATATCTTATAGCTTCCATAGGAAAAATCGGGAAAAATTTTTTTTAAAATTATACCTTTGCTGTTTTTTAACATATAACCTCGTAAGCTTGGAAAGACCATTTTTAAATTAGTTTTGAATTTTGAATTAAATTTTATCAAAATCGGACGCCTATATCATATAGCTGCCATAGGAACGATCCGAAAATTGGTGGGAAAATAATATAAAACAAATTATAGCTTCGGTGTTTATTTTACATATAACCTTCTACGCTTGGAAATAACATTTAACTAGTTCTGAGTTTCGAATTTAATTTTACCAAAAACGGACGACTATATCATATAGCTGCCATAGGAACGAACGGAAAATTGGTGGGAAAATAATATGAAACAAATTATAGCTTCGGAGTTTTTTAACATATAACCTCCTACGCTTGGTAATAAAATTTTTTAATTAGTTCTGAATTTGGAATTTAATTTTATCAAAATCGGACGACTATATCATATAGCTGCCATAGGAACGATCGGAAAATGGGTAGGAAAATAATATGAAACAAATTATAGCTTCGGTGTTTTCTGACGTATATACTATTGGGAATACCATTTTTTGCATTTTTAAATTTAGTAAATATAAGGGCAAGGGTATACAAGCTTTACCACGCCCACTCTAACGCCCATAACACTTAAATCTGTCTACCGCGCACATAACCATATATTGAGATCGCGGGTAGATGGCGCATTTCAATCTCGCTTTTCTGCTTGCATATCTCCATTTCCCTTTGGTCCCTTTAGCTGAGTAACAAGTATCTGATAGTCGATTGCCGAAGTTAACTTCCTTTCTTGTTTGTATTGAATTAAGTACCGATCGCGAACGTACGTGTTGCAAGCTTACCATTTTTCCATGTTGTTTTATTAACAGTTAATTGAACATTTTTTCGCTCTCCTTGGATTTGTATCTTCTTGTTAGATTGCAATAAAGACATTTGGTAGAAAAAGTGCAAACATATCATATCTTTTCCTTGCGAAATAATTAAAATAAGAAGTATATATTTTAAGGTTGCAGGGAAATTTCTTCAACGAAACAAATGAAATATGCTATGGTTCTACTGAATTACGATAAATATGAAGATTTTTTTTCGGTCCTGGTTTACCATTTGGCGGATATGCCCATATGTTTTCCATTAACTCAAAATTTTCAACCGACTTGCTTATCCGGTCGCTTTGCAAGTTATCCAACCCGAGAAACTGTTCCACTCATGGAATTAGTAAACAATTATTGAAATTCAATCTCAGAGATGATGCCTTTGCCTTTAGCGATATTGCCTATGTTTAAGATTCTACCTTTGCCTTTGCCATTAACTTCAAGGGCCGCGCTTTGCTGTCTTGCTAAGAATCGTGAAGTAACCACAAGCTTCCGTTCGAAGCCCAAACTCTCACGTTTGAAGCCCAAGCTTTTCCGTTCTAAGTTCAGATCAAATTGCGTTTAATTTTCAATTAAATTAAACCGGTCAGCATATTTTCATTTTACAATGCGACAGTTTCAGCATAAGCTTTTCATTTGAAAAATAAAAGCTTCTAGCCGATGTTCGTTGAAGCTGCGTAACATTGTATTGATGTAAAAGTGAGTTGAGTAAATTAAAGTCTAACACCAATAAAACAAGAATATAAATGTTTGTTTTTTTAATCAAATACTATTAACAAAAACATTAAGCTCGCAACGTGGGGCTGCGTCATCAAAAGTTAAAAAAAAAATTAACAACAACCAAGGAAGAACACTATAGTCGAGTACCTCGACTATAAGGTACCCGTTACTCAACTAAAGGGGCCAACGGGGGGTGGATATATGCAAGCAGCGAAGCGAGATTGTAATGCGCCACCTACCCGCGATCTCAATACATGGTTATGTTAACGGCAGACAGATTTAAGCGTTAAAGGCTCCCTTAGTGTCCTTCTTTCCCACCTTTGCTCTGTAAAACAGGCATCTGCAGTTGGTTCTGAGGATTGATAGTTGTTGGGTCCACCAGGGGGGTTTTTTCCTTCACCTTGGTTTCCCTGTAGGGCATGCAACTTTGAAGGCAGTGTTGCATGCTTCTGTGAATTTATCTTCTGTTCTGTCCAGCTCCTCTGGGTCTGCAATGCTTTCTGGCTGTTCCATGGGGAGGATATTGATCAGAACTTCTTTGTACCTGTGCCAGTCGGCTCGTCTGGGGTCAGCAAAACTGACCGGCAAGGGTGACTCAAGGGACTATTGTTTCTAGGAATCTAGACTGCCCAGTGTTTGACTGCGCCTACGAGTGAGTCTGATACCAATGTTAGATCTATGATCGTTTGGCCAGTTTTAGTAATGAAGGTAAGGACATTGCCCCTGTTGCATAAGAATAGGTTCGAATTTAGAATAAAATCAAAAATAGATTCACCTCTGTCGTTATTGACACCCACTGGGTGTCACAACCTATTACCAAACCTTCCCTGAGCTTTTCGCATTCCTCTGCCAGTCCTTTGACCAGCCCATCTGGGGGGTTTTTCTTTTCAAAGGCCAAGTAGGCCGATAGTATCCTTATAGAGCCGCTTTGCAGATTCAGGCTTACTGCGGTGTTATCTCCGTTGCTGTAATTGCGAAGCAGAAATATACTAAGATGCCTTTTGGCTAATATGCAGGTTCGAATTTTAACTTCTTTCAGGTCAAGCATAAGCTCAGCATAAGCCCGTTACTCAGCTAAAGGGACCAAAGGGAAATGGAGATATGCAGCAAAGCGAGATTAAAATGCGTTATGGGCGTCAGAGTGGGCGTGGCAATTTTTTTTGATCAATCGATAGGTATTGACGAGACCAATACATTTCAGTTAAAATTTTTTATCTAGCATGAAAATTGTGGATGTCACAGGTTTTCGCGGCTTGTGGGCGTTAAAGTGGGCGTGGCAAACTTTTTTTAAGTCAATCGATAGGTATCGATAGGCTAGATCGACTCGGCTAGTGATCCTGATCAGGAATATATATACTTTATGGGGTCGGAAACGCTTCCTGCTGCCTGTTACATAATTTCCGACGAATCTAGTAAACCCTTTTACTCTACGAGTAACGGGTATAAATACTATGATGATGAGAAAGAGCTTGACGATTTCTACTTTACAACTAATGAGAAAGATCTGCAGTCTAATAGAAATATAACTCCACCAAGGTCTTTCGATGATAGTGATTCCTATAATGAATTCTTTTCACATACGAATATCGAGGAAGATATAGAAGATGAGAAAAAGGAGATGAGATGAGAAAGAAGAAACCTAATAACGGAATCAAGGGTACACGAGCATACAAATATAGATATATTATTATTAAGAAGTTGATAGACAAAGATTTCAGTCCTACAACGTTTATTCCACTTCGCTCAAAAAAAGGTTTTGGTTACATGACTCTTCAGAAATCAAATCCAAACTACAATATGTATATTGGAATGATGTAAATGAGTTAGTCGAACGACTGGAAATTTTAGTAGCATCAAAAGGAGCGGGTAACACCAGCCACAATAATAAATTTTTTTCAAAACTAGAGGAATTTCGTGAGGAAAGGATTATATTTTAATGGGTATAAATAGAAAGGACAAATATGTTTTATATTTATAAACATCATATCTGTCGACAAGTTTGGATATTTTTCTGTTGATAAGGAACGATCAGAAAATTTGAAAAGACGTGTTAAGTCTACTGAGGGATTATTCATCGATGAGGACGGTAATCTAAATCTTCAAAATAAACGTATAAAAACGGATCTAAACCTTTAGACAACAATGATCTAGCAACGAAAAAATATACTGATGAGATCCTCGGAGAGTTGGGAGAAGATTTAAGAAAAATTATAACTCAAAATGTTAATCGTCGACTCACAAAAATTTCAAGCTTAGAAAATAAAATTGAATTGTATAATAAGAGGGCAGACAGCGCTGACCAAAATTTAGCCAAAATTCTGGAAAAGATTAAAACCATTGAGGACTATATATTTAAATATGTAACAAACCGATATCATTACCGAAAAAACCGCAATTGAGTTAGAAGGTGTCTTCGGCCAAAGAGCTAGTGGGATGGCTCAGAGGGCGCCGAGCTGAAGGCTACCGAACGGGTCGCAGGTTGCGGATAGCGAGCGCCCTGGTTCTCCAGGGTAGCTACGAATAAGCGTGGAAGTTGGACACGGCTCGGCTACCGCCAAGCTCCCAACACGAAGCGCAAATAAGTAGCCCCGGACAGTCAGCGGGTATCTGCGCCGTAGCAGTACCGACGTCGCGCTTGTGCTGCCGCCTCCGACAAATAGCTCACACATACCCCCCTTCCTACAATCTTTGAACCTACCTCTTCCCTAACCACACAACTCATCTCACCCCGGGCTGGACTAAGGTGTCACTCGTACCGTGCCGAGAGTCAATATGGCTGAGAGCCCGAGTCATCAAATAACTCAGTCTCAAACGGTGAGATCAGGCAAGGGGCGACCGCCTGTTCTAAGTCAGCCTTACCCGGGTACAGCGGATCTCTGCCCGGGTGGACCTGTCCCATCTCCGCAGCTCGTGGGATTTAACACAGATAACTTAATTAATAACAACAAAAAAGATAACAGCACCAAAAAGGAGCCCGACACTCTCAAAGAGTCGGAAATCGTAACCAACGACGACAAGAAAAGCAAGATCACGGCTCCGAATACCCTAGTCCATGTGACGTCTACCCCTGCCAAGGCCAGCGAACATCGCAGCCGGCTAAGCCCAACTCACCATAACGACAAGCCCAAGCCTCCCATCGGCGTAGGTGTGGCTAACCAGCTACTCCAACCTGAGGGGGTCGCCAAAGCCAGTCTCGTGGTCAGTACCAGGGCAAAGGAGTTCAAAAAGATACCACCTAACCAGGCAGGACCTCTTGAACGTAAGAAAAATTTCCGGATCCTCAAACGGCTGGCCACCAACCCGATACGTGAGGATCAAACGTCAAAATTGGATTACCTAAAAATCCAAGGGGACATAGCCTGGGCAAAGGCGGTAATCCCAGACTTCGACATCGCTATGACCATCAGGAACAGCAACAAGCGAGAGAGGAAGCAGGAGCTATACTCAGCCTGCTGACCAGGTTCAACCCAAATCTTCCGACAGACCGTTGGAAGGTGGTCAAGGTGTCACCATGAACGTGGTAATCCTCTTGAAACAGGCCTGCTGGGAACCCCTCGCATCCCAACAAAACCGGGTGAACTACGGGTTCAATAAGGTGCAACTACGAATCTACGACACGGATAAACTAGCGGCAGACAACCTGGCTGCCTGTGCGTCGTATGAACCCCCGAGCGACGACGAATTGGAGCATGAGGAGGCAACCCTCACTGGCTACGTGTCAACCGACTCGGAGCTGACAGAAGGCCTGAAGCAGCTGTGCACTCAGGACATGACCCGACCAGGGAGCACTGTTCTCCAGGACATAGCGGAGGAAGCTGAGGGTACCCAGCCCGACCACAGTCCTAAAGACGGTGCAGTTCCTGCAGATTAACCTGCACCACAGCTAGGCAGCATCCGCTGCCCTCCTCACCCGCCTGGCAACAGGCAACACAGACGTAGTCCTCATTCAAGAGCCATAGATTGTTGGTAACAACATCTGTGGCTTATCAACCTCCCTATACAAGCTATTTTACACCAAGGGTTAGGGTAAAACCAGAACCTGCATTCTTACAAAGACACACTGTAACACATTTCTTATTCCACAGTTTAGCGAAGGCGACCTCACCACGGTCAGACTGGAGCTAAACGAACACACTCATCACACCATAGCATCATTTTATCTGGCTCACGACTACGAAGGGCCACTACCTAACACTACTACACAACAACTCATACAAACACACTCATCTAAGGAACTCATACTGGGTGGGGACGCTAACTCACACCACACGCAATGGGGAAGTACAAACACAGACGAAAGGGGTGAGTTACTCTACGACTATCTCCTTCAATCAAATATATTCATCTGCTACAAAGGTAATGACCCAACAACTTTCATCACTAGAAATAGGAGGGAAGTCTTAGACATTACACTAATATCTGATCCCCTACTTAACCAGCTAGAAGCGTGGAAGGTGGGGATCGAACACTCATTCTCAGACCACCGATACATAGACCTTATAATAACTCTAGACTGTCCTCCCGCCGAGTACATTACTGATCTAAGATTAACCAACTGGGCATACTACAAAAATCTCCTCAACAGGAACCTACACGCTCCACCGACGCACGTACGCAACGGTCAAGAATTAGATAACCTAGTTAACACTTTTACTGATATCTGCGGTGAGGCCTTAAAATGGGCTTGCCCAAGCAGAACAGTCAAAACAAAGCACAAACCCCCTTGGCGAACCTTAAAAGAGAGTGTAGAACTTACTTCAGTAGAGCTAAATACAACAATAGCGAATCCTCCTGGAATTTATACCATACAAAACTAAGCCTATACAAAAAGGAAATTAGAATATCAAATCGAAGAGCTTGGGCTAATTTCTGCAGTAGCATAGAATCTACTGCGGAGGCATCCAGACTCAGAAGAATTCTAGCAAAAGCTCCAGCAACCATTGGCTATCTAAAAACCAATGCTGACAGCTGGACGGAAAACAGTCAGGAAACCCTTGAACTACTGCTAGACACCCACTTCCCTAAGAACACCCATGTAGTGGAGGACCTCCACATAGAGGAGAACTTAGACGACCAGAGTATTGACAACATTTCAAACCCTGGCCGCAATCAGTGGGCTGTCAACTCTTTTAAGCCCTTCAAATCACCCGGCCCAGATGGGCTCTTCCCGGCCCAGCTACAACGGGCACTAGACATGTCCCTACCCTGGCTGACAGCCATCTTCCACGGCTGCCTTGCTCTAAACCATATTCCAACAAGGTGGCTGGACGTTAAGGTAATCTTTATACCGAAAGCCGGCAAACCCTCCCACACCAACCCAAAGGACTTCCGCCCGATTAGTCTCTCTTCCTTCTTGTTGAAGACCTTGGAAAGGCTAATTGACATCCATATCAGGCTAACCATCGACCAAAGCCTACTCTCTGACGCACAACACGCGTACTGTAAGGGCAGATCAACAGATACCGCCCTCCACTCTCTAGTGTCCAGTATAGAGAGAGGTTTCCACAATAAGGAATACTCTCTGGCGGCGTTTCTAGACATAGAAGGCGCCTTTAACAACGTCACCCCAACGGCGATTACTGGTGCTCTGACTGAACTGGGCATTGAGCGGCCCCGAGTGGGACTCATACACACCATGCTAACCAGCAGAGTAGTATACTCCACTATGGGATCAGCCCACTCGACCAGGAATGGCAGCAGAGGAACCCCACAAGGGGGTGTACTCTCACCTCTTCTATGGGTTTTAGTGGTCAACAAACTGCTATCACTTCTAGAAGAGGCGGGAACTAAAGTGGTAGCCCACGCGGACGACGTGGTTATCCTACTGCAGGGTATATTCCCGCAAACTCTTTGCAATCAAATGGAGACAGCCTTATCCACCCTCTCCAGGTGGACAGTTGTCTGTGGACTAGGAGTTAACCTAGAAAAGACCGAACGAGTTCTCTTCACAAGGAAGTATAAGATACCAAATCTAATTCTCCCAAAACTACACCAAACACGCCTAACCCATAGCAACCAAGCAAAGTACCTAGGTGTCATCCTTGACAAAAAGCTTCTCTGGACAGACAACATCCTAGATCGCACACGCAAAGCGGCCATAGCACTCTTCGCCTGTACAAAAGCCATAGGGAGGAAATGGTGGTTTCTCCCCCGTGATAGTTCACTGGCTATACACTGCAATAGTCAGGCCCATTTTCCTCTACGGAAACATTGTATGGCGGCCTTCCCTAGAAAAGGGAAGTTGCAACCTCCGGAAGAATCCGGAGAAACAAGATCCAAAGAAGCGCAGAACTCTGCATCTGTGGGGCGCTTCACACCACCGCCACTGAAGCACTAAACACAATTCTCGATCTCCAACCCCTGGACCTACTTGCCAAAAGCTGGGCACCTGCAAAAGCGCTGAGGGTCCGCGAAGCAGCGGCATGGACAACAGGCTCTACGGGTCACTCCAATATCTTATCAAAACATACATCCTTACCACGCAGTACAGACTACGTTCCACCCATAGTCAACTTCGAAAGAAGATACAAGATCTTCATACCCACCCGTACAGACTGGGACAACCTCCCACAACAATTCGAAAACGCTGTCAACATATACACAGACGGCTCCAAGCTTAACTCCCAAACAGGTGGGGTAGTCTTCTCCCCCGAACTAGACATAAAAGTCTCATTCCGCCTACCAGACCACTGTAGTGTTTTCGAAGCGGAAGTCATGGCAATTCAGGAAGCCATGACCCACCTGGACACGTCAGTACATCATGACATAGATATTTTTATCTTCTCAGATAGTCAAGCAGCCCTAAACCCCCTCAACTCCTACACAACGAAATCAAAAACAGTCTCTGAATGCCGCAAATCTCTTAACTCATCTGAGAATCCACCTCATCTGGGCGCCTGGACACCGCAATATTGAGGGCAACTGCTTAGCAGACGAGCTAGCAAGACAGGGGACAACCGCCGATATCCTTCGTGATAAGGACACGGTAGGTATGCGCATGGCTCCATCTCAGGCAGAGATTGTATACACTTTCCAACTACCGTTGGAACTCAATCTCAACATGCCACAATTCTAGACTCACATGGCCAAGCTACAACTCGAAAAGAACAAAAACTCTCCTACAATGTAGCAGGGAAGACATCTCCACTCTCCTAAATGCCCTCACGGGCCACTGTCTTATAGGGACTCATGCGATAAGGCTGGGTTTAAGTAACCACGACCTCTGCCGCAGCTGCAAACAGATAGACGAAGAGGAAAGCATCGAACACCTCCTATGCTTCTGCCCAGCGCATAACCTAAAGCGCTTTCAAACCCAAGGCAGCTACACACTTCCGAACCTTGCGGCCATTCAGGACGTAAGCATCCAAAAACTCTTATGATTCTTAAGAAGAACAGAATACTTCGCGATAGCAGATAACCCATGAGCTAGGGAAACGGATCTGTTCAGAGATAATGTGGTATCACAAGGGGCCCATTGTGGCCTAAGTGTGGGGATTAGCATCTAATTTCCAACCACTCCTACCTAACCTTACCTAGAAGGTGTCGCTTTTCAGCCTATTAGAAGAATATGATTTAGCGAGAAATCGTAAATGAGTTGCGCGGACTATCTCGAAAAAACTTTCAACGAAGACGAGTTATTAAAAGGGGTATAAACGATCTGTGGCAAGCAGATTTGGTTGAAATGGGAGCCTTTTCAAAATATAATGGTGGGTACCAATACTTGTTGACTGTTATAGACACATTTTCGAAATATGCTTGGGGTGAGGCATTAAAATCCAAAAATGTAAATGATGTTTTCCAAGCCATGGAGAGAATATTTAAATCGGGTCATGGAACACCAAAAAATCTACAAACTGGTCATGGCACTGAGTTCTTTAATTCGAAATTTAAGGTATTAATGAACAGTTATAGGATAAATCATTATTCAACCTTCAGTACTCTAAAAGCATCAATAGTTGAACGTTTCAATAGAACTCTTAAAGAATTAATGTGGCGTGAGTTTAGTTTCAATGGAAAATATATGTGGAAAGATATGTATAGGCAATTAATTAATAAATATAATAATAGAGTGCATAATACAACAAAAATGAGTCCAAGTAATGTCAATATATCCAATGAAAAACAAGAAAAAACGAGTACCTCGACTATCAGCTAAGGGGACCAAAGGGAAATGGAGATATGCAAGCAGCAAAGCGAGATTAAAATGCGCCACCTACCGGCGGTAGACAGATTTAAGCGTTATGGGCGTTAGAGTGGGCGGGGCAATTTTTTTTTGGATCAATCATAGGTATTGACGAGACCAATACATTTCAGTTACAATATTTTATCTAGCATGAAAATTGTGAGCGTCACAGGCTTGGGCGGCTTGTGGGTGTTTAAGTGGGCGTGGCACTCTGCAGAAACAAACATGCGCTGCTTAAGAACCTTAGGAATCTGCATGCCAAATCCCAATAGCCTAGCTCTTATAGTTTCTGAGATCTCAGCGTTCATACGGACAGACAGAAATACGGACATGGCTAGATCGACTCGGCTAGTGATCCTAATCAAGAATATTTACACTTTATGGGTTCGGAAACGCTTCCTTCTGCCTTACATACTTTCCGACGAATCTAGTATACCCTTTTACTCTACGAGTAACGGGTATAACAAATATTACAAACATCGTATAAGCACCTGAAAATATTTGCTGCCAGTAATTTCCATAAGGGGGACCACGTTCATATTAGTTAATATAAACATGTCTTTGAGAAAGGGTATACACCAAACTATACAACTGAAATCTTTAAAATAAAAAAGGTGAAGAATACATACCCTAAAAAGGTGTAAGGCGAAAAGGAAACAAAGTTTTGGTTAAGTGGCTGGGGTTTTCAAAGACTAGCTGGATAAATAAGGAAGGCATTATAAAAAAAGATGTATTTTATTAAATTTTATATATATATTAATTTGTATTTAACATATATCTTATATTAAGTGTAATATTAATATTTTTGTACAATGTTTTAAAGTAAAATTAAAAATAATAAAAATACTTTTTACAAACTCAATATCATTTTTATTTATATTTTCCAAAGTCTCGATCATAATAAAACATCTCCAATTCAACTGATTTAAAAAATAATTCTTTTTCAATATGTTCCTTTTGAAATTTAAGGCTATTTAATGATTCTCCATCGTTTACATAATTATTTTGTATCATCTCACCCAAGCTAAATGAACTTGATTCCAGCCATTCAACAATTTCTAAAATGCCTTTTTCGATTAATCTTTGATGTTTTCATGATGTCGTACCATGGTCTTCATTACTTAACTCTAAAAATTGTGTTTTGTTAACATTACGTTTTCTTTTGTTATCTTTACCACAAAGAATTTTCTTGTTTACTTTAATTGTAGTTATTTTGTGTGCTTTTGATCTAACCATTGTTCTATTACCATATAGTGAGGCGCCAGATAATAAAACGTTTTTATAGTGTTCAATTGTAAGATTTCGTGAACTCACTCCCTTTGCTTTATTATGTGAAGATTCAACTTGATCTATTCTGTAACAATAAAACTTTGAGCACAGACCTATAAATTCTGTCATGCCTTTACCGTTAAGCTCATCTTTAAAAAACCATAAACTTTTTTTGTTAACTCTTTTGAAGTTATATAGATTAAGTCTTTCATCTGAATAGTCCGATTTTTCTTCAAGATCATGACGAATATCTTTATAAAACTCATCCGTTTTTATTGTATATATAAATTAATCAGTATCCATATAATTTAAGAGTAACTTTTCCTGAAACTTTGGCCTCATATATTGATAGCGAAAGTCATACACTTTCCATTTCGATAAGTCTAATACTGTGAATCCTAAATACATTGGCCTATTGAATAGAACGGACAATCTTTTCATTTGAATTGCATAGAAATTGTCATTAATTTTATTTGCACTATGAAAATGGGATTTTGAAATTAACGTTGTGGCACAATGTGCTTTTCGTCCAGTCTTGGTTCTATCCGGAGCTTCCCATGTACTAACAAGCTTAATATCGACCCTGCGCTCGGGATCTTCCATTGGTTTTCCGTAAACAGAATTATTCATTAATTTAAAAAAATCTTTTTCAAATTTATTTATTGCATTTTGCCTATGTAAAGTATTTAGATCAAAGAAATTCTTTAATAAATGTTTTTATAAGAACTGAACTCCTCTATGGATCTTTTTCAGTACACCCAAAAAAAAAACCAAAAGTATACACTTAATAAGCGTTGTGTTAAAAGTATACTAAAGTTAGTATAAAAATGTAAGTATTAACTCAACACTAATAAGTTTCAACTGTATACTTTGTAGTGTAAGTGCTCTACCAAAGAGTATAAAGCGTAAACCTGTAGTGTTATTTTTAAACTACACCCAAAAAAAAAAAACCAAAAGTATACACTTAATAAGCGTTGTGTTAAAAGTATACTAAAGTTAGTATAAAAATGTAAGTATTAACTCAACACTAATTAGTTTCAACTGTATACTTTGTAGTGTAAGTGCTCTACCAAAGAGTATAAAGCGTAAACCTGTAGTGTTATTTTTAAACTAGTCATATTTGACTATTTAGTTTATAATTTATACTTTTGGTTTCAACAAAAACTTAATGTAGTATAAAGAAAATGTAGTTTCAAGTTATTACAAAATAGTTTCATGCCAACACTTTATAGTATTAAGCTTATACCAATTATTATATGAGTGAGACTCAGTAGTATAAATAGTATACTGAACATTAAATAGTTTTTCATGGTGTGAAACTAGGACAATAGCGAATATTCGAACATATATTTTGGTGTAAAACCAGGACAATAGCGAGTATACGAACACAGAAAATGCTACCGGAGTTGGCGTTGTTGGACGCGTTAATGATTATTGTGATGATTTATCTCTGTGAGTTTGGTCCCGCATTTTTGTGAATTTTGTGCCGAGTCAACATGTAAGTAAAATATTTGTTCTAAAATTAAAAAAAATCAATATTATATTGTCCCTGTTGGTAAATTTTGTGTGTATTGTGTATTTTCAGATGCAAGTGCTTTGCGCACGCGTACAGATGCATAACGCGAAGGAGCTAACGAACTCGACGTACCGCCTTTGTGCTGTCAGAACAGCGAGTGCCTTCCGGACGACGCAGCGCTCGTCATTGCAGGCCAAGTTCCCCTATGTGAACTGGTGCGGGAGCCACAGAACCAAGACCGAGGTGAAGAGGAGTGTCAGGATGCAGAGCGTCGACAACTGGCAGGCAGCCTGGGACAACTCCAGCAAGGGACGCTGGACGCTGGACGCAAGGGTAAATAGGAAGCACGGCCAGGTAGATTTCTACCTCACGCAGGCGCTGAGTGAACATGGTTGCTTTCGAAGCTTCCTTAAGCGCTTCGGACACGACACGGAGAACGGTTGTCCAGAGTCCGGCAGTGGGATTGTTGAGGACGATCAGCATGTCCTATTTTAATGTCACTGCTTCGGGTCTGATCGCCAAATGCTGATGAAGACCACCGGGGCAAGAGTTCGGCCAGCGACGGCAGCCTACGCAGCGAGTGTACTGCGAACGCTGCGTCGCATCGAGAATGAGAGGAGAGAAGCTACAGCCTAGGTGGCTACCATTGCGCTAAGCAATACCTTGCGGTGATACCGCGCAATCACGGCCCCTACTCTTGTTGCATGTACTTATTTTAGTCTGTATATACGTGTTAGGTAAAGGAATATAAAAAAAAACAAGAAGGAGCTAAAAACATGAGTTGTGTGTTGCGCAAAATATGAATATTTATGAAATAATAACAAAATAATATGTCAAATAGTAATAAAAGAAAAACAACATACAACTTGATTTTATTGGGTTTGGGATACCACGAAAAACAAAATAGTATAAATTTTATACTACAGGCAACGGGGAAATCGTATAAGTTTTATACGAAATAGTATAAAATGTATACTAACGATTTCGATAAATAGCTTAAAAAGTATACTACGGCTCTCTAGATTAGTATAATATGTATACGAAATAGTATAAAACGGAGACTACATAGGATAGCTTTTATACTAAATAGTATAAAAAGTAAACTATCAGCATAAATTTCAGTACACTGATTGAGTATAAATTGTATACTCGTTAGTTTAACTTTGATAACTTCGAAAGTTTCAGTTTAATACTTTCGGTGTCATAAGGTTAATACGCATCTTATCAAGATATTTTTGACACTCAATAGTTTAGTTTTAATGTACGAATAGTTTAGTTTCTATGATCATTTTTTTTTGGGTGTACTTACCCATTCTGTATACATTGTTGCAAATTCCAATAATGTATTTCATAATTTTTCTCATTTCCCAGGTCAGCAATTAATTTTTTACCTTATCTTCTTTTGAGGCCAGACAATTTGACGGACAAAATGGAAGATCATGTAAACGGTATGGATATATTAAGTCCACTTCCAAAAAATAACCGTAATTGCTATCAATTGGAATATTATGAATATTAAAATTGTCTTGTTATGGTAAAGGTTGTGACATTGCCCAGCCATACAAGTTATTCGCATCCACATATACTAAATATATAGACTCCTTCGAGGAATCATAATCTGACAAGTATTTATTATTTGCTTTTGTATAACTATGGCAACATTGAACTAAACCACCTCGAATGCTTGTCGAATATTTGTAGTTTTCAACATTGCTTCCCAAGATAGACCTGGTGTCGTAAAATACTGAGCTGGGTCAAGTGAATAAATTTGCATACAAATTTTTCGAAAGATTTCAAAAATCTCGGTTAAAAGGAATACATCAGTTTTCAAATATAATTCTAAATAATCTTTAAGAGTTGAACATGAGAAATGCGACCAAATTTTAAGAGCTTGATCATAATCTTCCTGAGAACATTCCCTTTCCGTTAAATTACTATAGAATGCTTCCCTTTGTGGAAGGGAAGTTTCCTCGAGTCTACTAGCGGAATCTAAACATTCATAGGGATATATACCCTCCTTACGCATTAGTCGAAATTCAATATCATTACTGAAAAATGATTTTACAGTGTTCAATTGATCATCAACTAAATTAGAAGCTAGGGTATCTAAACTTGATGGCATAAATCTGTATGTATCGAGAAAACGAATTTCAAAACTATTTCCACTTAAACTATTTATTTTTTTTTAGACAGAATTATAGTTTTCCTTATTGATTGGTATTAAGGAAATTTCAACGGGAATCTTTCCTAACTCTTGAAAAAATAAATGACAGTCGTATTTCGAAAAATTATGAAAAAATACTGGAATACATATCTTTACTTTATAATCCAAGTTACATTTGGAATGACAATGATCTCTAACTTTATCAGTCCCTAAACCTTTCTGACAAATAGAACAATTCAATGAATTATCAAATATTTGTTGGTCATCCAAACTCATTCTCATAGGAACTATTTAGTGTAAGTACTCATCACTCAGTTTAGTTAAATTTGTTATCAATGAATTTACAAAACTTATTCCCGAATTTTTTCCGGTTTCCAAAACAAATTTTACTAGTCTAGAATCAAAAGCACACTTTATATAATAAGCATATGATATTGGAATGTGTTCATTAATATTAAAAAATTTAGGGCTCACTTCAAGATTTTTCAGTTCCAGAATGCATTCAAAATCCGCGTAGACAACGAATGGAACTTGAAGCTGATGTTGAACTTGGGTAATTCCTATGTATTATTCTGGGGGTGTGGCTTCTTTGAGACCTTCCTACTACAGAGCGTTTTTTGTTTCAATGCAGGTTCCTCAGTCTTGGGAAAAATTAAACACACATTGCAGAAATATTGCGCCCTCTTCTGATTACCTCTTTGAGCAGTTATTAGTATTTGAATCTGATATATATACAAATTATTTAATTGCTTAAAAGAGAAAAAAAATGAATAAAATAATTTACCTTAAAATATTTTTAATGTACATATAATGTCCGAAATGGACCGTTTTCCAAAAACAACATATTGATATGAAGAGGTTTTTCTACTTCCGATTGAAAAAGTGGTCCTATTATTTCCTTCGTATCTTCATTATATCTAAAAACGTGCAATATGAGTATTCTTTTTTAAGAAATGTTTTATACATTTTATTTCAAGGGGGAAAGTCAACCTTGTGAAATCTAATTCTATATTATCACTTAAACGAATTATCTCCAGCGATATTTATTGACATATTGACAATATTATATGCCGAACATCTTTGCGGCCTGTTAACAATTTTTAGGCAGAAATGAAAGCCCATTTAAAACAATGTTGATCATTTTCGTTACAAACGTTAACTATTGCTTTTTTCGTTAAAAGGAAGCGAGGTAGTGGTATGAAAGATGAACCAGCCATCGTTTTGTAATGATTCTCATTCATTTCTAAGCGAATCAGTTTTATAAGAGACCATCAACTATCTCGCTCTTGAAATTTTTGTGTTTTGGAAATTGTTTCCATGTTATGTTCATGGAAGATACATTCTAGGTCAGAATCTTTGTTCATGATCGTCATTTTACTTTGAAAACTTTTTATTTTAATTTCTTCAGATTCATCTTTAAAAAGAACATACTCTGCAAACAGTTCAAAGTTGACTTTTGCTGAAGTATAACTTTCTAATAGAATGCTGAGATGAGGTAGCAGTGAAAATCCAGCTTCACTCAAGAAATTCTCAGGTAGGATCAAGTGCGTTCCATCATTTACGTACATGTAATGGAGTATTCTTCCCTTGAATCCCTCAGACATTTTTTGACTCTTCCGTCAAGGTTTCGCTTATGCAACTCTGAACGGACATGACATGGGCGGGTACGATGATATTGAAGATGAGAGGTGCATATTTAAGTTTTTTGTAAATTCAAAGACAATATAGCTAATTCTAGTAGGTTACATCGACTGTTCATTGTTAGAAGAGATGAGAAGTATTTATTTTGAAAATGTTTGATACAAGTGTAACCAATAGGACACCATTAAATCAATAACGGAGACACCAAATCATACAATAAAGGAGAGTGTTGGTTAGAAGAGGTCGCACATACTTTGCTTGCAGGTGGGAAAGGAAAGGTCATTTTTTAAATACACCATCATACTCAGGTAGCCAATAGGGGACAGTTTGGAAAAATCATTTCGATTTTGGGAAAAACCAAAGATTTCCATTTGTTGAATTTCGAGAATGTACATCTTTGGGTAAAAGAAGAGGAAAATCCAAGATTTTCATTAATTGAATTTGGAGAATGCACATTTTTAGGTAAAAGAAGAAGATGAAAACCTGTATAAAATTTCCTTATAAATTGTTTAAGCATATTTATAAGAGTAAGACGAGATTGTTGACTTAGATAGACAACATGCAATCAGTTAAAATAAATAACTTTCTGAAGGTATTTGACGGAATTCTGTTCAATGCACATTATGTACGGCTCCAGTTCAAACAATCAAAACTCTTTGAATGTGATGGAGGTAATATGAAAACATCTATCATATGGACACCTGCGTGTGGAGCAATGATGCAGCCACTGAGGGAGTTGATACTTGTGTATGCCATCGAATTTCGGATTACAAAAAGGAAGCACTCAACATTATGAAAATATAAAAAATGTAGAAAAAAAATGAAAGAGATTTAATAGCATAATAAAACATGTTCGCAATTTCAAAATAAATTAATAAAACTTTTGTTATGCTACAAAATAAACTTCTGACTTTTTATTTAGAGTTAAAATTACAGGTACGGAGAATGGAAAATATTTCCTTGACTAAGATATGTCGGCTACTTGCGAGTTGTTGCGCGGTTTCAACCCCTATTATGGGACGTATTAGAGCTAGTAGTCAGTCGTGAGGTCGTTGGCGTGAGGCCCATGATCTTGTCAATGAGCGTGCGTTTTCAGAATCATTAACTTGTAAGATTTATTTTATTGGGGTTTTGATTTCTAAATTAGTTTTACAATCATAGAAAACATTATTCCCCAACATGATCGGACATGTCCCTCTAAGGCAATCATCTCTGAATACTTTGGGTGTGCGACCTTTCTCACGTGCACAGCAGCACCTGTGATAATGGGGCAAAAGGGTACGTGATCACAACTTTCCCAAACATGATCGGATATGTTCCTCTAAGATAACAACGTTTGGATACTTTAAGTGTGCGACCTTTTTCATGTGCTCCTTTCTCACCTGAATATTAATTGCACATAATGAGGGGAAGGATACGTGATCAATATTGTCACATGGGGATGTGGGGGCGATGAGGGCAATTAAGTATACTCTTTATGGACATGATCATGACATTTTTATGATTTCAAAGCCCATTAAAATCAGTTAATTTATTGAATTATGAACCTAGAACCCGCATATGTTAATGAGGGGAGAGGGGTTCCATTAATATGCTAATTGTCCCAGAACCCGTCTTTCCCTACTACTTATGTATGTTTAGACTAATTGCTAAATTCTTTCGGTAAAATAATCATCCCTTACATAAACTTCCCTAATTGCATTTTCAGTTTTCATACTTAAGGCGTATAAAAGATAATATATATATTTATTTATTTTTATTTAAGAAAAATTGTACTTAAGTACATATAATTTTTTTTTTTACTTATATTAATATATTATACCCGTAAAGTAAAAGGGCATACTAGATTCGTCGGAAAGTATGTAACAGGCAGAAGGAAGCGTTTCTGACCATAAAGTATATATTTTCTTGATCAGGATCACAAGCCGAGTCGATCTAGCCATGTCCGTCTGTTCGTCTGTCCGTCTGTCCGTATGAACGCTGGGATCTCGGAAACTATAAGAGCTACGCTATTGAGATTTGGCGTGCAGATTCCTGAGCTTCTTACGCAGCGCAAGTTTGCTTCAGCAGAGTGCCACGCCCACTCTAACCCACAAACCGCCCAAAAGTGATCCTACAGTATTGATGCTAGATTAAAAATTTTAACAGAAATATATTGTTCTCATCAATTCCAATCGATTGACCCAAAAAAAAGTTTGCCACGCCAACTTTAACGCCCACAAACTGCCCAAACCCATGACGCCCACAATTTTCATGTTAGATAAAAATTGCATCTTGAGTTGTCATACTTAAGGCGTATAAAAGATAATATATAGTGACGTATCCATAGCACACCACACTCCTATGTACATGTCCTCACACCCACACATACATGCTCACATTACGCAGACACTCTCGAGACACCCTCTAAGAAATAAAAACCCAAATTTAATTGTCAACAAGCCAATGGAAAATTACCAAACCATAAAAAAACAAAAAACCAGAGTTTATAGATTAAACAATTAGAACGAGCCGCTGTTCAGACTGTAGGCACGTTCCCACAATTCAGGATGCTCAGATTTCGGGACCCAAGTCTGGAGTCCAAAGTTCAAATTCAGAGAGTCACTGAATAACAATAAATCCCACTCACAAAAAGATCTAAAGCTCAAAACCGAGGTATGATCGTAAATGAAGTAGGAGTTAGAGAGCGAGTTCAGTTTGAGATTTGTCAATAGCAAGTGTATAGCAAGTGCAATAGTGTATCAAATCTTAGACTAATTAATCTAACTCACAGTCATATGACTGATGTTGTGCTAAAGGGGCCCGAAAGTTATAGCTGGCTTGGCAGGTCATTGCGTTGTAGACGGGATCGGCTGGAAACCCGAGTGGCTTCCTTAAGACGTTGTTTTGATGACGGCGATCTGTTGGTTTGCCAGGCACGTCGCAGGAGCCTCTTTTCTAGGACTAACCGTTCAATTTGCAGATTAGTTTTGAAGTGGTTGGTTTGCACGTCCCTGCCTTGATGTGTTGAGATAGTGGCTGCCTTCACGAATACTTTTTCAAGAGCATCGGTAGAGCAGTCGATGTCCGCTTCGATGTTGAAGTGAGGGGTTAATTTGATGTGTGAGCTTACATACTTTTTATATTTAAACCCGTTGGTTCTGTGCGACGTCAGCCTGAGGGGGTGATCTGTGGTTTTTGTGCTTTGAAGAAGAGTTATTAGCACTGGCGAATGGTCTGACGACAGGTCAGAAAGCGCTTTGGCGCTTATTATATTGCGGGGAATGTTTTTTGTCACCGCAAAGTCTATTAGGTCTGGAACTTTCCTGGGATCTATTGGCCAGTACGTGGGACTGCCAGGGGAAACATAGTCTAATTTTTTGTTCGGTTTTATGATTGCATTGTATAATTGCCTCCCTTTGGGAGTCACAAGGCGTGATCCCCAGTGCGTGTGTTTGGCATTATAGTCCCCTGCAGCTATAAAGCGATCTTCAAGCAAGTTGTAGAAGTCCATGAATTGTCCTTCAGAAATTGTAAAGCGAGGAGGGCAGTAGACAGCGGCTATGGTGAGGTTTCCGTTGCCTGACTGCACTTTGATAGACGTGGCTTGCAAGTAATTAGTTGAAAACCTTTGGTGAAAGTGGCGCTTGATGCGTTCCCTGATTAGGATGCCGGTTCCGCCGTGGGCTTTACCATCTGGATGGTCTGTGCGGTAGAAAGTGTAGCCTCTTATTTGAAAGTTGTATTTGTTTGTGAGGTGCGTCTCTACCAGTAGCATAATGTCGATATGATTTTCATTCAGGAACTGTGTTACTTCAAGGTTGTGCCGTGAAACGCCATTGGCGTTCCACATTGTTATTCTTAGATTTACCATCTGATTATTTGGACTGCTTAGCTGCAAGTAGCTGTAACACCATGTTCTGGTTTTGAACCAGTGTTTGCATGGTCGTTTTCATGAATGACATGAGTTCCATCATACTTTGTTGCATGGTGACCAACATAGTTTCCAGAGTGCTTTGCGACTGTACTTGGATCTGCTGAGCGTTTCCTAGATTAGACTGGAGTGCGTTTTCCGTCCCCGATCGAAGGGCATCGGCGTATGAGAATCCCTTCTGGGTATTTAGTTGACCAAATGAGGATCTTGCAGCCGTGCCGAAAAATACTTCCGGCGTCGTATGCGAGTAAGTTAACGCATTTTGGATATTCTGATGACGCGTTGCTATCACTTTTCGCATGCGGTCCTTCATCCCCTTGTAGACCGGACAGCCCCTGTAGTTTGCCGTGTGGTTACCTTGGCAGTTAACGCATTTTTTCTTTTTGGGGTCTTCTTTGTTGGCAGGGCAGTTAGCCGAATTGTGGAAGTCTCCACAAGTTACACAGACTGTTCGAAGCGAACAGTATGCCCTGGTGTGTCCATACTCCTGCACTTCATTTTTCTTCAAGACTCTGCTGTCTGGCTCCAGCTCGACCCTGAAGAGTGGTTGCGGCTCTTTTTCCCTGTTTATAATGTTACTGACGTTCTTAGCAGAAAACCCTTTTTCCTTGAGCGCATCGATAACTTCCTTGGCGGTTACGTCGGGCTGGATTCCTTTTATTACCACTTGCAGGTCCTTGCTGCTTTTTAGTTGGTACGTGTAGTAGCTTTTCCTAGCTTCCTCCAGGTATTTGGATACTGCTCGGAAATGTTCTTCAGATTTGGTCTGAAGCTTGGTTTCGTGGATATCCCCTTTTGTGACCGGAACAACATGAAAGTTTCCGTCTCCGGTCAGCGCAACAATTTTGTTGACCAGGGCGTTCGAGATTTTCTGCCTAATGTAAATTGGTGGGGGCTTAGGTTTCGGTTGGGTCTCCTGAGCCCGTCCTGATTCATTTTCTGCTAGAAGCGCAAATCGATTGCTGTCGGATCTCCCGGTTTATTTTTGACTTGTTACCTACCGCGGTGTTCTGCGGGCTAAGCTTACGCTTGATATGGATGTACCGATCTAGTCCGGTCTTTATGGCCGGACCCGCTTGCTGAATTTTGTTTTGGTTTCGATTTGTTGTCGGGGTTTTTGTTGCCGTTGTATTTAGAGCTGCGGTTGCAGTCGATACCGAAATAATAGTCGTAGCTGTGGTTGTCGTTGGTTTTTTTGCCGTAGCTGTAGTTGTTGCTGACAAATTTAGTGCGGATGCAGAAGTTTTACCGTTGCATGTTGTTGGTGCGCCAGGGGTCGAAACTGATTGTGGGGGGGGGTTTGCATTGTTGACTCCAAGCCGTCGGAGTAGTGGTAGCCGTAAGTAAGCATGGTGAGCAAGATCGTGCTCTTTGGCTATCGACCGACAGTAGGGTCGTTTTTTGCACTTCGCTATCACGCGTTGAGACATACGAAAAGTAACCGTCTCTTCGGCTCGCGGAGCTGAGTCGCTCTTTATTCTGTTCGTAGCTCATTGAGCTTTTATTAGCGTGGCACTTATTTATCATTATAAGATGAAAAAATGTATGTGCTAGTTAAAGTCATTACACCAATTTTGTGTTGAAACCTAAATTTCTTTGTGTTTTAGCGTCTTTTCCCTTATTTGAAATTAACCAGTTTAGTTTTTGTGTTTTGTTTGGATTTAATTTAACAACTTTCTTGCACTTTTCGCGGAGCTCGCACAAGACACGTCCACTCTCTTCAGCGGTCGCGATATTATCTGAATTTCGAATTTAATTTTAGTTTAAATCGGACGACTATGGGAAAATAATATGAAACAAATTATAGCTTCGGTGTTTTTTTGACATATTATCTTATACTATTGAGAATATTATTGTTTGTATTTTTAAGAATTTCGAATTTAATTTAATAAATATAGCTGCAAGGGTATACAAACTTCTGCTTGCCGAAGTTTACTTCCTTTCTTGTTATAACTAACAACCGGGTCCACAAAAGATCTTTGTGTTTTTCTGACCCAGAAAATTTCGGTAAATTTCGGCGGCGGAGTGAGCTGCAGCGAAAAGCAGAGTTTGTGGTAGAGTGTGTTCTGATTTTCACCCTTTAAAAATGGGAATTCGTGCAAATTAATTATTTTACTGGTGAATAATTTAAAAATAATTATTTTTCTTTTTTATTCACTAAGTTACAATTTTACAACTTTTCCCTTATATCAACTTTTAAATTAATTTTCACAATTATGCTTTGATTGAACCGATCTTCTAGGATGCAAAAACGGACTGCCTGGCCAAGGGCCGGTTATCTGATAAGCAAACCTCGGTTTAAGAGAATTGGGGAACTCATTAAGAGTTGGACAAGAGTTGGGCTCAAGAGAGTCGGGAAATTGGGTGATCAAATTCTCTGCTCGATTGCTAATCGGATTACGCTGCAGTTTTGAGGCTCGCGGGGTGTTGACCGGGTGGTCGTGTTTACATTAGCTGGACCCAGCTTAGTTTATGTTCGGAGGACCGCGGCGCAATTGAATCTTCATAATGAATTTCGACTGAAGTGGGGGAGCTAATTGGGATTCTGTGAGAAAGGTGAGTAAGGAGTTCCCAGCTAAGAATTGTTTATAAGAAATTGTTTACGACTTGGGTAAGGCGGCTGGCCGCTTGAGCTGGAAGGCAATCTCAGCTAAGAATTGTATATAAAGAGTTTGTTGATAAATTGGGTAAGGAGGCTGGATAACTCTCCCCCTTCTAAATTGAATCGTCCCGATTCATTGGAAGTGACGGATAAACTGAATTTAGATGATTTGTAAATTTGACTATGATTTCATCCTCAGTGGTATTTGCATTTTCGGACATATTATTTTCGGTGTCTATTTCAATATGAATTTTCCTTGGTTTGCATAATAGATATTTTTTGAGCTTAAGTACAAGCGTGATAATCAAATATTAACGTTAATCAGTATTAACGTTATTGGGATTTGAGTTTTTTCAATTTGAACAAAGGGGTTTAATATGTTAATGTTATCGAATGAAAGTTCCGAATCATTTTACATATGATATTCGGATACTAAATTATTATTATTCTGCGATATATTCTATTATCTTATGGTCCAAATTAGAGTAGGGTATATTATTAATTGTAGTAGTACTATTAAAAGTAAATAAAAATGACCCATTTAGATGAGTATCATAAACAGTATTATAAGCATTTATAAAAATGGCTCCTTCTCCTTTATGACAAAGAGATTTTTCTCCATTTAGTAGCCTAGTACAACAAGTACTTTCTGGGCTTAAAGTGCCATAATAATTAAATATTGTCTTAAAATTAGAAATTATATACAGTATCTGTTGTTACATTTACCGACATGATTTACAATTAGCAGTTTTTTATCATTGTGTGAGATGGATCTTGCGTTATACACTTCGCAACGGTTTGTTATGATGGAGTATTTTATATATATTACAATTAAGTCTTGGTGTATGGCGATTTTAATTTTTAAGAGGTTAGGTTATGTTAGGTTAGGTAGGAGTGGTTGGAGATTAGATACTAATCCCCACACTTAGGCCACATTGGGCCCCTTGTGATACCACATGATCTCTGATTAGATCCTTTTCCCTAGCTCATGGGTTATTTGATTTCGCGAAGTATTTTGTTCTTCTTAGGAAATATAAGAGTTTTTGGATGTTTACGCCCTGAATGGCCGCAAGGTTCGGAACTGTGTAGCTACCAAGGGTTTGAAAGCGCTTTAGGTTATGCGCTGGGCAGAATCATAGGAGGTGTTCGATGCTCTCCTCTTGGTCTTTCTGTTTGCAGCTGCGGCAGAAGTCTTGGTAACTGAGTCCCAGCCTGAGCGCATGAGTCCCTATAAGGCAGTGGCCCGTGAGGGCATTTCGGAGAGTGGAGATGTCCGCCCTGCTACATTGTAGGAGAGTTTTTGTTCTTTTCGAGTTGTAGTTTGGCCATGTGAGTCTAGAATTGTGGCATGTTGAGATTGAGTTCCACCGTTTGTTGGAAAGTGTGTACAGTCTCTGCCTGAGATATAGCTTGCAGGTAGGCATGGGCATACCCACCGTGTCTTTATCGCGAAGAATGTCTTCGGTTGTCTCCTGTCTTGCTAGCTCGTCTGCTAGGCAGTTGCCCTCAATATTGCGGTGTCCAGTCACCCAGATGAGGTTGATTCTCAGATAAGTGGCCATCTCGTTAAAAGATTTTTGGCATTCAGAGATTGTTTTTGAGTTCGTTGTGTAGGAGTTGAGGGGGCTTAGGGCTGCTTGACTATCCGAGAAGATGAAAATATCTATCTATATCTGCCATGACTTCCGCTTGGAAATCACTACAGCGGTCTGGTAGGCGGAATGAGACTTTTATGTCTAGATCGGGGGAGAAGACTACCCCACCTGTTTGGGAGTTAAGCTTGGAGCCGTCTGTGTATATGTTGACAGCGTTTTCGGATTGGTGTGGGAGGTTGTCCCAGTCTGTACGGGTGGGTATGAAGATCTTGTATCTTCTTTCAAAGTTGACTATGGGTGGAACGTAGTCTGTACTGCGTGATAAGGATGTATGTTTTGATAAGATATTGGAGTGACCCGTAGAGCCTGTTGTCCATGCCGCTGCTTCGCGGACCCTCAGCGCTTTTGCAGGTGCCCACCTTTTGGCAAGTAGGTCCAGGGGTTGGAGATCGAGAATTGTGTTTAGTGCTTCAGTGGCGGTGGTGCGAAGCGCCCCACAGATGCAGAGTTCTGCGCTTCTTTGGATCTTGTTTCTCCGGATTCTTCCGGAGGTTGCAACTTCCCTTTTCTAGGGAAGGCCGCCATACAATGTTTCCGTAGAGGAAAATGGGCCTGACTATTGCAGTGTATAGCCAGTGAACTATCACGGGGGAGAAACCACCATTTCCTCCCTATGGCTTTTGTACAGGCGAAGAGTGCTATGGCCGCTTTGCGTGTGCGATCTAGGATGTTGTCTGTCCAGAGAAGCTTTTTGTCAAGGATGACACCTAGGTACTTTGCTTGGTTGCTATGGGTTAGGCGTGTTTGGTGTAGTTTTGGGAGAATTAGATTTGGTATCTTATACTTCCTTGTGAAGAGAACTCGTTCGGTCTTTTCTAGGTTAACTCCTAGTCCACAGACAACCGTCCACCTGGAGAGGGTGGATAAGGCTGTCTCCATTTGATTGCAAAGAGTTTGCGGGAATATACCCTGCAGTAGGATAACCACGTCGTCCGCGTGGGCTACCACTTTAGTTCCCGCCTCTTCTAGAAGTGATAGCAGTTTGTTGACCACTAAAACCCATAGAAGAGGTGAGAGTACACCCCCTTGTGGGGTTCCTCTGCTGACATTCCTGGTCGAGTGGGCTGATCCCATAGTGGAGTACACTACTCTGCTGGTTAGCATGGTGTGTATGAGTCCCACTATGGGCCGCTCAATGCCCAGTTCAGTCAGAGCACCAGTAATCGCCGTTGGGGTGACGTTGTTAAAGGCGCCTTCTATGTCTAGAAACGCTGCCAGAGAGTATTCCTTATTGTGGAAACCTCTCTCTATACTGGACACTAGAGAGTGGAGGGCGGTATCTGTTGATCTGCCCTTACAGTACGCGTGTTGTGCGTCAGAGTGTAGGCTTTGGTCGATGGTTAGCCTGATATGGGTGTCAATTAGCCTTTCCAAGGTCTTCAACAAGAAGGAAGAGAGACTAATCGGGCGGAAGTCCTTTGGGTTGGTGTGGGAGGGTTTGCCGGCTTTCGGTATAAAGATTACCTTAACGTCCAGCAACCTTGTTGGAATATGGTTTAGAGCAAGGCAGCCGTGGAAGATGGCTGTCAGCCAGGGTAGGGACATGTCTAGTGTCCGTTGTAGCTGGGCCGGGAAGAGCCCATCTGGGCCGGGTGATTTGAAGGGCTTAAAAGAGTTAACAGCCCACTGAATGCGGCCACGGTTTGAAATGTTTTCAATACTCTGGTCGTCTAAGTTTTCCTCTATGTGGAGGTGCTCCACTACATGGGTGTTCTTAGTTCAAGGGTTTCCTGACTGTTTTCCGTCCAGCTTTCAGCATTGGTTTTTAGATAGCCAATGGTTGCTGGAGCTTTTGCTAGAATTCTTCTGAGTCTGGATGCCTCCGCAGTAGATTCTATGCTACTGCAGAAGTTAGCCCAAGCTCTTCGTTTTGATATTCTAATATGCTACTGCAGAAGTTAGCCCAAGCTCTTCGTTTTGATATTCTAATATTCTTTTTGTATAGGCTTAGTTTTGTGTGGTATAAATTCCAGGAGGATTCGCTATTGTTGTATTTAGCTCTATTGAAGTAAGTTATACACTCTCCTTTAAGGTTCGCCAAGGGGGTTTGTGCTTTGTTTTGACTGTTCTGCTTGGGCAAGGCCATTTTAAGGCCTCACCGCAGACATCAGTAAAAGTGTTAACTAGGTTATCTAATTCTTGACCGTTGCGTACGTGCGTCGGTGGAGCGTGTAGGTTCCTGTTGAGGAGATTTTTGTAGTATCCCCAGTTGGTTAATCTTAGATCAGTAATGTTCTCGGCGGGAGGACAGTCTAGAGTTATTATAAATTCTATGTATCGGTGGTCTGAGAATGAGTGATCGATCCCCACCTTCCACGCTTCTAGCTGTTTAAGTAAGTAAGCTCCTATTTCTAGTGATGAAAGTTGTTGGGTCATTACCTTTGTAGCAGATGAATAGATTTGATTGAAGGAGATAGTCGTAGAGTAACTCACCCCTTTCGTTTGTGTTTGTACTTCCCCATTGTGTGTGGTGTGAGTTAGCGTCCCCACCCAGGATGAGTTCCTTAGATGAGTGAGTGCGTATGAGTTGTTGTGTAGTGGTGTTTGGTAGTGGCCCTTCGTAGTCGTGAGCCAGATAGAAGGATGCTATGGTGTGATAGTTGTGTTCGTTTAGCTCCAGTCTGACCGTGGTGAGGTCGCCTTCGCTAAACTGTGGAATAAGAAATGTGTTAAAGTGTGTCTTTGTAAGAATGCAGGTTCTGGTTTTACCCTTACCCTTGGTGTAAAATAGCTTGTATAGGGAGGTTGATAAGCCACAGATGTTGTTACCAACAATCCATGGCTCTTGAATGAGGACTACGTCTGTGTTCCCTGTTGCCAGGCTGTGCTGTGGTGCAGGTTAGGTGCAGGCAGCCATGTTGTCTGCCGCTAGTTTATCCGTGTCGTAGATTCGTAGTTGCACCTTATCGAACCCGTAGTTCACCCGGTCTTGTTGGGATGCGAGGGGTTCCCAGCAGGCCTGGTTCAAGAGGATTACCACGTTCATGGTGACACCTTGACCACCTTCCAACGGTCTGTCGCAAGCTTCGGGTTGAACCTGGTCAGCAGGCTGAGTATAGCCCCTGCTTCCTCTCTCGCTTGTTGCTGTTCCTGATGGTCATAGCGATGTCGAAGGCTGGGATTACCGCCTTTGCCCAGGCTATGTCCTCTTGGATTTTTAGGTAATCCAATTTTGACGTTTGATCCTTACGTATCGGGTTGGTGGCCAGCCGTTTGAGGATCCGGAAAGCTTTATTACGTTCAAGAGGTCCTGCCTAATTAGGTGGTATCTTCTTGAACTTCTTTGCCCTGGTACTGACCACGAGACCGGCTTTCGCGACCCCCTCAGGTTGGAGTAGCTGGTTAGCCACACCTACGCCGATGGGAGGCTTGGGCTTGTCGTTATGGTGAGTTGGGCTTAGCCGGCTGCGATGTTCGCTGGCCTTGGCAGGGGTAGACGTCACATGGACTAGGGTATTCGGAGCCGTGATCTTGCTTTTCTTGTCGTCGTTGGTTACGACTTCCGACTCTTCGAGAGTGTCGGGCTCCTTTTTGGTGCTGTTATCTCTTTTGTTGTTATTAATTAAGTTCTCCGTGTTAAATCCCACGAGCTGCGGAGATGGGACAGGTCCAGGTAGCAGAAGGAAGCGTTTCCGACCCCATAAAGTGTATATATTCTTGATCAGGATCACTAGCCGAGTCGATCTAGCCATCTCCGTCTGTCCGTATGAACGCTGAGACCTCGGAAACTATAGAAGCTACAATACTGGGATTAGGCATGCCGGTTCCTGAGACTCCTGCGCAGCGCAAGTTTGTTTCAGTAGAGTGCCACGCCCACTCTAACGCCCACAAACCGCATAAAAATGTGGCGCCCACAATTTTCATGCTAGATAAAAAATTTTATCTGAAATGTATTGGTCTCGTCAATACCTATCGATTGATCCAAAAAAAATTTGCCACGCCCCCTCTAACGCCCATAACGCTTAAATCTGTCTACCGCCGGTAGGTGGCGCATTTTAATCTCGCTTTGCTGCTTGCATATCTCCATTTCTCTTTGGTCCTTTGTGGTTATCTGATAGTCAAGGTACTCGACTATAGCGTTCTTCCTTGTTTTGCTAATGTAATTGTATCCATTAAATTCATCAGATCGTAAGTGAGCAAGCGGAGCCGGTGATTTCTGAATGGAAATTCTTGGCTTGAAAGAACTTTTTGAAAATTCTCAGATAGGGTTTTTATTTATTTAACTAATTAAGAATTAATAACAAATTGATTGTTATTACTTTGAATTAAATCATCAATTTTAATTTGGACAGTTATCAAATCATTATGATCGGGAGTCCCTGCTATCTATTTCAAAAGAGTGCCTAATTCATTGATTCCTCTTTGTGAGAGACGCATTTTAATAATATCTAAATCATAGGAAATTTCACACAGTAAATTCTAATTACTTTTGTTTATGTGTGTTGATTCGAGTTTGATTATATCTTTTTATAAACATAAATTAGTTATATGAAATAGGTCAGCGTATGGATCATAAATAAGAATGTCTTTTGTATCCTTGTATCTAGAGTTATGCTTATTCCTTTTCCAGTGTTTTTTCTTTTCTGCCTGCGTGAGAATTTAACATTTTATCTTGTGCCTGTTTTAATATCTGTGGAATTGTATCATGTTCGATTTTCTTGTATAATATATCGTACGGTCGTTGGTTGGTAATAGAATGTATAGTAATGATATATTTCTGAGCTGCTTTAATTATAATTTCAGAATAATCAACTAAGTTAAGATCATCTTTGATGCAACGAGCAATTTCTGTAAGGGTTGAATGAGCCCCCTTTCAATTTGTCCATTGGACGTACTATGGCGAGGATCCGCGAAATATAAATTATTACCGCATCTTTGTGCGAAGGATTTAAATTGTGTTGAAGGATTTAAATTGTCGTTATCCATCATTAAAGTTTTGGCAAGTTGAAAATGTTGCAATATTTGTGCAATTTTGGTTTCTATGTTGAGTTTGTTTTGGATCTCCTTTACAACTAGGTATTTTGAATATGAATCAATACAAGTACTGAACATTAAACTCTGAGCGTAAAAAATGTCAGTATGCAGATTTTCTCCTTCTTTATTTGGGATGGGTGCTTGACCAATAGGAATTAGTACAGGGTGTCTATTATATTTGTTACTATTATAAATGGTAAAATTCTGTATGTACTCCTGGAGTTTTTGGTTCAAATTTGGCCAATAGAATAGTCTGTTAATTTGTTTGTAATTTTCGTCCAGTCCTTTATGTGCTCTGTTCGTACCCAAACAACAACAAATAAGCAGAAACCAAGTTGGGAACAGTACCAGGCGCTCAGTAGCACTCACTGCAGATGAGAAGTGCTTATCAGCATATTATATGTCTCACTAACTCACCGTCTCACCGATTCAACGGCGAACTGACCCGCCAATGCAGTCAGCATATGTTGCAGTGTCAGTACCAGGCGCTCAGTAGCACCCACTGCATATGAGAATTGCTGATCAGCATATTATATGTCTCACTAACTCAACTTCTCACCGACTCAACGGTACACTGACGCGCCAATGCAGTCAGCACATGTTGCAGTTTTAGCCGAGCCAACTATAGCTTATTTCACTAATCATTATACTAAGCTTCCGTGTTCCAAGTAGTATATATAGTATATATATCAAATGAAGAATAAAGCAGTTATCAACGCATCTCATAACTCCGCGGTTCTACTTCCTACCTCTGGGAATAGGGCTCAATACACTATCTCCACTAGCAGCTAACCTACGTTAGCTCAATCTCAGCGCAGTTCCCCATCGCCTGTGATCCGGCATCGCAGTAACCATCGTTACCATTGCCGCGACGCGATCGTCCTGCCAGCAAAGCGTCCCCGTGTCCCGCGGTGTGACCCGGAAGTGTCTACTTCGGTTAGGCACAAGCATTGGTGACCCCGACGTGATCCTTTGACAACAAAGGATCACACTCAAGCAACCCCCTTTCCACTAAAGGACTCACAGCTTTATCCAGCTTCACAGGATACGCTTCTTCTTCCAGAGTCACAGGAACTTCAGCTTAATCCAGCTTCACAGAATTCGCTTCTTCATCCAGAGTCACAGGAACTTCAGCTTAATCCAGCTTCACAGGATTCGCTTCTTCTTCCAGCGTCACAGGAACTTCAGCTTAATCCAGCCTCACAGGATACGCTTCTTCTTCCAGCGTCACAGGAGCTTCAGCTTCATCCAGCTTCACAGGATACGCTTCTTCTTCCAGCGTCACAGGAACTTCAGCTTAATCCAGATTCACAGGATACGCTTCTTATTCCAGCGTCACAGGAACTTCAGCATCATCCAGCTTCACAGGATACGCTTCTTCTTCCAGCGTCACAGGAACTTCAGCTAAATCCAGCTTCACAGGATTCGCGTCTTCTTCCAGCGTCACTGGAACTTCAGCTTAATTCAGCTTCATAGGATACGCTTCTTCTTCCAGCGTCACAGGAACTTCAGCTTCATCCAGCATCACAGGATACGCTTCTTCTTCCAGCGTCACAGGAACTTCAGCTTCATCCAGCTTCACAGGATACGCTTCTTTTTCCAGCGTCACAGGAACTTCAGCTTCATCCAGCTTCACAGGATACGCTTCTTCTTCCAGCGTCACAGGAACTTCAGCTTCATCCAGCTTCACAGGACACACAGCTTTATCCAGCTGGACAGGATACTCAGCATCATCCAGCTTCACAGGGCACACAGCTTTATCCGGCTTCACAGGGTTCTTTCTTTCCAAGACACACAATATGTCTACTTCATTCATAGAGCAAACAAGTCACACAAGAATCGATTTACTCAATCGATTACTAGACACCCAAAACGAGCTGCAAGTGAAAATCCAACAGCTCATTAAGAATTATAGCAAGGATTCTGCCGACCTACGCCACCGAGACGGCTATTATTCCGGTAAGCTAAATCAGTTAAACGATCTCTGGCAGCAGTTTTGCGACCTAGATGAAGAAGTCCAGCAAGCGGCACTACCCACTAGAAGTGAGTACTCTTCACGACTAGTAGCACTTAAAAAGCTGGTCGAAAAATATCAGAATATGTTTCTGGACAACATGCCGTCTGGAAGCGGGCTTCCGAAGGCCCCCAGACGAACTTCGGCCAACATCAAGCTCACAACACGAGATCAAGTCAAAGGAGATTCCGCAATTGACACGGTGATCCGACAGTTGCAGAGAAGATGCGACGAATTGGAGTCATCATTAACATTAGCCTCGAACGCCCCAACCGTCACCCCAGCCCTACAAAGGCACCTTGATCTCCATTGGGTGTTACTGAGGCAAGCCTACGACGAATTGGATAGCACACCTGGGGCCGCAGCTCTGGTAGAAGCAGAGCTAGCCCAATTACACACATTATACGAGGAATACGAAATGAACCTGCTACGAGAAAACGATGCGCCAATGAGCCTAAACTTGGCACTTCCGCCAATTAGCATTCCGGAGTTCAACGGCGAGTATCTAGACTGGCCACGGTTCCATGATCTCTTTGTGGAATTGGTACATAACAAACCATATTCGGCCAGTCAAAAACTACATATTGTACAGAGTTCGCTTCGTGGTGAAGCGAGGAACGTCTTGACAGACACAGCCTTCTCACAGGGGGGCTATAACGACACCTGGTTGCGGTTGAAGGCCAGGTACCAGAACGGCAAAATACTAGAATTCGCCGCCATAGCAAACATTATTGACCATAGGCCTAAAGACGGCTCATCGCGCCAACTAAGGGCCTTACATGACTCTATCAAAAACTCAATGAGTACTCTCCAAAACCTCGATGTCACCACAAAATCCTGGGATCCAATCCTGTGTTTTATTATCAGAAGAAAACTAGACCAGCAATCTCTAGCTGCTCTGGAGAATTCAGCGGATGCACCCACGGAAATCCCAACGTTAGGGAGTGTACTGACGTTTATTGAGCGGCGCGCTTGTTTGCTGGAGACGATAAGCGCTTAACCTAAAGAAACATTCCGCCATCAGTCAGTTCACAACGAAGAGAGCTGTTAGATTTGTCACTTAGGACCACATAATTTTAGAGCATGTAGCCGTTTCCAGGAAATGGACCCCAAAACGTGGCGCCAGGCCACTATTCCAGTAGGAGCATGCTCAAATTGTTTGTCTACAGCTCATAAGGTTGAAAACTGTGGATCACCGACCACTTGTCGAGTCTGCCAGCAACGGCATCACTCACTGTTACACCAAGGAACGACTAGCAATCCAGTGGCCGGCGCAGTAACCATTGCAGGCTACGACAACCCTAGAGGATATACTCTGCTCGCGACCGCCAAGGTATCATTACAAGGGCCAACCGGTCAACTACAAACATGTCGCGCTGTAATAGAGGGAGGATCACAGGTGAATCTTATCTCAAGGAGGATGGCAGATCTGCTGTCTCTTAAGGAAATGTTGTCACCGATTAAAATATCTGGAATCGGAGGAAAAACAACAACAGCAATCGGATGAATTCTAAGGCTCTTATTATGTACAACAGGGTTTGAAACGCTCGTAGAGGTATTTGTTATGTCCACAGTCATTACAGACCAACCGTCAGTATCGATTGCAACCGATCTTGATATTCCCTAGGGACTGCCGTTAGCAGTAATAACCGGTGAACTTCTTGAACTAGGACCTAATAAACCTTTGGCACAAGGCACAAGGCTTGGTTATGTAATCACATGTTTTCCCGATAAAGAAAACTAATCTGATACGGAAATCAAACCTATTCTGGTAGAAGACAAAGATGACTTTGCAGGACCGAACGCTGCTTATGAGCCAACGAAAGATAAAAATCCGATGAATGATAATCAATTTGATGTAAAAGAAAGCAAACGGCAAAATGAGATTTCACTCGATGAAGAAGGGATTCAACGTATGGAAGAAGAATGGATCATAAAATAGAAGATACTGAAGACCGATGTCTCCAATCAAGAACTAGTGACACTGACTCGTCCGATCGAGATACATATAAGGGTTCATTGCAGTTGACTGAACTTTATACTGCAAGAGAAAAACCAATTAATATAGAACCGACTTTTCATCAATTTAAAAGCTACAAGAAGTCTGACTTTCGTCCAACAGTTCTAAACTTAACCAAGAAATATCTTAGTTTTGTTGCAGAAGGTCCACATACCATAGACGTGCCAAATGATCAAGTTCTACGAGGGCACAATTTCGGTCCCCACGGTAATGTCATTTTTATCGCAAAGGGGAGTGTTAAGCAGCATAAAGAAGATGTGAAGGACCTGAATCACGACCATGAACCGCCGCAGTTGAAGAAAAGATCCTCCTCGGTCAAAGATTTGTTAGGTGCTTTCTATACAAATCGGCCAAGGGCTGACCGACATCTTGCCTTAATTGAGGGTACCTCTCAATGGGGGGGAGAATGTTCGTACCCAAAGGTACTCAGCATGACCACACCCATCAAATCAAGCAGAAACCAAGTTGGGAACAGTACCAGGCGCTCAGTAGCACTCACTGCAGCCGTATATGTCTCACTAACTCAACGTCTCACCGACTCAACGGCGCACTCACCCGCCAATGCAGTCAGCATATGTTGCAGTGTCAGTACCAGGCGCTCAGTAGCACCCACTGCATATGAGAATTGCTGATCAGCATATTATATGTCCCACTAACTCACCTTCTCACCGACTCAACGGTACACTGACGCGCCAATGCAGTCAGCACATGTTGCAGTTTAAGCCGAGCCAACTGCACCATAATCATAATATTCTGACCTACTTTAGATTATAGCTTATTTCACCAATCATTACACTAAGCTTCCGTGTTCCAAGTAGTATATAAGCAGGTATCAAATGAAGAATAAAGCAGTTATCAACGCATCTCATAACTCCGCGGTTCTACTTCCTACCTCTGGGTATAGGGCTCGTAATACACTATCTCCACTATCAGCTAATCTACGTTAGCTTAATCTCAGCGCAGTTCCGCATCGCCCGACAAGTGCTCATTACCCCGTTGAACCGCGGTGTGACCACGAAGTGTCTACTTCGGTTAGGCACAAACATGCTCTTCAATGAGTTTCTTCGATTAATAATGCTCTGTCTTCAGGGTTTTCTACATCTTGGACCAATGTTTTTGTATATAGGAATTTATTCGTGAAATTTTCTTTAAGTGGACTTTGAATTTTTTATAAGTCTTTAAATGCTGAGTGTTTTGATGTGAGACCGACTCGGTACTGTCAGTTAGGTTGTGAATTTGAATTCTTGATAAGGCGTCAGCGACTACATCGGTAGATCCTGGTTTATACATTATTTTGGGAGAGTAACTTTCAATGAATGAGTACCATTTTTTCATCTCGATCTTTTGATTTTTTTGAGAGATCGAGAAAGACAGTGGTTGGTAATCTGTATAGATTTCTATGTTGTTAACGCCGTATAAATAATTTCGCAAATTTTTAAATGCCCAAACTATTGCTAAAATTTTTTTTTTATTGGTCGCATATATTTGATCGGCTTTAGTTAGAGTTTTTGAAATAAAGGTTATTGGTTTTCCTTCCTGAGAAAAAACAGCACCAATAGCTAAGTCGGACGTTAAAGTCAATTTTTTATTATAATCAGGTTGTACCAATTCGATTTGTGCAATTAAATTATCTTTGAGCTCGTTAAAAGCTCTTACAGCTGAATCTGAATTTTTGCGTAGTTTTGTACAAACTTTCTGTAATAGCCGGTAAGGCGAAGGAAGCTTCTAAACTCTCTCAATTGTTTTTTGGAATAGGATATTTTAAAATTGTAGATATTTTTTCTTTGCGTTTATTTTCTCATATTTTGGTTTATCAATATATTAAGTATGACGATTAAGTCCTTGTAGTGTTGTTCTATTGTTTTAGAAAATATAATTATATCATCCATATATACATGACATGTTTTTCCTACATGTTCTCTCAAAATATCATCCATTGCACGTTGGAATATTCTGGGAGCGTTCGGTAGCCCAAATGGCATTCTGGAGAATTCATATTTTCCGTTATTTATAGAAAATTAGGTTTTTTCAATGTCTGTTTCTTTCATGAGAACCTGGTGAAACCCAGACTCCAAGTCGATCGTGGAAAACTATAAAGCTTTTCCGAGGCTTGACAAAATCACTGAAGGATCTTGCATTGGATATCTTGTCCGGAATGGTGCTTTCATTTAGTTCTTTATAGTCTAAACCTTATCTAAGTTTTGCATCTTCATCAAAACTTTTTTTTGGTACCACTAAAACTTGAGAATTATAAGGTCTTTTGCTTGATTTTATAATTCCTTCTTTCATCATGCGACTAACTTCAGAGTTCACGGAATTTGAAGCCAATAGAGCATACAAATACTGTTTGCTAAAAAAGTTCTATCATTTTCGGTGTTTATTTCACCGCGAATATCAGTCCTGAAAGGGACTTGCATGTTTATCTTCGACTGCTCTTTATTGATAATATTTATTGTCTTATTTTCCAAATCCATTCTTCGGCTTGGAAGTGTTTCACTCATATTGTTTATTTCATTGTTGTCGGATAATTCAATTGTCGGATGTTCATGATTTCTGAATCCCAAACTTGTAATTTTGTCGGATACTTCAACGACGGCGTGTTCGGGATTTTTGAATCCCAAACTTGTTTTGCTTTGATTTGCCTCTTCAGAATCAGTTCTGATTTGGCCTTTTCAGCACAGTATTTTCGTATAATAAATTCCTTTAACAAAAGAATGTTTTTTTCTTCGGATAAGGAAAGTTGGTTAAAAGATCTGTCATTATCATAAATCATTTTTTCTTCTTTGCCCCCATATCTCATTACTCCTTTTTCTGTGTTAAATTCAGCTTTTTTTTCAATAGGTTGAAACCTATTAGAAAGTCTGATTTTAACCCATTAATTTCATAAAATATGTGACGCGTATTAAAGATCTTTACCATGTGAAAATATTTAATTATAGTGTTCGTAACGAAGGTTACTCGGATCGGTCTAGCAAGTTTGCGCAGCACGGGTCAAACGCACGCAACCCCCAACACGACGGAGTTGTAAGTTGTCAGCAAGCAGAACACAGCAGCACAATATAGTGCCGACGCTGCAGGTATGGGACTTTCGGTCAAGACTCAGCGGGACAGCAGCAGCAACTGCTGACATTGCAGCGTAGACGACCAGTCAACGAACCAGAAGCTAAACGAGGTCAACACACATGCAGGTGAAACCCCAACATGAGGCTTAACGTAGCATATAATGTATGCACCCAAACTTCCGGTCAGGATAGTATTTAAGCTCTGATCAACACCTCAATAAAGTCAGTTACAAATCTAAACACCCACAAGACTTATTACTTCCATCACCTGGAGACACTTGTCAACTCACCCTAGCACAGTTCTTCGATCGCCTGTTGTCCGGCAGCGTACTACTCTAATTACCTGTGTCGCGACGCAATCGTCCTATTCTATTTAGTGTCTCCGTGCCAGCGACAAGTGTGTCAGTACCCCCCTTGTCCCGCGGCGTGACCCCAACACACTGTTGATCCTCGGTTACACAAACTTTCGTTAACTCTCCACACACAGTCCATATCGCCTGTGGTCCGGTACCGTGCTACCCGTAGTCATCCGTGTCGCGACGCGATCATACTGTAATACACAGCGTCCCCGTGCCCGCGACGAGCGTTCATACCCCTCCTCCTCACGCGGAGTGACCCGAACCTTGTCTAGCTAACTTAGACAAGATCATTGGTGACCCCGACGTGATCCTTTAACAACAAAGGATCACACTTCAGCATCCGCCTTTCACGTAGGCAACACACACGCCGGTTTGCACAGGTAAGAAGTCCTTAGAGTCGCCTGTCAAGCCTATCTTAAGAAGTCGGCTACGAATTACTGAAGTAGGACCTGACAACAACCTGCACTATGTCGACTTCATTCGTCGAGCAGACAAACCAAAACAGAATCGATTTACACAATCGACTGTTAGACGACCAAAACGAGCTGCAAGGAAAAATTCAACATCTCATTAAGAATTATGGCAAGGATTCTGCCGACCGACGCCTCCGAGAAGGCTATTATGCCGGTAGATTACAACAACTAAGGAGCTCTGGCAATTGAAACCACCATTAACATTAGCCTCGATCGCTCCAACCATCACCCCAGCCGTAAAAAAGCCCCTGAATCCCCATTGGGCGATACTGAGGCAAGCCCACGATGAATTGGAATCCACACCTCAGAAAAAAGTAAAAAATTGTTCATAGTGGCCAACGGCCAAGCTTGTTTTTTATTAATTGATGGTCATAATTCGAGTGACTTACAGCTAGCTATTCGTGGCTGCGCTGCCTGCAAACATTGGCAGCGGTCGTCATGTATATATACAAGTATAAGCTCACATATGTATTTGGCTGATAGCAGCGAGAGCGCGAGAGGAGTTGTATATGCATTCATTGTATGTGTCTGCACTCAGGCCATAGGAATATGCTGACACTAGCACTTCCCATAAGTTGGGCTCTGAGTCGCATTCCTATTTTGTCTGGCCGCACGAGTTTAGCGGCTGAGACTTTTGTATTTGTTTAAGTACACTGTAACACAATGTTGGTGTCGGTACAGTGGGTACTCGCTGCAATGACACATGCATACTGCATCTCCCTCCTTTTGATAAATAACGTAATGTAATGAAGTTATTTTCTAAGGAATATGTTTTTTAATTTTTTAAAAAGTAATAAAAATGAAATTATTTGTAGTTATTAAAAGTATCTTCTAGTACTTATATATTTGGAAATTTAAAAGTTATAGAACATATTTTGTATCGTAAAAGAAATATAAGAAAGTTGGAAAACAATTAGGGTATTCAATTGCGTTGCAATCGTTTGAAAAGTGTAAAAGTGTAAGCAGTTCCAACAACAATTTCCATACAAAATAGTTTTCAAGGCCTACAACACCCCAGCCTATGTATACAAATCTGTTGTACTTGTGTAGAAATAGGGGGTTAATAATGGGTAGGAATTTTATCTAAAATACTAAAAATATACTGAAAAGTTGGGTTTTAATGACAGAAATTATCATAGCCTTCTTTTCACAAAAATTTAAAAGTTGGCGTTATTTTGTAAGTCAATTTCCTGCAACGATATTTTAAAACAGAGGGCGTTCACAATTCTCGTCTGGCAAACTTACAAAGTTTACACTTTTGCAACGCAATTGAATACCCTAATTATGTTATTCAAAAATGTTGTTATAATCAGAAAATATTGATATCATGATGTTTTTTTTTTATATTTATATATTTTTTTTAAATTTTTGTTGTTTTTTTATTTTTATTTATTCTGTGCATTTGTTCTATGTATTTATTCTATGTATGGCCATACGTGAAAATTGTATAAAAGTTTTTATGAAATAAAAATTTTTAACCTATCCTTATGAACTTTTTGTTCTTTTTTATTAATATTTGAAATTCCTATATTTTCATTATCTCCTATACCAATTACTGTATATGGTCCCGTATATTTGTATTCTAATTTGTGACCTGTTTCATTCTTTAATAAAACTTGATCTCCAATTTTTAGTTCAAAATCTAAACAGTTTTTATCATAATAACATTTTTGTTTTCTTTTATTTGATTCTAATATTAATCTTGCTCTTTTGAAAGCTTGCTCTAATCTAAACTTTGTTTCTTTTGCGTAATCATCTATATTATAAATAGGTTCTATTCTCTCTACGCTATTAAAATGTTTTGGTAAGTTCGAAGTCCTACCAAACACTAACTCATATGGACAATAATCATGTGCCATAGAGGGTGTCGTGTTGAAACAATAAACAAAATATTTTAGCCATACATCCCAATCCGTTTTATCAGTTGAGATGTATGTACGTATAAATTCATTAAAGGTTCTGTGGCTTCGTTCCACAGTTCCGACAGTCTGATGATGGTGTGCTGTCGATGTTATATGTTTTATATTTAAGTTTTTGCATAGGTGTTCGATTAAAGAATTTTTGTATTCTGTTTCCATGTCCGTAATGAACGTCTTCATTGCACCGTACTTTAGAACAAATTCTTCGAATATAGCCTTTGCTACCGTTTTTGCATTTTTATTAGGTACTGGTATGGCAACAAGGTATTTTGACAGATCACATATAAAGGTGACTGCACATTCATTTCCTTGATCTGATTTCGGCAGTGGACCGATCGTATCCACAATTACCTTATCGACTACCATTTCTGGTGTTTCTGTAAGTGTTAAAGGAGTTTTAATATGTCTTGTCGTTTTTGACATTTAGCATTTTTGACATTTACGTATGTACTGGGTTATGTCTTTACTCATTTCTTTCCAATAGTAGTGTATTTTGACCTTGGCCAAGGTTTTTGTTATAGCTGAATGTCCTCCTTGAATAGGATCGTCATGTAATGTAGACAATATTCTTCTTTTTCATTATTAGTTGTTATTAGGGTCACCGGGTTGAGTAGCACTACTCTTAATGATTTTAATATATTGTTGCCCATTTTTTAAAATTTATCTATTGAAATATTTTCAAAGATAGTTTCCCATGGTGCCACTTTGAGTTGGGTAATTTTTTGTTTACCAGCCTGCAGTTCAAGCCTTTGGAAAAACTGACCTAAGTCAAGACTTCCATTAGTATACATCATATCTTGCTGTAATTTTTTTTCCATGTTTGAAAAAACATAGATTATTATTCACATGCAAGGTCACTACTTTACGTACTTCGTCAGTGTTATTGACTTCATATACGTTGGGCTTGGAAGCTTTTACTTGAGATTGCCTAGACAATTCTACTTTATCTTTTCCTGCGCAGGAATTTTGTCTACTTTTTTGTCTTGTAGTGACTTGTAATATATTTGCCGTAATATTTTGAAGATCTTTAATTGTTATTCTAGAAAGGGCGTCTGCCACAAAGTTATCTTTTCCCTTTAGATACTCGACTGTGAAGTCATATTCCTCTAATTCAAGCCGCATGCGCGTGAGTTTTGAACTAGGATTGACTATTGAAAATAGGTATGTTAGTGGTCTGTGATCGGTTTAAACTGTAAAATGTTTGCCATATATGGTCGAAAGTCTGTAATTGCCCAATGAATTGCTGCTAGTTCCTGTTCTGTAGTGCTATTATTGCTTTCAGCTTTTGTAAATGAACGTGATGCATATGCTATCGGGAGTTGGAGTCCGTTATGGTTTTGTGTTAATACCGCTCCACATGCTTGTTTACTTGCATCCGTTTTTATACCAAATTCTTTAAGGAAATCAGGATATTGTAATAAAGTTGGTTCCATAAGTTTATCTTTTAAATATTGGAATGATTTTTGGCATTTGGAAGACCTTCAAACGGAACATTGTTTTTAGATAATCTATTGGGTGGGCAAGAAAGTCATGTCGTTTTTTTTAGTAATCGTTTTTAATCTAATTTATTTACGACTAATCGAGCACCAGGGTCACACTTTTTAGTATCGTTTTAAAGCTTATTGTCTTAGGTACTATCGACGAAAATTTGGTAATTATTCGATAACATTTGTGGAAGCTATAGCAAATTAAACATGGAGGACCAAAGTGAGCATTTTCGGCATATTTTGCTTTTTTACTTCCGAAAAGGAAAAAAAGCGGTCGAAGCTCGCGAAAAATTGTGCGAAGTGTATGGTAAAGATGCCATGAGTGATCGCCAATGTCAGCGCTGGTTTTCCAAATTCAGGCTTGGAGATTTTGGAGTTAAAGACGCCCCACGTTCTGGTCGACCATCGGCCGTTTTTGACGAACAAATTCAGGCTTTGCTGGATGAAAACCGGCGCTATTCAACGCGGGAGATGTCAGAGAAGCTCAGTGTGTCGCATACAACGGTTGAAAACCATTTGAAGAAACTTGGCTACGTAAGCAAGCTCGATGTTTGGGTTCCGCATAACTTAAAGGAAATTCACCTAACTAAGCGTATCAACATCTGCTATTCTCTGCTGCAACGGATTAAAAACGATCCTTTTTTGAAGCGGATCATTACTGGCGACGAAAAGTGGGTTGTTTACAATAATGTCCAACGAAAAAGATCATGGAGCAAGAAAGATGAGCCAGCCCAAGCCACATCAAAGGCCGATATCCATCAGAGGAAAGTTATGCTGTCTGTTTGGTGGAATTGGAAGGGTGTAGTGCACTTTGAGCTGCTGGGACGGAATGAAACCATCAATTCAGATGTGTACTGTCGCCAGCTATCCAATTTGGCGGAAAAAATTAAAGAAAAGGAGCCGGCACTAGCTAATCGCAAGGGTATAGTCTTTCACCATGACAACGCTAGGCCCCACACATCTTTGGTCACTCGGCAAAAATTAACGGAGCTGAATTGGGAAGTGCTACCACATCCACCTTATAGTCCGGACCTAGCACCTTCAGATTACCATTTGTTTCGCTCTCTTCAAAACTCTTTGAATGGTAAAAACTTTGATTCAGATGAGGCTGTCGAAAACCACTTGTCTCGATTCTTTGCTGGAAAAGACCAAAAGTTCTTCGAGCGCGGAATTATGCAGCTGCCCGAGAGATGGTCATTAGTGGTCGAACAAAACGGCCAATACATAATTGATTAATTATAAGTCCTGATATAAATAAATCATCTTTGAAAATATTGAAAAAAAACGACATGACTTTCTTGCCAACCCAATAGTTATGTGCCGTGAATAGTCGGCGAAGTTTTTAATGAAACGTCTGTAATAATTGCAAAATGCTATAAATCGTCTAGCGCTATCTTCATCATGTGGGACTGGATAGTTTCTTATGACATTATATTTCTTGTCGTCTGGTAAGATTCCTTTGTCTGTGCATTTATGACCAAGGAAGGTCACTTCATGCATAAAAAATGAACATTTTTGTGGGTGTACTTTAAAGTTGTATTTTCTGCATATTTCAAAGATGTCTTTTAGGTTTTTGAGCATATGTCTTTCGATACATCCAATGACTATTAAATCACCCATATAGAGGAATGCTTTAGAAGCTTCAAGTCCAGAAAACGCAATAGTCGTCATTCTCTGAAATGTATTTGGGGCTATTTTTAAACCGAAAGGTAATCGCGTAAAACGATATGAGCCATTGCTCATTGAAAACGACGTTATGTTTCTTGAATTTTCTTCTAGTTCAATTACATCACATTAAATCAAGGAATGAAAAGTACTTTGCTCTACCTAGTTGGTCCAAGATGTCATCAATTCTTGGGAGTGAAAATTTATCAGACAGAAGTTTTTTGTTGATTTGACGATAGTCAACTACTAGTCGCCATTTCTTTTCGTTTGAACCCGGAAGGGTTTTCTTTGGGGCAAGTAGAAGTGAGCTGTTGTATTCTGATACAGATGGCTCGACTATATTGTCTTTGATTAATTTTCCTACTTGTTTTTGAATTTCCTCAACTTGGCTGTGCGGGCTTCGATAATTTTTTATATAGATCGGTTCATCGTTCTTCAACCTCAATTTCTGCTTGTAAAAATTGTTTGTTGTTATTGATTCGGTTTCAAGACCGAATACGTCAGTATATTTTCTACATAGTTCCGTTAATTGTAGTTTAAATTGAATTGGACAATTTTTCTTCAGTTCTTCTATGATGTTTTGCTCTCTATTATGAAGTGTTTTGAATTACATTATAATCGGAAATTGGTTCACATTTTAAATTTGTTATACTAATCAATTGATCAGTACTGGTTGTGTTGAGTAATCGGACAAATCTATTCTGTTTTGATGTGATTGGCAACGTAAATACCAGGTTGAATCTCCTGATTTGGTATTAGTATAGTATCAGTATCGGACATTATTTTGATTTTTCTTATTACTTGAGATCTGGCTGGTATTAGAATTGTATTATTACCAGAAGTATATGTTATTGGAATTTAAATATGAATGTGTATATTATTTGGTCTTATTATAAACCAATCCTCTGTAGGGTTAAGATCTATTTGACAGTTTAATTCTTTTATAAAATCTATTCCTATTGTTCCATCACATGGAATCGCAAAATCTTTATTTACTATATGAAAATTATATGGAATTATACATTTGTCTGTTTGGAGTTCTACTGGTGCAAGTCCTTTGGATTTTATGATTCCCTTGCCTATTCCTTGAATATTTATTGTATTTCTTATTTGTATGTTGCTAAAGGTATCTGCATTTTCTTTTAAAAGTGAAATATTTGCTCCCGTATTCACAAGGAACGTAAGCTGCTTTCCTGTTTCTGAATTAATAAATGGTACGAAGATATTGAGATTGAGGTTTATGGTATATACCGTTGGTATTTTTAATTTATTGTATCTAAAGGGGTCTGCGAGAAACTGGCTCGGTAAAACGGACATTGTTGTTGTGCTGAGTGTTGCCGTAATTGCTGGTATTTTGTTGTTTTGTCTATAATTTCCACGACCTCTATTATAGTTATTGGTCTGGTTATTATAGTTTCGATTAAAACCATTATTTTGGTTGTAACCGCTATTTCTGTTGTAGCCGTTATATTGGTAATACCCATTATTTTGGTAGTTACCACGACCATTTCCTCTACCTCTACCACGGTAGTTACCTCTGAAGTTGTTACCTCTATAGGCCGGTCCTTTTCTGGCAAATAGTATTGCGTTGGCATTACCCGTCATTTCAGTACTACACTGTATATACTTGGTGACTGCCTCATTCATTGATGAGAAGTAGCCTGCCTCAAGGATTTTTTTGAGTCGGCCATGGTCACAATTTTTGACCATTGTGTTTATAGCCTCCTTGGTGGTGAATTTGTCCGCATGTTCAGCGGGTAATCCTTCATCAATATACGAAGCTTCGAGTAGCTTTCGTAAGTTGTCAACTTCAGTTGTGTATTTTTCAGCTGTTTTTCCTTTTTGAGTAGTTTTAGCCATTTTTGCTTTGACTTCATCGGATGTTTCGCCGATTCGTGGATTCGTTTTTAACTTTGTACAAGGTTGAGCCACTATTTTTGATTTTATGACTTCAACTGTTATTTCTTCAAATGTGCCTTTGGTTAGGTTTACTAATTTATGAATCTTTGAAGGTTGATTTTTTGTCAGTTGGATTCAGGGATATCATTTGCTATATCCTTAATATATGCCCGTTGGGCAACAGTTTCGTCCGTAATTGTTCGATTTCGCAATCGGAATCAATTGTCATGTATATATAAAAGTATATGCTCACAAATGTATTTGGCTGATAGCAGCGAGAGCGCGAGAGGAGTTGTATATGCATTCATTGTATGTGTCTGCACACTAGCACTTCCCATAAGTTGGGCTCTGAGTCGCATTCCTATTTTGTCTGGCCGCACGAGTTTAGCGGCTGAGACTTTTGTATTTGTTTAAGTACAATGTTGGTGTTGGTACAGTGGGTACTCGCTGCAATGATACATGCATACTACACCACTCATTATATGAGGACTACGAAATGAGCCTGCTTCGAGAAAACGACGCGCCAATGAGCCTAAACTTGGCACTTCCGCCAATTAGCATTCCGGAATTCAATGGCGAGTATCTAGACTGGCCACGGTTCCATGATCTCTTTGTGGAATTGGTACATAATAAACCATATTCGGCCAGTCAAAAACTACATATTCTACAGAGCTAGCTTCGTGGTGAAGCGAGGAACGTCTTGGCAGACACAACCTTCTCACAGGGTGGCTATGACGACAACTGGTTGCGATTGAAGGCCAGGTACCAGAACGGAAAGATACTAGAATTCGCCGCCATATCAAAAATCGTTGACTATAAGCCTGTAGATGGCTCTTCGCGCCAACTCAGGTCTTTACATGACACGATCAAAAATTCAATGGGTATTTAAGAAACCTGCAAATCTGCACAAAGAGCTGGAATCCAATTATAGGGTTTTTAGTGCGACGAAAACTAGATCGGTATACGTTAGCCGCTCTCGAAGACTTAGCCAATTCACCGACAGAAGTCCCGTTGCTGGAAAGTGTTTTAGGCTTTTTAGAACGGCCTTCCGACATGTTTGAAACATTGGATGCTCAACCCAGGGGACATACCAAAACATTGGTATCACGACGTATAACAATTGTAAAACTTGCAACATAGGTTCACACCTGCCATTATCCTGCAACATGTTTCGAAGAATGGATCCGGACAACCGTCGGCAGGCAATAACGAAGATTGCAGGCTGTGCCAACTGTCTGTCAAACTACCATAAGACTAGCAGTTGCCCATCGCCAATGACCTGTCGTTTTTGCTGTCAACGGCATCATTCCATGTTGCACAAACATCCAGAATCCAGGGCGCCCGTTGTTGACATTGCTACCCGAGATCAACCATTGCAAGCGATGGGTGCTTCAGGTCCAAGTCAGCAAACCCACAAGGGGTTTGCGTTGGCCCTCGAACAACAGCCAACTCGCCACAGCCATTGAGGCAGTACAAGGACAGACCGCAAAGCGAGAAAGTGGTCGCGCAATCATCGACCTTGGCTCTCAGCTAAATATCATGTCCAGAATGATGGCAGATCAACTTGCTCTCCCCACCTTCAGCACATCGCTACGTATTCAAGGAGTTGGACAACAGGCGCAGGGATCTTCGTCATGTGCACGTGTGCTGCTGTCATCGTAAAGGTCGAACTTTCAGAAGGAGATCGATGTGTTTATCTTTCTACAACTGACGAAAAACCAACCGTCGGAATCCATAGATGAAGGACTTGGTGTTCCGAGCACGGAAGTGTTGGCGGACCCAGAGTTCGGCCAACCCGGAAGCATAGATTTACTTCTGGGAGCCGAGGTATACTCTCGAATGATAAGACCCGAACTTATCGATTTAGAGAATGATAAGCCAACTCTACAAGAAACCTCTTTTGGGTGTATTGCGTTCAGCGCCGATTGCCATCAGCCATAGCAGGAAATGTCATGACAATAACACGGTGGATCCGTTACCAGCCCTGGAAAAATTTTGGAAGCTAGATACGTTTAACACCGAGGTACCAGCAATGACAGTCCAAGAGAGGCTTTGTGAAGAACATTCTCTATCAAACGTCCAATTCTGCCCGGATCAACGACTAATGGTATGGTTGCCGTTCGCAGAAAATCCAAGGGTTCTAGAAAAAACATTAGCTTTGGCTCAACGGAGATTTTCCAGTCTAGAACGTCGGTTATAACGGGATCCGGCAATGCTAGAAAGTGTACAAAGGAATCATTACTTCATTCCCCACCATTGCGTACTAAAACCAGACAGCTCCATCACAAAACTAAGAGTGGTCTTTGACGCTTCGTCGCCTATCTCAACAGGAAAGAGCCTTAACAACATCCTCAGGGTCGGGCCGACAGTTCAGAGTGATTTGGTATCAATTTTGTTACAGTTCCGGACTCACCCGTTCGTGTTCACAGCAGACATGGAAGAAATGTATCGACAAATCTGGGTTCATCCTCAAGACAAGGGTTATCAACTCATAGTATGGCGACGAAACCCACTAGAAAAAATAGGATCGTTAGGCTGGGATACTGAATTGGACAAGGAAGATACAACCCATTGGCAGGCGTTTCAAAATGATAGTCAGGTATTGGGGTAAATCCCTCGAAAACAGAACTTGTTCTATTTACGAATAGGTACAAAATTCCTCAACTTAACCCACCCATTTTAAACAATTGTAATCTCTCCTTTAGCGATCACGCCAGGTACTTGGGGTTAGTACTAGATAAACGCCTCAAATGGGGCTTAAACAACCAAGAGAGAACCAAAAAAGCGACCATTGCACTTTACTCCTGTAAAAAAGCAATCGGGCTAAGATGGGGCATGTCCCCAAGAATAGTCAAGCCAATCCTACTGTACGGAGTCGCTCTGTGGTGGACCGCCTTACACAAACAATGCATACTTGTAGGGTACAATGCACGCACGCACGCATAAGGGTTAAAGTTTGGCTGTAAGTTGTTCCTCGCTCGCATGTACAAAACGTAAATAGCGGCATAATTCCCGAATTTGTTGGACCGCCTCTCTGTACTGTACGTCTGCCATCTCGCGCGCACGATTTGCGCCGCGGCGATTGAACATCTGGCGAAAATCAGTGTGAGCGACGAGACGACGGAAAATATCACGCCATAACGCCGTTATTCTCCGTCTCTGCGATCCCTACTTAGATTCCTGGAAGCGTAGTCAGCCACGTAGGCCAACTTCTGTGCACAGCTCGAGCACTTAAGTTTCTCTCGCTAAGGCCAGCAGACGTGCGCCCAAAACCAATAGTCAAATCAAACAAGTCTACGGGAAAACTGACCGACAAACGGTACCATAGTGCGGCAAGGGGCAACCTGTACAATAATAGCTAAAGTGAATAGTGCAAAACCATAGTCTGAGGTGAATATCAGTTATAATTTTTCTCGAGGACCGGACATATAATATCGGAAGTGTTTCTGTTTCAGAACCCACCCCCCCCGCAATCGATCTCTTAACAGGCGCTAAGTCCCTGCCGCTCAGTGTATGCTGGCGCTGATATCGTCGAACGATTGCAGAGTGGGGGGTGGCTTTTAGGACCCTGGTCGGTTGCCGGCAGTTTTTGCGAGCGCATTTATATACAATCAGAAGGGAATTTTCCTCAACTTGGTCAGGTGGTCGGATCAGCCATCAAGCGCCCGCTTCTCGGCTTACGTACCGTCAGCGGAGGCGCCTTCATGAACAGTTAAGCGACGCAGACCAAGCCAACACTCACACGTCAGAGACTATATGTGTAGTCGGGTAGATACCCCGCTACCTTAACCCCACCAGGACATGAGGTCCAGATAACAGGAGACATCGGCCGCACGGCGTTGCCAGATGCGATTCGGCTGCTGTATGCTCAGCGGCGGTAACTTTGCGTAGTTTTTAGTTTCTCCTTTTTCTATTTGCTGTATTTGAGTAGTTTTTTTTTTGCACAAATGTGCTTATACGAAATTTCTAACGATAGTTTTAAATACGCCCATTAGGTAAAAAGCTTCTTATGTAAGCGGGAAGTGCATCGAAGTTAATGTTGTAAACATCACACATATACATATACATCATGTTCTAATCTACCCTCAAGGAATCAACGAGAGCTTCATTGGGCCCAACGAACGCTTCGATGGATTTTCCTATAAAGTACCGATAGTGAGTAACCCTTAATGAATATTGTATGAATATGTTTGAGCCTTAATTATTGTCGATGCGGATCCCGCGGTAGCTGAAACCCCTGCCGTAAATATATAAGTAAGAATTTATCTATTTAACCTTAATTACGTACCGCCCACTTTAACTTGCAATGATTTGCTATATATATGTATATAATTTATTAGGGATATAAATCTTGAAGTATAGCCAATAAGTAAACGGCACCAGCTGTGCATAGATTATCTAAAACGACCTTTGAAGGGTTTGTTAGAACGTACCGCGCGTTAAGTTATGAAATAAATGAAAACTATGAATTCTTTGTATAACGCTACGAAATGATCGTGTAAATTCTTTTTTTTATGGATCGTCACCGGAGCTACATAATGTTTGAGGGGTATTAGAATATAATCTGAGGTCAGATAAGGGGTAATCTAATAGATGTCAAGGTTACCACGGAAGGGTGGGTAAAGAATAGGGGGGCAAACAACTTCCAAGTCTCCCTAACCCTTGATCGATTGGAGATCTGTTCCTGTTGGCGTAACTAAGCAGTGGGTACCGCCGATTACAACAATTTAGATACATCTTAATAGTTTCAGATAGTGCACTCATTTTCTTGTTTTATGTCGTGGTATAGCGGAAGTAGAAAGAACCCACGCCAGTCCGACGAGCATAGCGCAGAGCATCGCTAGAAGTGCACGACCTCTACGACCAGCATACGGAGTGGCGACTTGAGATCCGGTAGGATTCAAGTTGAACGCTACATACTGACTCCTCTAAACAAAGTACAGCGAATGGCGGCTTTGTGTATTAGTGGAGCCCTTCGAACCACCCCGAATGAAGCGCTGAATGCGATCTTGAACCTGCCTAGCCTGGAGTTAGCAGGCATGGAAAGGGCCAAATCGGCAGCTATTCGACTGAGGGACATAGGGCAGTGGAAAGCCCAATTATATGGCCATGCTAAAATTCTCCAGCATGATAAATCGATTCCGAAAATCACGGATCTATGCAGATCTATTGAATATAGTCACACACCCTTTGAGACCCTGATTCCTGATAGAGAGGAATGGGAACAGGGCCGACCGGGCAGATGGCTCCAAATTAGAAGGACAAGTTGGCGGAGGTGTATACTCCGAACAATTAGATATCAGGAAGTCATTCAGGCTCCCGAACCACTGTAGCGTCTTTCAGGCGGAGGTCCACGCTATAAAAGAAGCACTAACCTGTTTAGACAACCTTAGCCTCCAGAGAGGACATCTAAACATATATAGTGACAGCCAAGCGGCTATTAAGTCGATCTACTCGACAAACACCAACTCTCGTACAATAGCAGACTGTCGCAGATCTCTCCACGAGATGGCAAATCAGTTTACTATCAGCCTAATATGGGTTCCGGGTCACCGGGACATCGTAGGCAACTGCATAGCGGACGAATTAGCCAGGCAGGGCACCACCAAGCCTCTCCTACCAGGAGAGGAAAATGTCGGTATGCCCATGGCTACTTGCAAGCTAAACATAAAAAACCACTTCAACACACTAGCCAACACCCATTGGCAAAACGCACCACAGTTTCGCATCTCTCACCAGACATGGCCTGTGATAAACAACAAGAAAACCTCGGAGTTACTCAAGCTCAGCCGCACAGAGTGTGGCATGTTGATCCGAGCTCTTACAGGCCACTGGCTTGTTGGCGCGCATGCCGGCAGGCTAAAAGCCCCGCAAAATGATTTCTGCAGAAGCTGTAGGGATGAGGAAGAAGTGAAAACGGTAGAACACCTTCTCTGCTGAAACACTTAGGAAGCCCCTTCATCGACGATCTTACCGAAATATCGGAGATTAATCTCAAAAGCATAAGTGCCTTTATTAAATCTTCCGGGTGGAAGACATGCTGATCAGCTTAACACAAGCTGAAACTACTAGAAACGGGACCCTAGAGAAGGAAGAAACGAGATCATGCGGTATCACAACGGACCCACTGAGGTCTAAGTGTGTCGGAGTATAGTCCGACAGCCGCCCTAACCTAACCTAACCTATTGGCTACCATTGAGCTTGCTAGGCATCCGCTTCCACCCGCAGACCCAGCAGCCATTCTACTGCACATATTTTCTGATACGTCAGAAGTCGCTTATGGAACGGCTGCTTATCTTCGTACGGTCACAGCCGCCGGTACAATAGTAAGTAGGCTGCTATGCGCAAAATCACGAGTGGCACCCTTGGCAAAACAAACATTGCCTAGACTAGAATTATGCGCAGCTGTGCTAGGAGCTGAGCTAGCAGAAATAATCAAAAGGGATCTTCGGATAAGGATCGATAACGTCCAATATTGGACGGACTCTACAATAGTTTTAGCATGGATAAACGCAACAGCATCGTCGTTTCACACTTTCGTGGCAAACCGAATTGCTCGGATTCATGAACTTTCAAATCCGGAGCAACGGGTGCATATAGCATCAGAAGACAACCCAGCAGACCTTGCGTCAAGAGGGTGTTCAGCAACACAGCTTAAACGAAAGGAGTTGTGGTTTAACGGTCCGCCATTTCCGACAACGAATCAAGAAGACTGGAAACAACAAACTAAGCATGTGCTGAGCACGAAGGACCCAGAACAACGGACTATAACCAATCACGTCCTGAGTCTAATCAAAATCGATGATTGGACCACGGAAATCAGTCACCACGGGTCATTTGACACGCTGTTAGGAATAAAAGCCTGGATGTTGCGTTTTGGAAACAATTGTCGACCAGGCACTCAGAGAGAAGCAGTACCAATAACTCCGGAACAACGAGCAAAGGCGTTACAACGAATAGTGCGACATAAACAAGGAATAGCATTTCAGCCCACTATAACTCAGTTGCAGAAGAACGGTTGTGTGGCAGTACCAGATCCTTACCGGGCGTTAGACCCGTTTCTGGACAATACCAAGGTACTACGAGTAGGAGGGCGTCTCCAGAATTCAAGTCTAGCATTCGATGAAAAACATCCAATGTTGCTGCCAGCAGTTCATGAAGTAACGAGGCTCATATTTGAGAACAAGCATCGTCAGCTTAGGCATTGTGGCAATTAGGCACTGTTGGCAAACACGCGACAACAATTCTGGACGATCAAGACAATCAGACGATCAAAACAACTCGCATTGACGACAGTACTACGCTGCATCACCTGCTGCCGGGCTCGGCCAAGGTAGTTAAATCAGATCATGAGTCCGCTGCCAACAGATCGGGTACAAATTGCAAGACCGTTTAACATTAGTGTGGTGGGTTATTGCTGACCGTTCCTTGTGCATTACAAAATCCGAGGAAAGAAACCCCATAAGGTCAATTTAGCCATTTTTTGTTGTTTCACCACCAAGGCAGAACATATAGAAGTTGTATCGGATCTAACCACTCAAGCATTTTTTGCAGCACTTAAAAGATTCAATGGGCGGAGAGGAGTCGCAAGGAGCACCTATTGTGACAAAGCCAAGAATTTTGTCGGGGCTAAAAACGAGTTCCGAGTGTTAAAAACTACGATATATTCGGTTAAGGCGCGGGAAAAAATTACTTAAACATGCTCGCAGCTAGGAACGGAGTTCCATTTTATTCCACCACGGGCACCTCATTTCGGAGGACTGTGGAAAGCGGCAGTGAAATCAGCAAAACATTTGTTGATCCGCACTGTGTCAACTGCAGATCTGACATATGAAGAATTAGAAACAGTTATTATCGACATAGAGGCAATATTAAACTCACGGCCTCTCACTCCCATCTCTTCCAGCCTACGCGATCTGTCTGCATTGACTCCAGGACACTTCTTAATCAGAGGACCAATAACCGCATCTCGCGACATTCATAACAAGTAGAAAAGGTCAGGCAGGAGTACCTGCAGGAATAACAAGACCAGTCGAAATTGACAAGAAAACAAAAGACGGTAGCCGTTGCCAACGCCGCCCAAGCCGTCCCAATCATGGCAGAACCTCCCGTAAAGGTGGTTCCATTACCTAATAATACGGGAACATATGTAGAATTAAGGAATAGCTCTTATGTCAGCAGAATGGACGATCATATCATATTTTGATCTACGGCTGTTAGCGCAGAAAATCACTGCATTTAAGAAAAATATTGAAGAATTATCAACCTTGAGCCTTCGATGCGGGTCTTGTCCGACCATAATACAGGTGCTCGAACAAGAGGCCAGCGAGCTATGTGATGGTCAACAGCTATTCAATCATCGTAGACAACGGAGAGGAGCCCTGAATCTGGTAGGAAATCTCGCCAACGGACTATTTGGTGTTTTAGACTCTCAGTATGCGCAGAATATGGAGGATGTCAACCGCAGAATCCAAGCTAAGGAATTGTACAACACGCATTAGCTCAAGAATCAGACTTCGATCTTGGATAGTACAATGAACGTGATGAGAACCAGTAATGATGAAATGGGTAAGACACATGGAAACACAAGTCACAGACCTGGAAAATAACTACGAACTGGGAACATGGCACAGGTGTCATCAGAGCTAATATTAATAGCAGGGCATATTAAGAGGATACAGACAGCAGTCATCAACATTATAACCGGATTAATGAGGGGCATAGTCAACCCAGCATTAATCTCCGTAAGTCAGCTGCGAAAGGAGCCTATAAACATACAGGCCCATCTCCCGTAGGGGAGATTACACATGAGACTATGCATGATATCTATCAGGTGATGGTATCAGAAGTCCAGGAATTGGACGATGCCCTTATATTCCATACTAAAATACCATTAGTGGATGAAGAGGAGTACGACGTGTATTAATTGACGCCAATTCCAGTAGCTACCCAAAATCATATAATCGCAACGGAGACAGAAACCAAGTATCTAGCGATTAGTGATCATCGAGATCGACATTTCCCACTAACTGTGGAGAGGCTGAACCAGTGCACGAAAATGTCAAAAGGACCAATGCGAAAATCCCAGAATTTGGAGCTTCATGGTGATACCATATGCTTGTCGTGTTGATCTTTTCGGGTTTTGTAGCTGGGTTTTTGTTCAGCTTGAACGGCTGCCAGGGTCCAGCGCACGAGCAGTTCCAATGCGCCCTGGCAGCCGTTCAAGCTGAACAAAAACCCAGCTGCAAAACCCGAAAAGATCAACACGACAAGCATGTGGTATCACCACGATGCTCCAAATTCTGGGATTTTCGCTACGACACTGGAAATAACGCTAGCCTATGGTTGTGGGGAGGAACGAGGAAAAAAATGCAAAATAATGGAATCGTGACGACAACACGACGGAGTTGTAAGTTGTCAGCAAGCAGAACATACGACTAATGCAACTTATACTGAACAGCGACCAGGCGCACAGTAGCAGCACAATATAGTGCCGACGCTGCAAATATGGGACATTCGGTCAAGACTCAGCGGGACAGCAGTAGCAAGCAGCATACTGCAGCGTAGACGACCAGTCAACGAACCAGAAGCTAGCGAGGTCAACACACATGCAGGTGAAACCCCAACATGAGGCTTAACGTAGCATATAATGTATGCACCCAAACTTCCGGGTCAGGATAGTATTTAAGCTCTGATCAACAGCTCAATAAAGTCAGTTACAAATCTAAACACCCACAAGACTTATTACTTCCATCACCTGAAGACTCTTGTCAACTCACCCTAGCACAGTTCTTCGATCGCCTGTGGTCCGGCACCGTACTCCTCTAGTTACCTGTGTCGCGACGCAGTCGTCCTGTTCTATTTAGTGTCCCCGTTTCAGCGACAAGTGTGTCAGTACCCCCCTTGTCACGCGCCGTGACCCCAATACACTGTTGATCCCCGGTTACACGAACATTCGTAAACTCTCCCCACACAGTCCATATCGCCTGTAGTCCGGCACCGTGCTACCCGTAGTCATCCGTGTCGCGACGCAATCATACTGTAATACAAAGCGTCCCCGTGCCCGCGATTAGCGTTCATACCCCTCCTCGTCCCGCGGAGTAACCCGAACCTTGCCTAGCTAACTTAGACAAGAACATATAGAATATCCACTAACCGTAGATACTCTTTTATATATAGGAAGCTCGTTTTTGTTTTTATAAATCCCTGTTTTGATATAGCAGGAGGTTGCTCCTGTGTCAATTAAAATTTTAAGTTTTTTATTTATCTTGCTATCATATCGTATTAAGTAGGGAAATCCTACTCCTGATTCTGGCCTAAAAAATTGTCCTCTTCGATATTACTTAATCGCATAGTTTTTATTTGCCAGTTGGTTAACCGTACCTGTTGGTTCTCTTTTTTTTTTGCTGTGGAATACTTGGCTGAGTTGTTTGTGTCTCTGGCTTTTTATTTTGATTCCATCTACTCTGATTATAGGTACCCGATTAAATTTGACTCATAACTCTTGCGCTGTGATGATGTGAAATTGTTTACGAATTTGGCCCTCAGATTATTGATTTCTAGTTCTTGTAGTATTTCCATTCGGTAAGTCTGGTGGATTTATGGGAAATATTACGTCTAAGATATGGCCGTTGAGGCCAGTTATGAATACTCTTAGTGCTGTCTTTATGTGCTTTTCGATCATTTCAGCAGATAATGGTTTATTTCTGTCGTGAGTCATAATGGTTTTATTTATAAGAAGAGTTAGTGTTTTATTAACTTACCCATAATATTCCATTATGGACAGTTTCCCTTGACTTAGCACTCCTAAGTCTTTTTCAATTATATGGATTGGACGTTTGTCGCTAAAAACAAAGCCCAACCTTGCCATTATGGCGTCAACATTTATTCCTGTTCCATTATGTGTTAGGGCATCGTTTGCTGTACCAGCTTTCTGGTTCTCAAGATTGACAGTGGAATCTCTAGCATATTGCCCCATGGCTATTTCTGCCGATTCCCTCCAACTCACATATTTGTCTTCTTCACCATTAAATTCCCTGACTGATTTTATAATTTCGAATGAAGTTTCAGATTAAATACAATATTTGGGTCAATGACTTCTACTTGAAAATCTTCACCTTTTTTATATTTTGATTTAGTTGTGCTTTTAGACTCACGATCTCATTCCATAAATGATTCCACTCATTATTGACAATATGTGCAATTAAGTCGCTCATATGGTTATTAACTTGGCTGCTAGAAGCCAAATCTTTCAAAATCGGTAATTTGGTCTTTCACCTTGTTTGATTTTGTTTAAATTTTTTTTGCTTATAGAACTTAAATAAAATATAAAAAATCAACAGTGTACGCTCACTAATTGTCTTCTTTTCTTCCTGGATTTAATTTGATGTCTTCCTTTAGCGAGGGAATTTTGTATCAGCTTTTTTATCAGTTTTTTTATACACAGCAGGTTTTGTATGTCGATTACTAATTAGCGGATTGTTGTAAGTAAAGGGGATTATTTCATTTATTAATTTCCTCCTTTGTTTTCAACGCGAACTTTTTGTCGGTTGGTTAGGTTTTTATATGACCACGAAAGTTCCTTTTCACTTTAAAACCGATAGTTATTTATTTTAAAGCTTCAGCTACAACAAATTAAGCGTGGCCCCATGTTGGGCGTTAATTAATTATTTCGCTGGTGAATAATTAAAAAAAAATGTTTATTTTTTATTCACTAAGTTACAACTTTACAACATTTCCTTTTATCGACTTTTATATTACTGTTCACAATTATTATTTGATTGAACCGATCTTCTTCAATATGCAATAACGGACTGCCTGGCCAAGGGCCGATTACCTGATAAGCAAACCTCGGTCTAAGAGAATTGGGGAACTCAATAAATCAAATCAAATCAAATTCTCTGCTCGATTGCTAATCGGATTACACTACAGTCTTGAGGCTCGCCGGGTGTTGACCGGATGCTTTTGTTTACATTAGCTGGACCCAGCTTAGTTTATGTTAGGAGGACCGCGGCGAAATTGAATCTTAATAATGAACTTCGACTGAAGTGGGGGAGCTAATTGGGATTCTGTGGAAAAGCTGAGTAAAGGGTTCCCAGCTAAGAATTGTTTATAAGAAATTGTTTTCGACTTGGGTAAGGCGGCTGGCCGCTTGAGATGGAAGGCGATCTCAGCTAAGAATTGTATATAAAGAGTTTGTTAATAAATTGGGTAGGGAGGCTGGGATCATGAGCTGGATAACTTGCATGCGTAAATCGCAGGCCTGAGTTGCCATTTGCTGAGATGAAAGTTTTGCTTCTAACTCGCCCACACTCTCCTTCAAAGTGTTCAGTTCGCAGACCTTATGCTCCAGATTGTTGACACGCTCGTTCACCTTATCCATGTCGGATCGTATCACGGACACCTTTGCCTGCGCGCTCGCGACCAGCTCTCTACCAGCTTTAGATCATCTGCGCTTCCATCCAAACGAGTCATAAGGCCAGCGGGAATATGCTGTTTTAGGGTTTCCTCTTGGAGACGCAAGTTGACCATCTCCAGCAGATGAGATGACGGCGCATCGGACACACGCTCGTTGGTGATCCCGTTCCGGTTGTTGTTGTTGTTGCTACGCAGATGCTTGGTAGATGGAGCCCCAGTCACAGACATTGTTATTGCTTACGTGTAAGGCAACCGATTGTGTAGAGGTGCGGTGGTTGTTGAAAGAAAGCGGTAAATCAAGGTTCGATTCGTACATACAAGTGCAGATGCCGGGTTAGATGCACAAAAACATCAAAACAAATGCATTTCGAAGTTTCTGATTATTAATTGTTTTAAATCGATTAAGACTTTTCAAGGTCAGTGCCGATGTAGATTCACAATGTTCACAGTGAGAACCGGAGATTGTTCCAATTTTGTACCGTAGATTCGATTTTTCGACCTTAAATACTAGGTATAAACTTGATTTCCTTCGGAGCAATTAAAAACACGTCCGTTCACAGCGAGATGTACTGTTTTGTACTCCCTCTTAAAAACCTTCCTTATGTCAAGGAGCGTTGTACAAAAACATTGTTTGGAGATGCAGGGAATTTAAAGCTACCTTAATCCGTTCACAGGACCATTGACCATTGATCACATGATTAAATTTCTATATTTATTGATTTGAAAATAAATGGTCTGACGAGAGAAATTATGTTCCTTAGCGAAAAAACACCCAAGCTATATTTGATCCCACCTTTTGATCTTATTTTGGTGCTGGTAAATATTAAAAGAACGACTTTATTCAATATTAAGGAAAGCTTGTAATAATCTTCTTGAACTGCACTTCCTTTTTGCCAGCAACAAGTAAATGACGCAAATATATATGCCGCTGCAAACAAAAGACAATTGAGGAACTATTTAGCATATTTACAGTTATTAATTTGCACTTCACTTTCATCATCATTTTCGGTTCTTACAGTGCTCCGGTACTTAAATCAGGAGTCCAATAGTCAAATAAATACTATGACAAAGTATATATGCCGACCAGTGTATGTGAAAAACACAATCGCAACTTCGAATGTTCATTCTTTATGTACAAAGTCACATTCTAGGGCCATAAATGCGCAAACAAAAGCGTTTTGCCTGATGATAAACATATTATGTAATAACTTAATAACCTGTTCCTTCTGATGCAGATGAATCAAGATGACTTGTGTTGTGCTTGAGCTTGCGCAGCAGTCTTAACTCACTCCCATGATGTTGTAGACCTTCAGGTAGCAGACGCCTTTAAAAAATTAGTAAGTAATAAGTAACAAGAACTAACAGAAATACATTGGGCTGTAAATCACTTCACACCAATGTATATGGCAAGCACTTCACTATTAAAACAGACAATAATCCTTAAACATATGTTCGTACCCAAGGATGCTCAACATGACCAGCACTCAACAAATCAAGCAGTAGCCAAGTTGTAACAGTACCAGGCGCTCAGTTGCACCCAGTGCAGATGAGAATTGCTGATCAGCATACACCGACTCAATGGTACACTGACCCGCCAATGCACTGCTACCATAATCAAAATTCCCTGTCCTACCTTAGAATATAGTTTATTTCACTTCCGTGTTCAAAGTAGTATATAAGCATGTATCAAATGAAGAATAAATCAGTTATCAACGCAACTCAAAACTCCGCGGTTCTACTTTCCACCTCCGGGAAAAGGGCTCGTACTACACTATCTCAACTAGCAGCTAACCTACGCTAGCTCAACCTCATCGCAGTTCCCGTATCGACTGTGGTCCAGCATCGCAGTAACCATCGGTACCATTGCCGCGACGCGATCGTCTTGCGAGTGTCTACTTCGGTTAGGCACAAACAACATATTTATTTTCAATGAAAAACCCACCTTACAAATTAACAATGTTGATTATCTATAAACCAATAGAATATTCGATGTAGAAAATGATATGTGCAAGAATAAATGTTGATTATCTATAACCAATAGAATATTTGATTTGGATCAGTTTTTCCAAAGGCTGGAAAAAGCAGCCGGTATAAGTAGGATAAGCCAACTTAAAATGGCACCGAGCGAGAAAATCATCAATATTATTTCAATAGATATATTAAAAGATATGGGCAATAAAATATAATAGAATTTAAGAATAGCGCTACTCAAGCCGATGACCACAATAAATAATAAAAAGGAAAAAGTAGCTGTCTAAATTACATAACGATCCAATACAAGGTGGACATAACGCGTGACGTTGCAAACCATGTTAAGAAATGTACTAAATGCAAGGCAGGCCGAAATAACGAAACATACAAAAACTCCCTTGACTATTATACAAACACCTTTGTAGGTATTTGATAGAGTGTTAGTGGATACGATCGGTCCATTTCCTAAATAAGAACGAGAAAATAAAAATGCAGTTACACTAATTTGTGACTTAATAAAAAACCTCGTTGCCATTCCAATACTAGATAAAAGTGCAAGAACTGTAGCAAAATCTGTATTCGAATTCATTATGGACATGAAAACAGAATACAAGAATTCCGTAATCAAAGCATTGAAAACATAACATCTACTGCACATCTACCAGACTTAAGGTACAATAGAAATAAGCTACACCACAACACCCTCTATGGTACACGATTACTGTCCATATAAGATTGTTTTTAGTAAAACTCCCAAAAAAATTTGTTCGTTTGACAGTAATTATAATATTACTCCTTTATATAATATAGATCATTATGCCAAGGAGTCAAACTCGAAAATGCATATAAAAGAGCACGAACATTGATTGAACGATATATAAAACGGCAAATAGAAATGTATAACAAAAGCACAAAAGATTTTAAAATAGAAGTAGGAGATAAAGTTTTATTTATGTATGTCATAGAATATATAAATCTCTCCTTTAGTTAATTTAGTTTTAAAGTATAACCTCGGAGAGTGAAAGGGATTACTGTAATAAGGAAAAAACCTTCACGTTTGAGTTTTGAATAAAAACTGATTTTATTTTTCTAACGTGACTTACGTGACTAACATGAAATTTTTATGATAAACTTATCTATGGTCTACGCAGAGACACATCGGTTTGCCTGAGCGGGAGCCTTATCAATGGTCTCCCGCAAGGCGACCCTTTCTATAGTGTGAGAACTATATTTTTGGTCAGGCTGAAGTGGCTTGTACTTAAGATTACAATTGTTTGGCACTGCACCCTTAAAGGTTTTAAGTTACAGATCATTATTTACGGCTCTAGATAGATTTAGATATTGGCATGAAAAGAGCTCGTAAAATCTTAGTGGACTGTATGTTTATTTATTCGATATATTTATTTATTTGCTTTTAACTTATTATAAGACACCTTGCAATGGTCCGGCGAAAGTAATGGCTTGCAATCGTTGCCTTGTAGCAAATTTTTTTATGGCATATATTACCATGATTATTGTTATTATTAATCCGAGTCCTAAAGAAGCATGTCCGGAAATGCGATGAAAATGCAAATCTTCTAATTTAATATGATTTTCTTTTAAATATTTAATTTCTTTATTTAGGCGTGCAATCTCAACAGTATGATAAATAGAATTCAATTTCAAATGATCCCAAAAAACCTTTAGGATTTGATCAATACCTCCTACATACGATGATGATAATACTTCTTCACTTTCAGATTGAATATTATGATGGACAATCAAAATCCTATCATCCGTTCTAGCAGTACAATCTAACGCAATACTTAGAATTCCTTGCATTGGCAAATCAAGTACCTGAATTTGTGCATTCGTACACTGTACTCTTACCTTGAAATTAAAAGGAACCTTAAACAGCCAACTACTTTTCTTTTCTAGCTCTGTCCAATAAGATGATGAATCTATTACGGTTTTGTATATACAGTTTGAAACTCTATTTGGCTTAAATGGCTGTACTTCACAAGAATTGTCATTCGCAGAATTCCAAGGCCAACTTCTCTGGCAAATTCTCTTATTTTGCTGCCATCTTTGCCACTGACTTAAAGTTGATTCGGACATTATATGATAAGAATCGATTTCAAAAATATAAATTAAATATTCTGAAGTAATATGAACCGTAATCATTCTGTCTTAATTCTGTATTGTTAAAGGAATAATTCTAAATAGCTTAGACGGAGGAATTTTAGCATTTATAATTAATATATTTTCGATAAATAATCCCCTAGCTGTTAATAGCGTATAGACCTCCTTAAGCTGTGTACCTGTATTTTTTCCTGGAAGAACTAACGTTTCGGAAAGACTACCTTGAATTTTGGTTACCTCATTATGTAATTGATTTGGCTTAAGGATGTTTGTGTTTAATCTACCATGAATAATGTGAATTAACAGACTTATGATTGCTGCCTGCACCCTTTCACCTTCTTCAATCAATGAGTTAAGTTGTTTAGTTATCATAAAGAAATTAATCGACTCTTTATATACATAATAACTTTCTTTAAGAACTTTTGTCATATTTTCAATTCTTGTATGCATATTCCTAAATCTATCGTTAATATCTTCAGTCATTTTCTTTAACAAATTTGTAGTGGAATTTACCACTGAAGTTTGCTTCTGAGCTAATTCATTTAAATTGTGCTGATTGTCTTATAAATTTCTCATATTTCCTTCTAGTTGCTTCCTGTCATCTTCATCCATTGTTCCATATAAAACGTGATATAATTGTTAACAAATTAGACGCCAGAAGTGAAATTGTTTAAATTGATTTTTACTTGTCTTCACCGAACATTCAATATAATTTAGTACAATCAATCGCGATGCGCTCTGGTTGCATTGGTAGAAAAAATGTGACTGACTGTAGCTGGATATATTATTACAAGAATAGGCTGAATCAAGTCGTAAACTCGTTACCGTAAGATATGAATGGAAAAGCACTGACCGAGGCAATGCATTTGGCAAAGCTCTTGCATGTACACACAAATTAAGCTGCGCGTCATGCGCGTGTATGTGTTAATAGATAACACAGGCGAGCGAGAGATAAAGCTTACAAGAATAAATGTATAGGGTATCTGGTTCCCCAACATGCCGCCCCTCTGAACGGCTGTTCAGCAAAGGGCGGTTTTTACGGTATCAACTCGGACTTTGTGGTCTTGTCCGGCGTGTACCTCCTGGATACGTCCTAGAATCCATTTCGATGGAGGTAGATTTGGTTCCTTGAGCACTACCAGTGTGTCGACCTACAAATTATCGCCTTCCAGTTGCCATTTGGTGCGCTCGTGCAGAGAGGGTAGATACTCCACAAACAAACGTTTCCAAAAGCCTTGGACCATTGCTTGTAGTTGAGTCCATCGTTCCAAACGGTTAATGGGGACATCTAGACGGGATGGCTCCGGTAAGGCAGTATAGGGAGAACCAGTCACAAAATGGGCCGGAGTAAGCGGATCCAAAGCAGAATCTGTAACGGCGCCTGTAGCGACTGGCGAACCTAGCTTCAGTCTGAAAGCCTACTATACAGGGTTCGCTTAAACCAAAGCTTTACCTAGTGTGGCCACCTGTGTCGGCTATTCGATATTTTTGAACAGCTGAGCCAGGGTGGTCTTGGAAAGTTCTAGTTTTTACACCTGTCGGTCGTCATATGATATATATTTCCGCCAAAAGCCTCGCTGGTATCCAGCCGATTCCGGTTAAGTTCTTCTTATTTTAACCTGCGAGAGAAACGGACGTGCAAGCAGCTCAAAATTTAAATTTCAATTAAAAGACCAGAAGTCCGAAATATATATTTTTTGAGTGGCATCCAGTATTTTTGAGTGGCATCCAGTATTCTAAGTGGTGTTTAGCACTCAGTATGGCTGCCAGCTATAAAAGCTAGCCAGCGAATAAAGCTTAAAGTAAGTGCAGGTGCATTTGTTTAGAAATTTGTAACGAACACGGCAATGTGTGCGGCTATCTGGCAGCTTACTCTGCCTACAGGGTCGGCTGTGCTCAGGGAAAATGGGAGTGGGGTTTTGCTACCTAGAGAACCGCGCCGTCACATAAATTTAAATAGTAGACAGAGTAGGGAACTATTGAATAACTAAACCAAAGCTCAAAGAATCTAATTTTATACTAAGTGTCAGGAATTGCAGATGTCCTTTAATTCCTCTTCAAAAACCCACCCAACCTTGCATAGGCTCGCTTTGCGTATGTGGCCAATGCCCTTATTACTGATGCACAGTTACTTCAGGTGTCCCAATTCGCAAACAAATTCACTTCATTTTATACTTCATTCTCAAATACGTACCAAAATTCAATTAAAGATAAGTTGCCCATGGCGGCTGCTTATGATTTTCTTAACGTTAGCTTGGCCATGGCAGATTAACCATATAATGGGTACAAATGACTTCATTTATGTTCTTCATTCAAAAATTTACGTTAACAATTAAGTTTTAAAAAGAAAAAAGGTAGTCTTCAACAAAATAGCACGGGTGTCGAAACTTGAATCTATAGTTATTCTATAGTTATATTACTTGGCTCAGATTGATGTTAACAGACGGTCGGCTATGCCGTACTTACAACATGAATACTTTAAATCTGTTTCCAGTGCAGTCGACAGGCCTGTGGACGGTGTGTGTAAACGAGGATGTGTGTATGCTGAGTGAACTACAAAATATTATTAGTTAACAGTCAATCTAAGTCCAAATATACATACTGTACCCGTGTAATAAGCTTAATTTCTATAAAATTTAAATCTATTCTAAAAACTACAAAAGCGATGCAACAGTCAGATCGGCTTTCGAGATCGGGAGTTAATCCTTAGCTGCGAGGCGGCAGATTCAACAGCTAGAACAAGAGTCCCGGGTGTCTGCTTATCCGCGATACGATCGTGTTGGACGTGTCGATGGGTAACCATCAGTCCGGGGTTAGGTTACTCGCAACTGGTCAGGAGAATATGGCGAACAACACGTGTATCAATCTAGGAACGGCAAACATAATAACTAACTGGTCAAGGCTGGGTTTACTTTTATTTACCTTAAGTTTTCCTTCGTCTTACAACGGTTGGAAAGCTTGGCTCGAAACTTAAATTTGCACTGGTAAACTGTATGTGGCTCGGCTCGATTAGTCCCGCTCCACGTGTTGGCAGCCAGAGTGGGCCAAAACGAGCACCAGGCGATTTGATCAAATAGCGCTGCGCACTCCTACTTTCGTTTATCCATTAGTACACAATTATTGAAAAATATTAAATTCCCTATGCTCACCTAATTAGTTTTTCAACTATAAGTTGGATGTTGCGATCGGTGCCAGCTAAATTACGCCAGCCACTTTGGGCGTTTGGAAATAGCTTTGTGGTGGTTTACTTATTAGTCTTTTGTCTTGTTGGGCGGTTATTAAGCCCGATATGGTGCATATATATATACACACGTGGACTTAGCACTTCTTTGCAAAATTCGATTTGATTTAAAACGCGTGTGCTTTGGCCGAAAGATCAGAAATAAGAGAACGAAAAAACGCAAATGGCGGGTGCAAGCCCTCTGACAAGCAGTGTTAGAAAATACGAAATTATCGTTTAGTATTTTCTAGGATGTGTGGTTGCCACCAGGTTGCGGAACCAGTAGCGCTATTTTATATTTAAAAAAAATACAAGAATCTTTTCCTAATAATTTCACACCCCTACAGCACAGGATTAATCTTTAGTCTTTATGACAAAGCTAAAACCTGAAAAAGGGTGTCTACTGTTACCAAATATCCTTTGCATGATATGTTCCTAATTCCTTTCCGCTTAAATCCTCAAGTAAATAGAGAGAGTTTCCCAGTCTTTGCTTGACACGGACCTTTATTCCTACCGGTGCAAGCTTAGCATTAAAGTGGTCGGCGGCATTGCTAAGGGCGAAGTTTCATTTAATTACCTCGTCTCCTACCTGAAAAGATCGAGGCCTAGATCGGAGGTTATAGGATTGCTCATTCTTTTCATAAGCTTTGTCTAAATGCTTTTGGAGGTCAAAACGTAATGTAGAGAATTGGTCTTGTCGGTTTAGTTGTAAGGAACTTTCATTAAGCAAATTGAGATTTTTGAGTAATTTATAATCTTTTCCGTGACAAATCATATGCTGCCCGAAAACAACAAAGAATGGAGATTCAGCTATTGACTGGTGTATATGACGACGCAGAGAACAGTTCATACTACTAAGATATCTATCCCAATGCTCTCAAGGCTCTCAATGCAGCATTAATAGACCTATTAACTTTTTCTGCGGCATTGGACTGCGGCGAATAGGCTGCGGTGCAAGTGTGGGTAATGCCGTGCTTAGAAAGAAAAGAAGAAAATTCATGACTTTTGAATTGCGAACCATTATCGGTTACTATAACCTCAGGCGTTCCGTAACAATCAAAAATTTCCTCTTTCAGGTATGACACGACGACTTGAGTTGTAAACTTCTTTACCGGTTTAAGAAACGTGAATTTCGATAGATGATCGAGTACTATAAAGATTCCTATATTACCTCTTTTCGTCCTTGGGAAGGGACCAATAAAGTCTATATAGAGTCTTTGAAATACTCGTTCGCTAACATTTTGTTGTCCTATTGGTGGTTTAAGTTTCTGCGTGGGGTATTTTGTAGTCCTACAAATCTCACAGTTTTTGATGTAATTGCGAACGTCTACAACCATACGCGGCCAGTAAAACTTTCTTCGAATATTTTCCAAACATTTAGCTATACCGCAATGAGAAGAAGACGGCTGATCGTCAGCTGCCTTGATTACACCTTCTCTAAGCTCGACCGGAACCACAAGCTTCCAGGAGTCTTCCGGATGCTCGGAGGAACTGTTAGAGAAACCAACCCGGTGATAAAGAAAACCATCTATTACTTGAAAATCCGGTAGTTGAGACTGCGTTAACTTTTCTTTAAGTTTCGAATAGCTGGAGGATTGAAAGAATTCGGATTCCACATCAATTTCTGGGAGAACATCGATATCAATTGTGGCAAGGCCTTCATCCGATTCAAAAGATCTTGAAATGGCATCGGCTACTACATTTTCACTACATCGACGATGTTCTATGCTAAAATTAAATCCTTAAAGTTTGAGTGCCCACCTAGCAAGTCTTCCTTGAAGGTCTTGCTGCGTCATGAGCCATCGGAGACTTGCATGATCAGTCACAACAGTAAATTCATGACCCTCAATATACATTCGAAATCCTTTAATAGCTAAAACTACTGCTAAGCATTCAAGTTCCGTAGTAGAGTAATTCCTTTGAGATCTATTAAGCTTCTTAAACATATATGTAATAGGGCGTTCTATTCCGTTTTCATCACATTGAGCTAGAAGCGCTCCCACACCATTGATCGAGGCATCACACTGCACTATAAACGGTTTTTCGTAATTAGGATGTCCTAATAATGGAGCAGTGGTCAGAGCCTTTTTCAATTGTTCAAAAGAAACTTGGGCGTTATCATTCCAGTGAAATTCTTTTCCTCGCAACAACTCGGTTAGGTGGAAGGTTTGTTCCGAATATTGGTTAATAAACCGTTGATACCAACCGGTCATCCCGAGGAATCTCTTAAGTTGACGTTTAGTTTTTGGAACAGGAAAGTTGGACACGGCGGTTACTTTATTGGGATTCACTTGCAAAGTTCCCTCTCCAACAATGTACCCTAAGTAGTCGATTTTCTTTAAGCAAAACTGACTTTTGGCGATATTAATAGTAAGACCTGACTTTCGAAGTTGCGAAGCGACTTCGGCCAGATGAGAAAGATGCTCTTCGAAACTTGAAGACATGACTAATAGGTCATCTAAATATACCATCACGTGTGATTTCATTCTATAAGGTATTACTTTATCCATAAGTCTACAAAGTGTTTGCGGAGCATTAGTTAGTCCGAAAGGCATTCGTGTAAATTGATATAAAGGACGGTTGGGTATAGTTATTGCGGTTTTTGGTTTCGATTCTTCGTCTAGACATATCTGCCAAAACGCATCTTTTAAATCAATTTTCGATATGCAGTTTACTGGAGGTAAGCGACTTAGTAAACCTTCAATAAGAGGAGTAGGATAAGCATCCTTTACTGTAACAGAATTAAGCTTCCTAGAATCTAAGCAAATTCTCACTTTGCCTGGTTTTACGACCAAGACTGCCGGAGAAGACCATGAGGACGCGGGCGCTTCTTCTAGTACTCCCAGACTAATCATGCGGTCTATTTCTTGGCATAACTGAAGCTCTTTGGCTGGAGATAGGTTGTAATATCTTTGCTTAATTGCTTTTGCTGCACCGGTGTCAATATGATGTTCAATTAGGGTTGTTTTACCTAAACCACTTTTTTCAGACGATGGAAAGAATTCGATAACAGCTTGTAATCGGTTTCGGTCGGTTGCATTAAGCAAGACTGTGTCACTTAAATCATTGGAGTCAGAAATTTCGGAAATAGTCGTTGGACTGGATATTCGAAGACCAAATAGTTTCCAAAAATCCATTCCGCAGATTATATCTTGTTAAATACTGGGTACTATTAAAAATTCTACATCCTGAGATACGGAGTTATAGTGAATCGGAACGACAATGGTAGCGGTGACGTTTTGATTTTGTCCGTCGGCTGCACGAACATAACATTTTAGCTTCCTTAACCCTGGATGATCTGTAGGAATAAGCTTAGCCAATTTACCACCTACTACGCATTTGTTAGCTCCACTATCAAGCAAGGCCAAGAAGGTTTTGTTAAATAATTCCAAAGCGATGTAAGGACGGTTGTCATTGTCCTGCCTAACAATAGTGGATACGACATATTTCTTCATTTTTCGCTGCTGTTTCCAAAATGAACACATTCGATTAGCCGATCGAGATTTGTTGGCGGAATTAATTCGTAGTGTAAATATTTCCGCTCTGCGTTGATAATAGTTACGTACTCTTTCATGGTAGGGGATAATTTTAAAGTTTCATGAGGGCTCTGTAGTGTTTTTAATTAACATACAGTTGGGTTTGTCTAATTCTGGGTTATATGTTGTCGAGTCAGGTTGAGAGTTACTTAAATTAGAAGATGGAAGATGATTAATACCTCCTATTGATGCTGAGTTTGAAACAGGATATCCACCAGTCAGAATTAACGGACATGCTCTTACGAGTTTTCCGAGGGGGGTTTACATTTCAAGCAACTAGGCTTATAAGTGTCAAGACGACCACACCCATAGCAAAATATGCGTCTGGCTTTGAGGCAATCATGATATCTGTGTCCGGCTTTCTCACAATTCCAACATTTATAACGCTCAGCATTGCGCATCGCATTTATTTCTACGTCGTTCAATGTTTGATAATTCTCTTCTTCCCTAGGCTCTTCAACCTGCACTAGCTCATTTACAAATCGCCGGTTTGGAAGACGCCGGGCTGCCGGTCTACCTGCCATGCTAATGAGAAATCGTTCGCGTTTGTGGCACTCTGCTCTTAAGGAGGCAATGTTTGGGGTCAAAACATGTAATAATTCTAGTCGTAATTCAGGTTTAAGGTTCTTTTTAACGTTGGTAACTTCACTGTCGGACATAGGCTCACGCAAAGCATCTGTAATCGTTAGGATGGCATCTAGAAAATCGTCAAAATTTTCTCCGCTTTTCTGCTTCCTATGTCGAAGAGAGTCTTTAATCTCTTCGTCAGTGCGCTGTTCTCTATACCGTTCACGGAGACTTGTACACAGGTGAAACCAATTCGGTTCACTTGAAGTTCTCTGGAAACGCCAGTAAAATTGTAAAGCTGGTATAGCAAATTCCAGTTTGCGTTTAGACATTGTATAGTCAAACTATTTATCCTATAGATGAAGTCTTCAACAGGCATGTCATTTGCCATGCCAGTAAATTTCACATTCCAATTTGAAATAACGCTTGAAACTTTGTCAGGACGATATACGGCTTGTGTCAAAGGATCACCTGAAGGCAATCGTATACTAGAGCCTTGATTACTATCAACTCTGCTTGCATTGGATCGATTTAAGTTACCAGGATTTTCTACTGGGATATTATTTCGCAGATTTTGGGAATTATTAGCCAACTGAAGGTTTCGCATCGTATTACTGATCTCATCCGCTACTGCTGCAACCATGCTAACGCGAAAGGTTTCTAAGGAGTCTGTGATAACTGCTGTACTCGAGTTTCGGAAATGCTAGAACGTTCAGTTGATCTATGTGTTGAGTTTTGGCTTCTCAAGCTAGAGTGTGCTCTCTGATTCGTTGAGTTCTGATGGGAATTCGCTCTTGTGTTTGGTCTAGTTCGGTTAACGGCACCAGTAGCTTGATTGGCAGAAGCACCTCGAACTTCCCTATTAGTATCATTAGTAGACCTATTCGGTTGAGCAGCAGGAAAGGTTATCAGTTGTACCAGGGTACAAGCACTTCGGCAAAGCGGACAAGTTCCATTAGTTCCTAACCACAGTACCACGCATGTTCTGTGAAATTTATGTCTACAAGGGGTTTCTGCAAGTTCAGTATCTATTACCATAGTATCATTGCAAATAATACAAAGAGAACGTTCATGTTCACTATCGGTGACTGCAACCTCGTCTCGATTAGGCTGAACTGACATGTTGTAGTATTATAATAATTTCTCAAATATTGTAAATATAAAAAACTCTGATTTAAAATTGGGACTATCCTTTAGTTACCGTGCATCAAATGAATATTAATATAAAAGTAGGGTTTCTGTTGAGCAAAAGACTTTTAATATTAGGAAGCAAGTGCAGTAGTGAGTGTCTTTCCAAAAACTATTCAGCTAAACAAATCTCAAAGCAGTAATAACTTAATGTTTGGTCTCTAAAAATATAATCATGAGTACTTGCTAGAAATTTCCAACAAATTAAATCTCTAATGACTTTTCTTAGGTGTATCAAATGTGATTAATAAAAGAATAATGTTGCTTGGTGCGAATTCGAGCTTTTCCCCAAATCTCACATTCCGAAGCAATTCATTTATTGTTGATCTGGGAATTAGGATTGAGCGATAACATAATCTAGGTTCAGCACCTGCAAGAACGCGCGATGTCTGAATTCCAAAGTATCACATTAAGGCTCAAATTAGGAAACTATACAAAAAAAATTGGATTTTACTTTAGAATATTGCATTGGGTAGCGACACGAAAAATTAACTCTGTTATCTACTCAAGATACGGTATTTTCCTGATTTCCGATCGCCCCACGTTGGGCGCCAAAGAATATGTAACGAACACGGCAATGTGTGCGGCTATCTGGCAGGGTACTCTGCCTACAGGGTCGGCTGTGCTCAGGGAAAATGGGAGTGGGGTTTTGCTACCTAAAGAGCCGCGCCGTCACATAAACTTAAATAGTAGACAGAGTAGGGAACTATTGAATAACTAAACCAAAGCTCAAAGAATCTAATTTTATACTAAGTGTGAGGAATTGCAGATGTCCTTTAATTCCTCTTCAAAAACCCACCCAACCTTGCATAGGCTCGCTTTGCGTATGTGGCCAATGCCCTTATTACTGATGCACAGTTACTTCAGGTGTCCCAATTCGCAAACAAATTCACTTCATTTTATACTTCATTCTCAAATACGTACCAAAATTCAATTAAAGATAAGTTGCCCATGGCGGCTGCTTATGATTTTCTTAACGTTAGCTTGCCCATGGCAGATTAACCATATAATGGGTACAAATGACTTCATTTATGTTCTTCATTCAAAAATTTACGTTAACAATTAAGTTTTAAAAAGAAAAAAGGTAGTCTTCAACAAAATAGCACGGGTGTCGAAACTTGAATCTATAGTTATTCTATAGTTATATTACTTGGCTCAGATTGATGTTAACAGACGGTCGGCTATGCCGTACTTACAACATGAATACTTTAAATCTGTTTCCAGTGCAGTCGACAGGCCTGTGGACGGTGTGAGTAAACGAGGATGTGTGTATGCTGAGTGAACTACAAAATATTATTAGTTAACAGTCAATCTAAGTCCAAATATACATACTGTACCCGTGTAATAAGCTTAATTTCTATAAAATTTAAATCTATTCTAAAAACTACAAAAGCGATGCAACAGTCAGATCGGCTGCCGAGATCGGGAGTGAATCCTTAGCTGCGAGGCGGCATTTTCAACAGCTAGAACAAGAGTCCCGGGTGTCTGCTTATCCGCGATACGCTCGTGTTGGACGTGTCGATGGCTAACCATCAGTCCGGGGTTAGGTTACTCGCAACTGGTCAGGAGAATATGGCGAACAACACGTGTATCAATCTAGGAACGGCAAACATAATAACTAACTGGTCAAGGCTGGGTTTACTTTTATTTACCTTAAGTTTTCCTTCGTCTTACAACGGTTGGAAAGCTTGGCTCGAAACTTAAATTTGCACTGGTAAACTGTATGTGGCTCGGCTCGAGTAGTCCCGCTCCACGTGTTGGCAGCCAGAGTGGGCCAAAACGAGCACCAGGCGATTTGATCAAATAGCGCTGCGCACTCCTACTTTCGTTTATCCATTAGTACACAATTATTGAAAAATATTAAATTCCATATGCTCACCTAATTAGTTTTTCAACTATAAGTTGGATGTTGCGATCGGTGCCAGCTAAATTACGCCAGCCACTTTGGGCGTTTGGAAATAGCTTTGTGGTGGTTTACTTATTAGTCTTTTGTCTTGTTGGGCGGTTATTAAGCCCGATATGGTGCATATATATATACACACGTGGACTTAGCACTTCTTTGCAAAATTCGATTTGATTTAAAACGCGTGTGCTTTGGCCGAAAGATCAGAAATAAGAGAACGAAAAAACGCAAATGGCGGGTGCAAGCCCTCTGACAAGCAGTGTTAGAAAATACGAAATTATCGTTTAGTATTTTCTAGGATGTGTGGTTGCCACCAGGTTGCGGAACCAGTAGCGCTATTTTATATTTTAAAAAAATACAAGAATCTTTTCCTAATAATTTCACACCCCTACAAATTGGGGCGTGTTTAACCTCCAACAAAAATTTCACTACAGGTATTTTTTTAAAATTCCGGGTGGAAAACCCAGCCAGTGCTGCCACAAGTTGCCGCCAAAGACGCATCTTATTGATTCGGCCAATTTACTGGAGGATTTACCTCAAGAAGGCCAAAAATCAAATCTCGGGGCTCAATCGTCAGGTATGGTTTTTTGAGACACACATGTCGCCATATCTGTAATTATTTTGAATGCCCAATAGTCAGGTTGGCCCGCGAGGAATGATTTGGAGAGATTAGTGCCCTGAAGTACTATCTACCTATCTACGGGTCATGTAGTGCCGACCAAGAAGAGCAGTTTATATAAAGAGGACCGATGGCAGTTTCAATTATATAACCTGTTCCGATGCCCATCATGCCGCGCATCCATACACCAGCCGGAATATCGCTGCCGCAGATTTAGTGATTTTTACCCGTTTATGTTGTAAAAGCGCCGCGTGTGTGAACGGCCTTAACCTAGCATGGCACACTAGCCAACTGGGCTTAACCTTAATGGAGATAAAAACTCTCTTTCGTATTGGATCAGTCCTAACCCTGTTATATAACCAACGCGCTTTCAAAAGCCGAATTTAAGAATTAATGTGAAAAGAAAATCAATGAAATCAAAGATATGTAAACCATAAAGCAAACAATAATTTTTCGTAAAGCCTCAAGTGGCAACGCCATGTAAAGCGATAGTTATATTTGACAAATTGAAAGAAAATAACCAGTCACTCGGGCTAAAAGAGATAATGCACGCCGAGAAGCATTAATTTAATTTTAAGAAGAGCTAGATTTTTTTTTAGTTTTAAATGAAAATTTGTTATTGTAAAGCATTCAAGGAAGTACGTTGAATTAGGTACGGGTTACAAGTCTAGTTTAAACCGTTCGCGCGTCTAAGAGAAATGAGAGAAATGTTTATTTGCCCTTTAAATTCTACATGGCGAGAAATATCGCTACAATTAACATTACAGCCAACCCATCCCGTCCGGAGATCGATCTTCAACGTTGGAGGAAATGTCGTGAGTCACACTAACTAATCACATATTTATTACTTTATTCCCATTTCTCGCCGACCCGTAAAGTGAACGAAACTTATTTAAACATAAACCCCGATCTAAAAACAATTTATTAATTAAAATACCTTTTGTTATTTGCATTCGTTATGAATTAATTTGCGATTTTCAAAAGAAGTTTAATATAAATTACGATCGCCTACTATTAAATCTTAAAGTCTCTAATTGTCTGAATACATGAATTGATAAATTTAAAAAGTCCCTTGAAGAAGTATTTTTAAACTAAAAAAAAATAATACAGAATACCTAGAACTATCGGAAAACTATTTCTTTAAGCTAAAATTTATATTTAGTAAAATACATTGTTATATCATGAATAATTTCTTCCTATGCCTTATTTTTTTAAATACCCTATGTTCTTTTTATAAATATTAAATATGACTTGTATCGCTATCCACGGAATATTAATTACCTTTTCGAACAGGAATAAAACCATGAATCTATAAATAACATTGAACTGAACTAAGCTGATGATTTCTCGATCGTAGGGTATCAAAGGGGTCACCGAAGCCATGCTTTAAGGTGGTGATCATAGGTTGGATTCGCATAGCTAACTTTCTCCAAAACTTTTCTGTCCCTATAATACTTATTCCTGAATTTATTTATCGTTCTCTTCCGGTTTTAGTTTACTATCCTCTCTTGTCGCTAGCACGCTTATTTCTGATCTTAGTGATAATAATGTCAGTACGCGAATCTGTAGGCGCAAGACCTCCACCCCCAAAGCCGACGAGCGAGTGCCGGACCCTAATAGCGTGCCCCGCAACTGCAGATTCCCGATTTCATCCACAGCATCCAACCGTTACACGCTACAAATCCCCTGATGAGCAAAGAGGACGAGACTTAAGTAAGGCTTCAATCTGTATTAAAACTGTAGACAATTCCTTGATTCCATTATCCTTTTCTTATGTAGCTTGATGGACCGAACTTCGGCTTCCCATATTCCCCCGAAATGCGGGGCAGAAGTCGGAATAAAGTGCCTCAGGATTCCTACGTTGGATAAGAAGTTTGCTAAATTCTCATCATTGCGTTGCTCCATGGCTAGCAGCCGCATTTCGTCGAGTACTCGTTTGCTGCCATGAAGGGTGGTACCGTTGTTTGAGTAGAGATCAGTTGGTTTGGATCGCCGAGCAATGAATCGTTGGAAAGCCGCAATAAAGGCCTTGGTTGTTAGATCGGTGACTGCTCGACTGACTCGATTGAAATTGAAATTGGCCCGGCATAATCCAAGCCGGTATGTTGAAAGCAACGGCTGGCTTGAACACGAGGTACAGGTAGCTCTCTTATGATCTGGCTACTTGTGCTCCTGCGTTGGAGGAAACAGCGCTTACATTGCAAGACAGTCTTTCGGACGATATTTCGTGCACCCAAGATCCAGTACTGTTGTCAAAGATTTGTGAAAGGGGCGTCCACTCCAGTGTGAAGATTCGTCACATGAGAATGTCGTAGCAGGAGCTCGGCGATTGGAGAACTCTTTGGAATTATAACCGGGTGCTTGGCGTTGTAGTTAATGGTCGACCTCTCGATTCGTCCGCCAACTTGCATTAGTGCGTCCTTATCAAGAAATCCGTCCGTTTTCCAGCTGCGTACATTCTCTTTTAAAGGCCCTTTGTTTGATGTGACGAAGAAGTTGGTCTCGAGCTGCCTGCAGTTCCGTTTAAGTTAGGTACTCAGAATAAGGCCTGTGCTGCAAGCACAGACGATGAATAAGGCAATAACAATAGCTAGTTACTCTTATGAGCCGAGTCCAGGATGAGATCTTATTGATCAGCAACTCGTCGATACTTTCGTCACTAAAGCTATGTTGAGTTGTTGGCTTGGCTGGACGTTCCTCTGCTCTGACTTTCAAATTTGTATTATCTCGGAACTTGCTAGTAGATAGTAGGTCATTCGTATTGTGGCAAGGCCATCAAGGATGGGCCTTTCCGTTCGTGGTCAAGAAGCTTAGATGGGTGAAGTCCCTGGATGCGCAGTCGGCGGGATTATCCTCGGATCGGACATGGCTCCAGCAGCTACGGTGGTATTCGCTCAGTATTTCAGCCGTTCTGTTGCAGACGTATGTGTTTCAACTCAAACTTTCTTGGAAGATGAGCTTGAGAAGCACGGTGGTAGGCGTTGGATCTTGGAATGTTGCGATAACAGTTATCGTTTCGTGGGGACAATGCTGAGATCGAATTCCGTAGGTTTGACGAACATTACATCTCGACCAAGGGCCTTGACGGGCGACTCCATGGGTGAAGCTTTGAGCTGAGCTGTACTGGGTCATAACATCGATCATCTTCAGATAATGATTGCAGAAGGTTCCAGCAGTTAGAGCTCCATTTCCGTAGTTTGAAATTCGTTTTCCTAAGAGTCCAATCAGCTCCGTCTTTAGAACTGAAAGATCTTCTACCGAATCGCATCCAGTTGGGATATCGTCCACATAAGCATCACGAGATAATGCTTGTGATGAGGCCGGGTACTCGAGGCGATGATCGCCAGCTAGTTGCTTTAAAACTCGAACGGTCAGAAATGGAGAGGGTGCTAAGCCGTACGTGACTGTTAACAGCCGAAAATGAAGCATAGGTTCATTCTCATTTTTGAGCCACAGAAAACGTTGAAAATTGGTGTGACGCCTGGAAACTTGAATCCCTCTAAACATCTTTTCAATATCTGCACATAGAACATATCGGTGCTGCTGGAAACGTAGGCAAGCCCCGCTGAATCGGTTGCCCAATATAAAGTCTGTAGTTTAAGGAGATTCCAGAACTGTCTTTCCCAGATCCATCCAAGACCACCCGACATTTGGTCGTCAGGCTATCCTGCTTGATGACAGCGTGGTGCGGTAGATAAACGCAAGTGTCAGGGTCGTCCATTACTTTGGCTGATGTCAGTTGTTCCATATGACCGCGTTGCAAGTAGTCATATAAAAACTCCTCGTATTGATTTTTGAGTTCCGGATGTCGACGAAACCGACGCTCCAATGAGACTAGGTGGTTGGTAGCCTGGGGAAGAGTTGAGTCGATAGGCGGGGTTCCATCCTTAAAGGGATACTCGACGATATAGACTCCGTCTTCGGAGCACGTGTGAGTGTTTGCCAAATGACTCTCTGTGGGATCACTGGAGTCCAAGAGAGACTGGTTAGGTTGCACATTGTCCATTTCCATGAACGATCGAACTATCGTGTCGAGATCTGCCTGATGGGTGCCGGCCGGAGTGATGTGGTCGTCGCAGGCAGTGTACGAGCGTGCAATAATCCAACCAAAAATTGTATTGAGAGCGATGGGATAGTCCTTACCAAAATATTTTCTTTCTCCGGTATATAGAGACCATAGTTGATCAGATCCAACGATGACATCTAAAGATCCAGGAAGTGCTGAAATTTACTTCTAGGTTGAGGATGATGTGTCAATAGTTTGCGTTGGAAGCGATGACGTCAGCGAGGACAAAGTGAAGGAGTCCGTCTCAATGATATGATCCGAATGCCGAGAGCGCAGCTTAAAGTGTGCGCGCCCTCGAGTATGACCGGCGTTGTTTGCGACCGGACCAAGAATTAAATTTCGTGCATGCGTTCGATGTACGCCAATCCGCTGAACAAATAATTTCGATGGCAAAGTAATGGAGGATCCCGTGTCTAAGTGCATTCTGCTTTTGTTGTGTTTCCCCAAGCGTCGTCGACGTCTGCGAGAATGGTTGGCAATAGGGTTTGCGAACCTGCATACGGAATATTTTCCAAGGTATGATGAGTGTAGTTGTCCCCCACAGGAGGAACGCTGCCTGATGGTTTATCTTCGTGAGTGCGAAGTTGATTGTTTGTGCTGAAAGATCTAGCTCGGGGTGTTGAGGGCAGATTGCCGGTGTTTATGCTAGGCGACTCATTGTGCTCTCCAGTTCGAAAAGGATGCGGCGTGTCGTGGACCAGTGTATGATGCTTGCGGCGTCAGACCCGGCATGTGTGTTTCGATGTGCAATAGCCGACCGTGTTTGAAGCGTTGAGACAGTTAAAACAGAGCTTTGTGGTTTTCAGAAATTCCCGGCGAGCTTCGATGTCCAACGTTAAAAATTGGTTACCTGTACAGTTGATGAGTCTGCTGGCAATATAAACACTTGTTTTCGTCGCGTTTCTGGTGGGCGTCAGAATGATGAGTAGCAGCAGATCGTCGAGATTGAGGCGCGCGAGCGAGTTGGCAGGCTGCAAAGGTGTTGCAGTGAGATGTGAGAAAAGTTAGAAATTGGTTGATGGTCAAACTCTAATTTTCAGATTCTGCGCGCTGGGGTCATGACTGCCGAGTTTCAGGATCTAACTTTGATAATAATATACAAATTAACCAGTGATCTCGTTCATCGCACTGAAGTGCTTTTAACCCACGAATAACTTCATCGGCGCCGTCAACCAATTTACGCACAGTGCTGATGCTACTGGTTGTGACACTAGTTAGCGTTTAAAAACTGTTCACAAATGATCGGTAAATAAGCGTTTTTTTGTTGAACCGCTTCTCCAACTAGTCCCAGGCTTCACTGTAGTTTTCATTAGTCACGGGAATATGTTTCACTAATGAGAACGCCTCGCCAGGCAGGTAGGATTTCAAATAGTGAAATCTTTGGTAATCAGTGAAATTTGTATTTGATGCGATCGATGCCGTGAACATGTCCGACAAATGTTTCCAATCCTTATAATTTCCTGAAAAGGTTAGGAGCTTGATTCGCTCGAACTGAAAGTCCAAATGGCTTCTGCGAGTAGTGTTGAGTGATTGATCGGAAACAAGAAGAGTATTGTGTCGCTATCAATACTGCCTTTAAATCTTCAAGCTTATTACTGAGAGTAGCGTATGTAGCGTAGTGTTTTGCCTCGTATATATCAACGTCTTTAGCAGGGTCTTCCCAACCCTCTTGAGAGTCGTAGGCGTACCAATCCTCCGTAAGTCGCAAATAGTTGTCCTGTAGCTGGGCCAATCGCGCGACTAATATCGGGATTGACTGAATATCTTCCACAAATTTCGTGGCATTGTTATGCGCACGAGTGATTTGGCTTTTGCAAAAGCCCCGCTGTTAAATCACACACCGTATGACGACTTAGGTTAGAGGACGGTTTTATACGATGCAGATATCTATAGATCACCGATGACAAGTACTAATTTTAATTAAAATGTCCCGAAAACAAACAAATTAGACGCCAGAAGCGTAACTGTTTAAATTGATTTTTATTTGTCTTCACCGAACATTCAATATAATTTAGTACAATCAATCGCGATGCGCTTTGGTTGCGTTGGTAGCAAAAATGTGACTGACTGGGTAGCTGGGTATATTACTACAAGAATAGGCTGAATCAAATCGTAAACACGTAACCGGAAGAAATGAATGGAAAAGCACTGACCGAGGCAATGCATTTGGCAAAGCTCTTGCATGTACACACAAATTAAGCTGCTCTTCATGCGCGTGTATGTGTAAATAGATAACACAGGCGAGTGAGAGATAAAGTGTACAAGAATAAATGTATAGGGTGTCTGGAACCCATGAATTCGGAAGGAGCACGTTTGCTTCTTGATCTCTTTTGCATCATAAATAGATTATTATTTTTTTTTAGTTCTATTAACTGATTTTGCATATTATCCAAAACTATATTGCATTGATCCTCGAAGCTATGAAGCTTACCGCAAACAATTCTCATTTTCTGTATCAGCACATTACTTTTTTAATTATGTGAAATTGGGCATCCATGTTATAGTAAATCACAAGATTCCATGATGGGCTTATAATTTCTACATCTCCTAATGGATCTAAATATATGGCAGCCGTCTTATATATATTTTGAATGCTAAATGATTTATTTTCGCCTTTTATTGCTGCTCCTTGTGAGCCTTAACAGAACAATGTAAGCAATAGTATTACCATTACGGTGCCTAATTTTAAAAATCTTGGTGATACTCTTTATTTGTTTTCAACTGCTTTTCCATAACATCCTCTGCTTGTTTTACACCAATTAAAATACAAATTTTTGTTATTGGCCTTGTAAATTAAGCTTCTTGGGTCTTAACTTTTACAACTCGAACTTTATTTTCTTTACCCTCGTGAACCTCCTCTACTTTTCCCATTAACCATCTGGCTGGGTGACAATTTTCATCTTTTACGAGCACCAGTTGCCCTTTTTATATATTTGGAAATCTATTTATATCTTTGCTGCAGTGTGTAAAGATATTCGTCCTTCCACTTCATCCAAAAATTTCTTTTCATTTTTTTAATCAGTTTCCACCTATCGAGGCTACAAATTTTCTCATTGTCTTGGATTGACTTAACCACATCTAATGGTGGTCTTCCTATTAAAAAGTGGCCTGGTGTTAGAACTTCATTATCTTTAATATCGTCCCCCGTAGTATATAAGGGTCTTGAATTCAGCACCGCTTCTATCTGACATAACAGTGTTGCCATTTCTTCGTGTCAACATATTATCCCCAATCACACGCTTTAAATGATATTTTACGGACTTAACACCTGCTTCCCAAATACCTCCGAAGTGAGGTCCTACCGGCGGGTTAAAATGCCAATGAATTTTGTCGTTTTTAATTTCTGAAGCTACTCTACTATTATAATTCTTCACCCAACTTCCGAGCAGCACCTACAAAATTAGTACCATTAACCGAATAAATATTAGTACATTTCCCTCTTCTAGATACAAATCTTTTTAGTGCTCCTAAAATTGCATCGGACGATAAGTCACTAACAGCTTCTAAGTGAATGGCCTTAGTAGCCATACACACAAACACTGAAATATAAACTTTAAATGTCTTTTGCCTGCGATTTTTTGAGCATTTTAGATGATATGGTCCCGCATAGTCTATTCCTGTCTTAAGATAGGGATATGAAGCATTTACCTGTACATTGTCGATATCTCGCACAAGTAACACATTCTCGTAATATTTTCTTGAGGGAGTCTCTTAACCAAAGTATACAAAATACCCTTTGTATTTGGTTTCTCATTAGATTAATTCCACCAAGTAAGGTCTCTGCGCGAGACTTTTTAATTATTAAATCAGTTAGATGGCATTTATCTAATATTATTGGGTGCTTGACATCAAATCGCATATTCCTATTTTGCAGCCTTCATCCCACTCTAAGAACTCCATCTGTATATAAGAATGGGTGCAACCCAAATATCTTACACTTGGAATGGATTTGATTACCGTCTCTACAGCAAACTATTTCTGAAATAAATTGACGCTCCTGTTGTTTTTTAATAATCAGTACTCTAGCGCTTTTCAACTCATCAACTGTCAGAAAAGTTGGATATGAAGCCTTTTTAACTTTAATACCAATTAATCTTAATACCGAAGCTCTAATCCGCTCTAAGTTTTGAAAACTTGAATATCTTGAATTTACATGTGTCTTTATCCATCTCGGAATCCTAATATTTTCCAAAAATAAAAAATATTCTTCATACAACTTCCCCTTGCTTAAATCATTTACATCTAGTTCTTGATCCCAATTTATTTCCTCTAACCAAAGTCTTGGCATAAATAATTTCCCAACAATAGTGACCGGTGATAGCCATCCTAATGGATCGTACATTTTTGCTAGGTTCGACAATACTAGCCTTTTATTAATGTGTTTACTGATTGTAAGTAGTATTTAACGCAAAACTTAAATTCATCCTTAAAAGGCTCCCATTGAAGCCCTAAAGCCTTTACGGACTCATTCTCTTCAATGCTTAATGTTTTGTTTTCTCCAGCGTTTTCGACATTTTCAATAATTTATTGATGATTCGAAATCCATTTCCTCAAATTCATCCCTTCCTTTTTCTATCTCCAATGAGACCTGTTTAATGATTTCTTTGGATTCTTTAATCCTGCCTGATTCTGTCATGAAATCATCCATATAGAAATCATTTTTTATAATTCCACTGATTAGTGGTTCTTTATATTTATCACCCTTTATCGGCTAGCACTCTTTTAGCTAAAAACGGAGCCGATCTTGATCGCTTTCTGCTATACCCAAACCCATACCCAACACAACAACTACCCATCTCCCCTCCCAAAACAACATCTCACTCCGGGCCGAACTACTGTGCAATACGGACCGAAACTCGCCCAGTATGAATCAATGTGCTTAGGGACATGGCGACCCCCTTCTAACTATCGCCTTACCTGGGCATCGCGGATCTCTGCCCGGGCGGACCTTTCCCCTTCTCCTCAACTCATGGGACCAACAATGTACAGAGACAGGAACTCTTAAAAAACCTACGGAAATGCCAAACACTGGTTCCAACATCCGCACCAGCAAGGTCCTTAAAGGGCCGCATCCCAAACTCGGGTGGCAGAATGCCAGCCGCGAATGCCTCCGCCACGGGCGCTTCTGCGCCCAAAACAGCGGTGGGCACAGCAAAGGGGCTCGGGCCACCCGCTGGCACAAATAAATTTACTTACCCAGAAAGGCGGACTGCCGCCCAGACTCTGCGCTCTCATGACAGGAGCAATATTGCCACACCATCGCCTGAATGGATAAAGAAGGTGAAATGGGCAAGGAAGGGGCTTCCTAATTACGATAAGTACTTAGCCTCCAAAAGAAAAACGAAAATATCACCTCTATACACGTGACCCAGCGATGCTCCAACTTCTTTAACACGTCTGAAAAATGCGTTTTCTCGAGGTTTGCAAAATAGGCCTCTGTGGCGGAGACGACCTCCTTATTCGACGCAAATCTCTGTCTAGCGAGTGACTTTTTCAAGTTTGGAAAAAAAAGTCACACGGGGCCAAATCTAGACAATATGAAGGATGGGGTAGCAGTTCGTGGCACAATTCGACAAACTTGGCCTTGGCGAGGGCTGAAATGTGAGCCGTTGCGTTGTCATGATGGAAGAGCACTTTTTTCTTCGCTAAATGCAATTCGGCGGCGAATCGGCCCAATAATTCGGCATAGTACAGCCCTGTGACCGTTTTGCCCTTCTCCAGGTAGTCGATGAAGATCACACCTTGTGAATCGCAAAAAACGGTGGCCATCACCTTTCCGGCCGATGGGGCAGTCTTCACCTTCTTCGGAGCAGGTTCGCCGGGTGAAGTCCACTGTTTCGACTGTTCCTTGGTCTCTGGTGTGTACCAGTGGATCCATGTTTCGTCGACGGTCACGAAACGACGCAGAAACTCCTTCGGGATATGACCCACGCGGTCTTTTGACATGCCTACTGTCTCAGCTATCTCGCGTATCTACAGTCGGCGGTCTGCCAATTCGAGATCGTGGATTTTTGTCCTCCGTGGTAGCCATTTTCGGGGCACCTGGGCGTGGCTCATCAAAAACCGAATTGCGACCACGTTGAAACTCGTTAAACCAATTTTTGACGGTCGCCATCGAAGGAGAAAAGTCACCGTACACAGCATCAAATCGCTCTTTGATTTCGCTGCGCGATTTTCCTTCCAAAAACAAGAATCGAATCACAGACCGATATTGCTCTTTCTCCATTTTTCTAAAATCCGCGGACACGTCCGACTCCACACGCATTCAAAACAAAACGACGAGTCCGATTCGGCTGAAACTTCGACAGTAGCCGTCTACGAGAATGTACTACACTATAGTAAATTACTCTTGCGATAGTGACGCAATCGGGCGGTGAGGCCAAGTACTAATCGGACTGCCCTCGTAAGCCAACCCAAGATGGGGCTCAGGCGAAAAGGCAGCGATCCCTCGATCTACCCGGACCATCGGCGAAGAGATCCAAAATCCAGCCCTCGGTCTCTTTCGCCGAAATTACCAAGGACCTAGTCTTACTCGGTCTCATAGACAAGGGCAATCCGGAGGGCAGGATCCCCAGTAACAATTGGAAGGCATCTTTCCCTCATTTCCCTGCGCAAGGTGCGGGAGAAGCCAGGCACATCGACCTGTTGCATGGACGCGGGCTGGTACCAGGGCAGCGTGAAGGTGGTGGCCTGCGATAGTCAGCGGTCGGCTGATCTATACAAACAGGCGACGAGCAAGCTCGGTGAGGTCTACAAAGGGGCGAACATCGTCGCGCTAGACTGGTGTAATGTCCCCAGTAGGCCCCGAGCCAGGATTTGGCTTCCAGCAGCGATCAAGGCGCCGGAGGACATCATGTTGCAAGAATGCAACCCGCACCTCCCCACGAAGGCCTGGAAAGTTGTCAAGGTGGAGGAGCAGGAAGGGTATGTCAACCAGGCGGTGTTGGTCCTAAACAAGGAGTCAGTTGCTCCAATCGAGACTGCACGAGGAGTGCTGAACATCGGGTTTAGTGCAATCCACGTTAAGATCTACAAGGGCGACTCCAACGCCGCTGGAAGCTCTGCCGGCAACCCATCCGAGCAGGTGCTTGCTGAGGAGTTGGGGGCACCTACTCTACCGATTCGTCCCGGGTAGAGAGATGGGATCTCTCGAACCGGCTATCGAGGACGTGGACCTCAGCGACTCAGAGGAGGCCGACATCACTGTGGTAAAGGTTGTAGCTGTGGATGTCACTAAGACTTCTACAAATAAACCTGCACCACAGTAGAGCAGCGTCTGCTGCACTTTTGCTTCGCCTGACCGAAGGCGGAGCCGACCTAGTCCTAGTACAAGAACCTTGGGTAGTGGTAGGCAAGGTTTCTGGACTAGGAATAAAGGAATACAAGCTTATGCTTGACCCGAAAGAAGGTAAAATTCGAACCTGCATATTAGCCAAAAGGCATCTTAGTATATTTCTGCTTCGCAATTTCAGCAAAGGAGATAACACCGCAGTAAGCCTGGAGTTGCAAAGCGGCTCTATAAGGATACTATCGGCCTACTTGGCCTTTGAAAAGGAAAACCCCCAGATGCGCCCATCAGAGGACTGGCAGAGGAGTGCGAAAGCTCAGGAAAGGTTTTGTAATAGGCTGTGACGCCAACGTCATCACAACCAGTGGGGTTGCCCAAATAGCAACGATAGAGGTGAGTCTCTTTTTCATTTTATTCTAAATTCGAACCTATTCTTATGCACTAGGGGCAATACCTTCATAACTAGAACTTTGCAAACGATCATAGATCCAACATTGGTATCAGACTCACTTGTAGGCGCAGTCAAAAACTTGGCAGTCTCTGACGAGCACTCTTTTTCAGACCATAAATTCATAGAAGCTATATTTTCCCTTGACTTGCCTTTGCCGGTCAGTTTCGCTAACCCCAGACGAGCACAGGTACAAAGAAGTTCTGACGAATATCCTCCCCATGGAACCGTCAGAAAGCATTACAGACCCACAGGAGCTGGACAGCTCCTACAGGGAAACCAAGGGAAGGAAAAAACCCCCTGGTTGACTCAACAACTATCCATCCTCAGAACCAACTGCAGATGCCTGTTTAACAGAGCAAAGGTGGGAAATGAGGACACTAACCGGCAGAACTACAAGCATGAACTAGCCTCGTACAACAAGGCCATTAGAAGAGGCAAACGAACTGCATGGCGGACCTTCTGCTCTGATATAGAAAAAACAACTGATGCCGCAAGGCTCAGGAAAATACTCTCTAAGACAGCCACGCATTTGGGCTATCCTCAGAAGGCAAATGGATCATGGTCAGACTCCAGTAAAGAGTCCTTGCACCTGCTCCTAGACGCTCACTTCCCGGGGAGCCAACAAACAGGTCATCCTCCTGAAAGAGGAGCAGGAGAGGAAATCGAACTAGATCCACTCCTATCAGACCGCAATATGAAATGTTCCATTCGTAGTTTCAAACCATTCAAATTGCCGGAACCGGACGGGATAACACCGGCTCACCTCCAACAAGCAGGACAAATAGCCATAAACTGGTTGAAAAAAAGCTTCCAATCCATCCTGGCGGTAGGAGAACTACCAACAGCATGGCAAGAAAGAAAGGTGGTTTTCATTCCCAAGGCCAACACCACAGCAAAGGATTTTAGGCCAATATGCCTAACATCATTCCTGCTTAAGAGCTTTGAAAGAATGATAAGCCTACACATAAGGGCCACCGTAGACCCGACACAAATATCAGAAGCACAACACGCTTACACCAAAGGTAAGTCAACCGAATCGGCGCTACACTTGGTGGTAAGCAGCATCGAGAAATCACTCAGCATCAAGGAATACACACTGATCGCCTTCCTGCATATAGAGGGAGCCTTCAATAAAGTGCTCCCCACTGCTATAACAGAATCTCTCACAGAACTAGGGGTTGAGCCGCCAATGGTGAGGCTAATCCATAAATTGCTGATAAGCTGAATGGTCACAGCCACACTAGGGACCTCAACCCAGACTAGACTAGTGAACAGAGGCACCCCGCAAGGAGGTGTACTATCACCCTCCTGTGGAATATCGCAGTAAATAAACTACTGCTGCTTCTAGAAGGAGGAGGTTGTAAGGTTGTGACATACGCAGACGACGCCGCCATCATCTTTAATGGAAAATATCCACAAACACTTTGCGATCTTATGACCGCTAAACTTAAAATACTATCGGAATGGACGATAGCGGACGGACTCGGGGTAAATCCCTCGAAAACGGAACTTGTTCTATTTACAATAAGATACAAAATTCCACAACTCAAACCACCCATTCTAAACAATTGTAATATCTCTTTTTGCGATCACGCCAGGTACTTGGGGTTCGTATTAGACAAGCGACTCAAACAACCAAGAGAGAACCAAAAAGGGACCATTGCACTTTACTCCTGTAAAAAAGCAATTCGGCTAGGATGGGGCATGTCCCCTAGAATAGTCAACTGGATATACACAGCGGTAGTCAAGCCAATTCTTCTGTACGGAGTGGCTCTGTGGTGGACCGCCCTGCACAAACAATGCATACTGACTCCTCTAAACAAAGTACAGCGAATGGCGGCTTTGTGTATTAGTGGAGCCCTTCGAACCACCCCGAATAAAGCGCTGAATGCGATGTTGAACCTCCTTTGCCTGGACTTAGCAGGCATGGAAAGGACCAAATCGGCAGCTTTTTGACTGAGGGACACAGGGAAGTGTAAAGCCCAATTTTATGGCTATGATAAAATTCTCCAGCATGATAAATCGATTCCGAAGATCACGGATCTATGCAAATCCATTGAATACATTCACACACCCTTTGAGGCCCTGATTCCAGATAGAGAGGAATGGGAGCAGGGCCGACCGGGCACGACGGACGCTCCAAATTAGAAGGACACGTTGGCGGAGGTGTATACTCCGAACAATTAGATATCAGGAAGTCATTCAGGCTACCGGACCACTGTAGCGTCTTTCAGGCAGAGGTCCATGATATAAAAGAAGCACTAACCTGTTTTCGGAACTTTAGCCTCCAAAGAGGACACCTAAACATATATAGTGATAGGCAAGCGGCTATTAAATCGATCTACTCGACAAACACCAACTCCCGTATAATAGCACACTGTCGCAGATCTCTCCACGAGATGTCAAATCAGTTTACTATCAGCCTAATATGGGTTCCGGGTCACCGGGACATCGTAGGCAACTGCATAGCGGACGAGTTAGCCAGGCAGGGCACCACCAAGCCTCTCCTACCAGGAGAGGAGAATGTCGGTATGCCCATGGCAACTTGCAAGCTAAATATAAAAAAATACTTTAACACACTAGCCAACACCCATTGGCAAAACGCACCAGAATGTCGTATCTCTCACCAGACATGGCCTGTGATAAACAACAAAAAAACCTCGGAATTACTCAAACTCTTACAGGCCACTGGCTTCTTGTCGCACATGTCGGCAGGCTAAAAGCCCCGCAAAATTATTTCTGCAGAAGCTGCAGGGATGAGGAAGAAGTGGAACCGGTAGAACACCTTCTCTGCTTCTGCCCAGCCCTATGCAGACTCAGACTGAAACACTTAAGAAGTCCCTTCATCGACGATCTTACCGAAATATCGGAGATTAATCTCAAAAACATAAGTGCCTTTATTATATCTTCCGGGTGGAAGACATGCTGATCAGCTTAACGCAGGTTGAAACTACCAGAAACGGGACCCTAGAGAAGAAAAAACGAGGTCATGCGGTTTCACAATGGACCCATAGAGGTCTAAGTGTGTAGGACCATAGTCCGACAGCCGTCCTAACCTAAACTAACCTAGTCCGATGTATCAAATTTTTCTTCAAGATCATCTTTTTAAAAATCCTCAGTTTTTATTGTACTTGTATTATAAATTAATCAGTATCCATATAATTTAAGAGTAACTTTTCCTGAAACTTTGGCTTCATATATTGATAGTGAAAGTCATACATTTTTCATTTCGATAAGTTTAATACTGCAAATCCTAAATACATTGGCTTGTTAAATAGAACGGACAATCTTTTCATTTGAAATGCATAGAAATTATCATTAATTTTAGTTGCACTATGAAAATTGGATTTTGAAGTTAAAGTTTTGGCACAATGTGCTTTTCGTCCAGTCTTCTTGCTATCCGAAGCTTTCCATGTACTAATAAGCTCAATATCGACCCTGCGCTCGGGATCTTTCATTGTTTTTCCGTATGCTGAATTATTTATTAATTTTAAAAAATCTTTTTCCAATTTATTTTTTGCATTTTGCCTATGCAAAGTATTTAGATCAAAGAAATTCTTTAATCAATGTTTTTATAAGAACTGACCTCCTCTATGGATCTTTTTCAGTACTTACCCATTCTGTATACATTGTTGCAAATTCCGATAATGTATTTCATAATTTTTATCATTTCCCAGGTCAGCAATTAATTTTTTACCTTATCCTCTTTTGAGGCCAGACAATTTGACGGACAAAATGGAAGATCATGTAAACGGTATGGATATATTAAGTCCACTTCCAAAAAATAACCGTATTTGCTATCAATTGGAATATTATGAATATTAAAATTGTCTTGTTATGGTAAAGGGTGTGACATTGCCCAACCATACAAGTTATTCGCATCCACATACACTACAAATTAAGACTCCTTCGAGGAATCATAATCTGACAAATATTTATTATTTGCTTTTGTATATCTATAACAACATTGAACTAAACCACCTCGAATGCTACTTTGAATAAATCTTTACATATCTATATCTGTCAGAAATTCAAGTTGAATATTTGTAGTTTTCAACATTGCCTCCCAAGATAGCCCTTCGAACCACCCCGAATGAAGCGCTGAATGCGATCTTGAACCTCCCTTGCCTGGACTTAGCAGGCATGGAAAGGGCCAAATCGGCAGCTTTTTGACTTTTTGATAAAAAGCGCACTAATATTTCTTATTAACATATTACGCTTATTTTCATTTTCTATTTACAACATTTTCATACGTTATGGCCATACCTTAAAAAAAAAGGAATCATGTTATTTTACATTAAACTTAATTACATTTAACATAAGGAAAAAAGTTTTAATAATTTGAAAACTAAGATTTTCAAAGACATTTATTATATCAATAAGAAGAAACACGCAACATAAAATAAGAATTAAACTAAAATCAAAAAAGTTCCATTTAAATATATATTTTATAAATATAGATCCATTATATTACGGTACTAGTAGTATGGAAACGCGGACTTGGACAATTCGCATATTAATGGCCCCCGCCCCCCTCCACCAACTTTAACGTATGCGGGTTCTGGGACAATTATTATAATCCAATAAATTAACTGATTTTAATAAGCTTTAAGGTCATAAAAATGTCACGATCATGTCTATAAAGAGTATATTTAATTGCCCCCATCGCCCCCACGTCCCCATGTGACAATATTGATCATGTATCCCTCCCCTCATTATATGCAATTAATAGTCACGTGAGCAAGGTGTACGTGAGAAAGGTCGCACAACAATAGTATCCAAAGGTTGTTATCTTAGAGGAACATATCCGATCATGTTGAGGAAAGGTGTGATCACGTACCCTTCTGCCTCATTATCACAGGTGTTGCTGTGCACGTGAGAAAGGTCGCACACCCAAAGTAATCAAAGATGGTTATCTTAGAGAAACATGTCCGATCATGTTGGGGAATAAAATTTCCAATGATTGTAAAACTAATTTATAAATCAAAAAGAACCCCAAGAAAATAAATCTCAAAAGTTAATGATTCTCAGATGTCGAATATTTTCAAACACACATTTTTGTTTCCACCCCAGACCGTTTTTCTGGTAAATTGTCTAAGATTCTCTCCTTTCCACAAATGGGTCATAAGCATGTCATGCCACCTGTCCATTACCTGACCGCAATAAAAGGGACACATGCCCAAGCCTGAAGGCGTACTCTCATTGACAGCGCAATAAAAGGGACACATGTACAATCCTGAAGCGCCACGCTTATTGACAAGATCATGGAAATCACGCCAACGACCTCACTGCTGACTGCTAGCTGTAACTCGCAAGTAGCCGACATATCTCAGTCAAGGAAATATTTTCCATTCTCAGTACCTGTAATTTTAACTCTAAATAAAAAGTCAGAAGTTTACTTTGTAGCATAATAATACATTTATTAATTTATTTTGGTATTGCGAACACGCGACGGTCATGTATGAGGAGACAGTAAGCTTGGGTATTTTCATGACTTGGTTTCTTCAATTCTATTGAAATTCTCACATCAATAGGACCAGTTTTCACTGATTCGTTTTGATATGAAAAATCAACCACAATAATAGGGGCCTTCATTTTAAATTAATTTGGGGTCAACAATGGTTGTGATTCACGATTATAGTAACTAGATTGAAATCTTGTATACTTCTCATATAGGTGAGCATATATGAGCATCATATGGATATGACTCAGAATTCAAGTGAACTTTCAAGTTTGATGAGTTATTTGTGATAAGTTCTCCATTTAGTGTAAATCCAATTATGGCAAATTTTGGTTTTTCGCGGTTAGCCGACAATTTCACATTCCAGCTGTGTTGACTCCCATACCCCAATTTGGGGTTAACATATGAATCCCAACTCCGGAATGCGATTGTTAGGCTTACACCACTTTTAATAATATCGTACATCTTAATTTTTGCAAAATCGTTCGAAGTTACATGGGGAATTATCCAGGTTATATTCGTCATTTCCAGCTTAAAAGTTTGTTAATTTCTGGTTTGTTCAAACACATCACCAAGATTCTTAGTTAGCATAAACACTAGTTCGTGTTTACAATTTAACAAAACTTTTTTATAATCCTCAGCAAATCTCAACAAATTTTTTAATGGTACAGAAAAGTTAAAGTGGGGTCCCGTAGAAATTTCGTCTCCACTGCTCCATCCGGAATTTAATAGATTTTGACTTTGAAGATTATCCAGAAATATACCACTTTTTAGGGTTGTAAATTCACGAAATCATCGTTTTGATCAACTGTGCGTAAAGATAGTGGGCTTATTTCGTCACAGTTTATTGGTAAATAAATTAGGTTATGTGGTGTCACTGTCATTTTACACCCAGGCGGAACATTAATGCTAAACTCATGTAACGTTTGATTCGGTGTATTATCTACATGATTATATTACATTCCAAGCGAATTTTATGAATTTGTAATATGTTCACTGTCTGATCAGATCGATAGGTTTTTGTAGGATGTGGTTCTAGTACTTTTTGATGGAAACCAAACAGTTGTCCAACCGATTTTTCCTTATTAAAAAAAACTTCAACTTGAAGTGTATTATTATTACTTTGAATTTTATATGTGTTTTCAAGGTTATAGTCTTTTAGTTTATTGTAAATGAAATCGGTGATATCATTCAATTCATATGATCCAGTTGGAATTGTAATAACCTTGTCACCGATGTGGAAGAGATTATTTTTTCATCAACATTTGGAATCGAATTATACATATTAAAATCGATAAGAGCGCACTCACATCGACCAATCAATTCGATAGGTGGAAAAAAGTTTGTATTTATAATGGAACTATTTCTATTCAAGGATAATGCAAGTGATATAGACTTTCTATTAAACTTAACATAATATTAGTTTTACCACAATTCGAAGGGCCAACAATTAGAGCCCTTATTGTGTTCGGTAAAAGAGCAGCGGTAGATTTTTCTCGTTATCATCATTAATATTTCGAACTAAAATTTTTTTTGTTTATGACTTATTAAACGCATCTTTTAATTTAATGTACCTCATCCAATGAGAAATCTTTGATGATTAAACATCAATAAAAACAGGAAACGATTTTATAATCGCATCACTCGTATTTTTAATTGTAAACACGGTGGTGGTCTTGTCGATAAGCTAATTAATACATTACCGTTTGAAGCCCATATTCCGGGATATAATTTTTTACCAATCGTGCCGATCTTGACAGCCCTCAGCGCTTTTGGTAGTTAAGCAAGTGGTACTGCAGCAATTACAAAAACAATTAACGATGCGAGAATGGCTGAAGAAGATATGGAGGAGAAGAAACGGCACAACAGGAAAATTGAAAGTGTTGCTGTAGGAGAAGGATTATATCTCAAGCCCTATAGAAAGGGTTAGGGTTTCTATCTTAAGCCCTATAGTAAGGAGAAAGGAATTAAGAAGCGAAAAAAACTAATTTTTCTGGTACCCAATAGACTGCTATCAAATATCGACATTATACATTTTACTAAGAAATATATCCTAAATTTTAGAGGGGTATTTATGAGAGATCTACTCCCAGAAGCACCAAAAAGTCAGGAGTGTGGTATAGTAATCCTAGATAATTTACGATCAAGTGGTACACCTTGGGTTGCAAACAATAAAAACAAAAATAATATACATAATTTTGATAGTTTTGGAAATCTTCAGGCACCTAGAGAAGTTGTGAAATACTTGGGACATAGAATACAATACAATTACGATAGAGTTCAAGACTTTGATACATACAACAGTGGACACCTGAGCCTCTCTTTTCTACTTTCTTTCGTAGAAGATGTGGAGCCAAAACTGGTATATTCAAATGGTTAATTTACATTTGGGGGGTTGAAAATCAATGTATGGGTACGTGTATATGTGATCTCTGTATAGTATAAAAAGTGGACCTGCACGCGTTCAAATTCACAGTCTAAGTTTTTACTTCACATCAAACGCCATCTAGAGGACAAGAATTTTTTATCATTCTTAACAAAAAACTATAACAGCTCATAATAGCTCAAAACCGCTGGTGACCAGCTTATAACAACTAGCATACAACTAGTTAACAGCTACTAAACAGATAGTAACCACCTACTAACAGCTATTAACCAGCTAAAACCACAATTAAGCAACTAAATCCTTGTGGCAAACGGTAAAGGCAGCATACGACATATGCTCCGACTGCATTATAGCTGCAGGCGAGAGCGCCGCAGACACAAAATCCATACTAAAGTCCAAGTATTATTAAACGTACTCCACTTACGAAATATTTGCCGCGCAGCTGATGGAACAAATCCAAAAGGGCTCCTCCCAAATACCTCAAGCTTGAGTAACTCCGTCCCAAAATTCCACGTCTTATAGCTGTCGGCTCCCTCCTATCGACACAGAGGTTTTCTCTGGCGATTATCTTCGCTGGCCTACTTTCCGGGACCTTTTCACGGCAATATACATAGACAATCCGAGTCTAACGCCCGTTGAAAAATTATTCCACTTAAATTCAAAAACAAGTGGCGAAGCTCATTCCATAGTTTCAAGGTCCCCACTCAGCAATGATGGCTTTCTGAGCGTTTCGAAAATAAGCGATTGCAGGTGAACAGTCACCTGAAGACACTTTTCAATGTGCAATCCATAGCACAGAGTTGGGAGCCGCCTTAAAAGAACTTCAACGCACTTTTCAAGGTTGCTTAACTTTCCGGTGTGGTTAAAATTTTCCGGTGTTAATGTTGAGTATTGGACCCCTATCCTGGTTTATAGGTGCTCAACAAAACTACCAAAGCTCACTCTCTCATTATGGGAGCAATCCATCCAAAATAAAGCCGAAATTCCTACGTGGCTTGAGCTTGATTCCTATTTGACGGAGCACCATCGAGCTCTTGAGGCCGTCGATAGCTTCCGATCTGCCAATCTCATCCACGCCCAATCCAAATACACAAATCGAGTGGCAGAATTTCGAAAAATAAATTCCTTTAACACAAGGCTAGTTCCGATACCCAAAGGCTGTGATCTGTGTTCGAAGAAGAAACACCCCGTGCGTATATGTCCACGCTTCCTACAAATGACGGTAGACGATCGCCTAGCCTATATTCAAAGGAAGCAGTTGTGCTCCAATTGCTTTGCAAGCAGCCATCAATTCCGGGATTGCACAAGCGCTCACAAGATCGGCATCACACATTGCTGCATCGAAACAGAGGCCCTACTACTCCGCCAATTCCATCCGACCCTCCAAGGCCAGTATCCGCCTCAGTTCCACACATCATTTCGTCCTATTCAGCGCAAGTTTCCGTACAAAAAGTCCCTCCTAAGAATACTCCATCCGAATATTGGGTTCCATACCCCGCCTTGGATGGCAGACGTACTCAAGGTATTAAATCCTACCAATGCCGAGTCTGCCAAAAGATCCATCCTCTACGGAAGGGCCACCACTTTCTACGACTAAGCCCCCAGAATCGGCTTCAGGAAGTACATATCCAGAAGTACTGCTCCAATTGCTTGGCTCACAATCATTCCAAGGACTTCCAAGGCCCACCATACTCTCCTACATACGGACGACCGATCTTCACTACCAACATATTCCTGAGCCTACTACCCTGAGGTTCTTGCTACGGGTGTCCTCGCAATTGGGGGTGGGAGAATGTTTACGTCAAAAGGGCGTTTAATTTCATTTAACTTGATCTATTCTATAACAATAAACCTTTGAGCACAGACCTACAAATTCTGTCATGAGTTTACCGTTAAGCTCATCTTTAAAAAACCCTAAGCTTTTTTGTTAACTATTTTGAAGTTATATAGATTATATAGATTAATTCCTTCATCTGAACAGTCCGATGTATCAAATTTTTATTCAAGATCATTACGAATATCTTTATAAAAATCCCCAGTTTTTATTGTATAGATAAATGAATCATTATCCATATAATTTAAGAGTAACTTTTCCTGAAACTTTGGCTTCATATATTGATAGTGAAAATCATACATTTTCCATTTCGATAAGTCTAATACTGCAAGTCCTAAATACATTGGCTTATTAAATAGAACAGACAATCTTTTCATTTGAATTGCACAATGTGCTTTCCATGTACTAATATCGACCCTGCGCTTGGGATCTTCCATTGTTTTTCCGTATGCAGAATTATTCATTAATTAAAAAAATCTTTTTCAAATTTTTTTTTTGCAAGTAAAGTATTTAGATCAATGTAATTCTTTAACCAAGGTTTTTGTAAGAACTGAACTTTTCTATGGATCTTTTTCAGTATTAACCCATTCTATATACATTGTTGCAAATTCCCATAATGTATTTCATAGTTTTTCTTATTTCCCAGGTCAGCAATTAATTTTTTTACCTTATCCTCTTTTGAGGCCAGACAAATATGAAAATCATGTAAACGGCACGGATATATTAAGTCCACTTCCAAAAAATAACCGTATTTGCTTTCAATTGGAATATTATGAATATCAAAATTGTCTATGTCTTTGGTAGACATCCACTTAAAGTCTTTATATGGTAAAGGTTGTGACATTGCCCAACCATACAAGTTATTCGCATCCACATACATTAAAAGTTTGTTGTAGTTTTCAAACTTTAAGAGCTTAATCATAATCTTTCTGAGAGCATTCCATTTCCGTTAAATTAATATAGAATGCTTCCCTTGGTGGAAGGGAAGTTTCCTCGAGTCTAGTAGCGGAATCTAAATATTCATAGGGGAATGTACCCTTCTTACGCATTAGTCGAAATTCTATAACATTACTGAAAAATTATTTTACAGTGATCAATTGATAATCAACTAACTAGAAGCTAGGGTATTCAAACTTGATGGCATGAATCTATATGTATCGCGAAAACGAGTTTCAAAACTATTTCCACTTCATAATCATTTTATTTTTTTTGAGACAGAAATATAGGTTTCCTTATTTGTTGGTATTAATTTCTCCGGGAGTTTTTCCAAACTCTTGAATAAATAAAGAAAAGTCGTATTTCGAAAAATTATAAAAAAATACTCGAGTAAATTTTGCTTACTTTATAATCCAAGTTACATTTAGAGTGGGTGCACCTCTAAAGTGACCTGTGAAATGACAATAATCTCCAAATAGAACAATTCAATGAATTATAAAATATTTGCTGGTCATCCAAAGTCGTTCTCATAGGAACTATTTTATGTACGTAGTCATCACTCAATTTAGTTAAATTTTTTATTAAAGAATTTACAAAGCATATTCCATATGGGCAATTCCGAAAAATGGTCAACCAGGACCAAAACCAAAAAAACTTCAAAATCATCGAATTTTTCGAGTATTTTCACAAATTAATGGCTATATTTTAACAATTCAGTGGAACCAAAGCATATTTCATTTGTGTTGTTGAAGAAATTACCCTGAAAACTGAAAAAATTCAATTTTTTTCATTTTTAGATACTTTTAAAGGCATTTTTATGATTAATTATTTCGCAAGAAAAACATATGATTTGTTTAAACTTTTTCTACCAAATCTCTTTATTGCAATCTAATAAGAAGATAAAAGCCCAAAGAAGGCAAAAAAAATTTCAATTAACTGTTAAAAAAACAACATGGAAAAATCGTACGTTCGCTACCCGTACGTTCGCGACCGGTACTTAATTCAATAAAAAAAAACCAACGGAGATATTTCCTTGGGAAGAGACTCGAATGAAAGCTACATGAATCCATTTTAAAAGTAATGTTATTGCTTTAGAATATTCCCTACCAACGTACTTTCGCGACCCCTGGAAATGCCCATATGCATATGATATTGGAATAGGTTCATTAATATTAAATAATTTATTTATTTATTTATTTATTTATTTCGCCAACAGTTGGGACCTTTACTGGCTAATTGTCTATTACTAAACTAAATACTAAGGGACGAAAAGTAATTGTAAAGTGTTTTCTTTATTAATTCCCTGGGGGAGCATGGGTCCAGCCGCATGTGAGATGGAAGTTTGTTCCAGTAGAACAAGACTCTACACAGAGGCTCATTAAAAGCATAGTTAGTTCTATAGGCCGGAATAAAAAAAGGTTCAAATGACCTTAAAGACCTACCAGGTACGGAAAAGCCTATGCTACTCAGCAATGCAGGGCAGTTTATTTTGGAGGACAGCAGGTCACGAATAAAAACTAGTGCGCTAGTTGTTCTACGATCTTGTAGGGAAGAAAGGTGCACAAGACGACATTTTACAGAGTAAGAGGGAACCGGGTCATTAAAGTTTAGAGAAAGAAGGGAAAAAGATCGGAATTTTTTTTGAACACGCTCAATGCGATTAATGTGTGTAGTACCAGTCGGACTCCAAACAAACGAAGCATATTCCAATCTGGACCTAATGAACGAAGAAAATAGGCTTAGTTTCGTGTACGGATCATTAAACTGCGTGGAATTTCGTTTTACAAAACCATACATAGCGTATGCCTTTGGAATTATGTAATTTATGTGATCAATGAAAGTAAATTTGGTATCAAACATAACTCCACTGATCCATTGATTCATTTCTTAAGGAAAGAACATGGGAACTAATGGAATACGAGCTAAGGACATTAATTAATCGTTTGCTGCACCTAACGTAGAAACATTTTGACACGTTCAGAGGCAACTTATTACGAGAACACCAATTTCCCACCTTTTCCAGGTCATTTTGAAGAAGTTCACTATCGGAGATTTAATTCACAAACCTGAATATTTTAAGATCGTCCGCAAACAACAGGAATTTAGAATTTGTTATGCAATAGCTTAAATCATTAATGAAGATGATGAATAGAAACGGACCCAATGCACTTCCCTGAGGAAGGCCAGAAGTAGCCACATCCGCCCATCTAAATAAGATTTAAACCAATTTAATATTGATGAATGAAATCCCAATTTCTGCAATTTTGCCAATAAAGCATTATGGGAGACTTTGTCAAATGCTTTGGCGAAGTCGGAGTAGACTACATCAACTTGATGATGACTGATGAACGAGTGGATGCAAAAAAGTTTAAACGTTGCTAAATTAGTGGTAGTTGACCTTCCAGGCATAAAACCATGTTGGTTAGGACTGATGATCCGACCAGCAAGAAAAGTTAGCTGCTTAGCTACAATTCGTTCAAACATTTTTGAGACATTACTTAGCTTTGCAATTGGCCTAAAATTTGAAACAATATTTTTGTAACCAGACTTGAATATAGGAGAAACTGTGGCAAGTTTCCATCTATGCGCAAATACCCCAGTGGAAAGAGACGTGTTGAAGATCATTTTTAGGGGCTCACAAAGAACACCTATACAGTTTTTCCAAATAAATGGAGAAAGGCCATCGCAGTCCAATTTTCCTAAGTCGTTAAAACTCTCAGCCGCCATATGACAGTCCAAATCAGTAACATCTAAGCACTTAATATTTAGCATCGTGGCAATGTCACTGAGTGAATCATCGTCATTCCACAGCGAGCTCGGTTTAAAGTTAGATGCTAAGTACTTAGCAAATAGATTAGCGACCCCAATATCTGAAAAAGCTGAAAGATTTCATATGACATATGGGAAGGAAAGTAGGAGGTTGTTCGTTTAGAATCAACAAAGTGCCAGAATGCTTTAGGATTGGTTGTTAGTTTACACTCTATATCAGCAATATATTGGCTGTATAAGAATTTATTGAGGAACTCAAACTCACGCTTATGTTGCTTGTACCGATCAAAGTTCTATGTAGCGCTTATTGAATTTATTTCGGAGATTTTTGTATTTTTTTAGTCCTTGTGTGTACCATGGTAGTCTATAAGAACTTTGAACTCTAGTTTTAGCGTATCTGCCTATAATAGTAGAGAGAAAAGATATAAAAACTTCATAGGTTGTATTCACTCCGCATGCGAGAGGACTTCCGCCCATTTGGTATTAGAAATATCACTACGGATAGAATCTAAACTGATAGAATTTATATAGGTAAGAGGCAAGCGAGAATTATTTGGTGAGAAAATATAACAAGTAATTAAGATTAATAGGGGCTTGTGATGAGCATCACACGCAGCTAGAGGATAATCGCTGCAACATAAAGTAAGGCATAAATCAGGGTGTACAAAAATTAGATCTAGAAGCTTATTTAAGTTATTAAATACATGGTTAATCTGGACTGATCCCATACTAAGAAGCTCATCGATGACTAAGATTTCGTGGGGAAGATGCAAATTACTGGGAACCATTGCTGAAGACTCAAGATCATGAGCCCACACGAGCGAAGATAGGTTGAAGTCGCCCAAAACACATATATGTTGGCCATCTTCCAGCTCCTGGTATAGGTGGGCAATGTTGTCCACATGCGCTTTATATAAATCAAAACTGCTGCTTGGGGGTATGTATGATACTGTCAGGAAAATTGTTTCCGTAGGACCAGCGAGATATACACAGAGTTGGTCGAGCAGAGAATCCTCGTTCTGGAGACGAATAGCAATGCAACGCAGCTCACGCCACACAGCAATTAAAACTCCGCCACCTCTGGAGCATCGTGTTTGATCGGAATCTCGATCCCTACGGAACACATGACAAAGACTTGTATCAAAGAATTCATTATCGAAGAAATCCATATTGAGCCAGGTTTCAACAAAAATGATGACGTCATGATCACCATGAGACGTTGCCTGGAAAAGGGATTCAGCTTTCGTACGCATACCACCGATATTTTGAAAATAAATATTGAAATTTGTATTGTTAGCGCATATCCGGTCATCCATGGTCATGCTATCAATAACTGGTCCAGCATCATGGCCCGAATCCGTAAGAGGCCTCGCTGGGATTTTATCATATTTAATAAAATTATTTGTAAGAACCTTCAGTAAAGTAGTGGTACGGATACGAATATGCTGGTGATCGGCGCTCCAAATATTAGGTGGGCAGTCAATATTAGCAATCAAAATATAACTGCACGGAGGTGAATCCACTCCTGGTAATAATGAGCGAGAACGTACTACAGCAGCCGCAGTCCATTGTTGTTGTTGATGGCGAAAGTATCTCCAGAGATCACCTTCAGAGAGAGCACTCTGAGAGGCTCGCCATCCAGCCAAATGTGTCGATAAAAGTTGGTGTAGAAAGTCGAACGTCAGAAAGGTAGAGACGGAGAGCGCATAACTATTAGGCGATGAAGAGTTAGAATCCAGCCGACTATCTAGGTACTTCGGGAGAGAGGCGCAAGATGATGAGAGCGCAAATCCGAGGAGCGCGCCGATATTAGAGCCAGGCGGACGACGAAAGTCGCGCACAGCGGACCACAAAAGCTCCAGCTGATGTTGTTGATGGTGCAACGGGAGACAGGCGCAAGATGATGAGAGCGCAACTCCGAGGATCGCGCCGATATTATAACCAGGCGGACAGCGAATATCGCGCAAAGCAAACAGCAAAAGCTCAGGCTAAAGTTGTTGATGAAGCATGAGTGAGCGCAACTCCGAGGAGTGCGCCGAAATCCGAGCCAGGCGGACGGCGAATGTCGCTCAAAGTGGACAACAAAAGCTCCGGCTGATGTTGTCGATGGTGCCTTAGGAGAGAGTCAGAAGATATTAAGAGGGCAGTGAGAAAGGCAAGCATATGTTGTTGCGAAAACGACTTCGACAAATGAGGAAAGGCTTGCTGCCGATGTCCCGCAAAAGTATCGACGCCAGTGGCGTCGAACACTAGGGGTTTTTTGATAGCTGAATTGATGATGAAGTTTGTCCAGGCTTTGTCCATCACAATTGCCCGTTCTCTATGAATAAACCTTTTGACCTCAACTGAGTTCTGCCAGAAATCGTTTTTGAAGACTGTATCGTAAAGCTGATCGGGGATACCAAGCTTAAAATTTACAAACTTTAAAGTTGTAACGTCAACATCTTTTTTTACAAGTTTTACACAAGTGAGAGAGCTAGCATCCACCTTAAGCTTGGTGGACACATATTTTAAAACAGTATTCGGCTCTGTATCAGTTGCAAACTTTCCGACATGCAAAAATTTCTTGGTCGGCAAAACATGAAGATCTTCGGCATTAGGAGCCACTCCAACAACATGTTTATTGGGCTTGTAGTTCTTCCTTCCCCTCTTATTTCGAACTATTATTCAATTTCCTCTCTCAATATCCAGAGCATGATTAGAAGGGTCAACGACCGCGGAAGCCGTAGCAGCAGCAGCCGCATATGACTGGGGAGCTGCAGCTACGTTGGTAGGCCTCGGTAGACGAGGCTTGGGATTTACATTCTGATTCAATGCATCATCTTTAGGGGGAACGCCTCTGAGAATTTATTATGAAGGCCCTGATATAAGCGCTCCAGGGCTTTCACTCGTCTCGTGGTGAGTACCAGGCCAAAGAAGTTCAAGAGGATACCACCTAACCAGGCAGGACCTCTTGAACGTAAGAAAGCTTTTCGGATCCTCAAACGGCTGGCCACCAACCCGATAAGTGAGGATCAAACGTCAAAATTGGATTACCTAAAAATCCAAGAGGACATAGCCTGGGCAAAGGCGGTAATCCCAGACTTCGACATCGCTATGACCACCAGCAACAGCAACAAGCGAGAGAGGTCGATGTAGACAGCTCAACCAGCGAGCAAGAAGGCCAGAGTAACCAACCGCGGCACATTGTCTAGATCCTTTGCTGAAGTAGTAAAGGATCGGAAGATCATTGGAGTCATTGAAGGCAAAAGGATCCCAAGGAACCAATGGGGTCTGGTTAGACGAGAAGCCAGGTCCGCCACCCGATTGCACAGATGCAGGGTGGTACCAGGGCAACGTTAAGTTGATCGCCTTTGAAGACGAGAGATTGGCAGCACTTTACAAGGCTGCCATTAACAAGGTCGGCGAGGTCTACCCCGGGGCCAAGCTGGTAGTTTGCGAGGCCGCAGACATCCCGTCACGACCGACAGCGATGGTGTGGCTGCCGTCGGAACCCTCGGTACAGGAGGCTATCCTCAGCCTGCTGACCAGGTTCAACCCGAAGCTCCCAACAGACGGTTGGAAAGTGGTTACCGGTTCATAGAATTTACAATAACTCTAAACTGTCCTCCCGCCGAGAACATTACTAATCTAAGATCAACCAACTGGGGATACTACAAAAATCTCCGCAACAGGAACCTATGCGCTCCACCGACGCACATATGAAACGGTCATGAATTAGATAACCTAGTTAAAACTTTTACTGATATCTGCGGTGAGGCTTGAAAAAGGGCTTGCCCAAGCAGAACAGTCAAAGAAAGGCACAAACCCCCATGGTGGAACGCAACTTTGGCGAACCTTAAAAGAGAGTGTAGAACTTACTTTAATAGAGCTAAATACAACAATAGCCAATCTTCCTGGAATTTATACCATACAAAACTAAGCCTATACAAAAAAGAAATTAGAATATCAAAACGAAGAGCTTGGGTTAATTTTTGCAGTAGCATAGAATCTACTGCGGAAGCATCCAGACTAAGCAAAATTTTTGCAAAATCTCCAGCAACCAATGCTGACAGCTAGACGGAAAACAGTCAGGAAACCATTGAACTACTGTTAGACACCCACTTCCCTAAAAACACCCATGCAGTGGAGGACCTCTACATAGAGGAGAACTTAGAGTATAGACAACATCTCAAACCCTGGCCGCATTCAGTGGGCTGTTAACTCTTTTAAGCCCTTCAAATCCCCCGGCCCAGATGGGTTCTTCCCGGCCCAGCTACAACGGACACTAGATATTTCCCTACCCTGGCTGACAGCCATCTTTCACGGCTGCCTTGCTCTAAACCATATTCCAACAAGGTGGCTGGACGTTAAGGTAATCTTTATACCGAGAGCCGGCAAACCCTCCCACACCAACCCAAAGGACTTCCGCCCGATTAGTGTCTCTTCCTTCTTGTTGAAGACCTTGGAAAGGCTAATTGACACCCTTATCAGGCTAACCATCAACCAAAGCCTACTCTCTGACGCACAACACGCGTACTGTAAGGGCAGATCAACAGATACCGCCCTCCACTCTCTAGTTTCCAGTATATAGAGAGGTTTCCACAATAAGGAATACTCTCTGGCAGCGTTTCTAGACATAGAAGGCGCCTTTAACAACGTCACCCCAACGGAGATTACTGGTGCTCTGACTGAACTGGGCATTGAGCGGCCCATAGTGGGACTCATACACACCATGCTAACCAGCAGAGTAGTATACTCCACTATGGGATCAGCCCACTCGACCAGGAATGTCAGCAGAGGAACCCCACAAGGGGGTGTACTCTCACCTCTTCTATGGGTTTTAGTGGTCAACAAACTGCTATCACTTCTAGAAGAGGCGGGAACTAAAGTGGTAGCCTACGCGGACGACGTGGTTATCCTACTGCAGGGAAAATTCCCGCAAACTCTTTGCAATCAAATGGAGACAGCCTTATCGACCCTCTCCAGGTGGACGGTTGTCTGTGGACTAGTAGTTAACCTAGAAAAGACCGAACGAGTTCTCTTTACAAGGAAGTATAAGATACCAAATCTAATTCTCCCAAAACTACACCAAACGCGCCTAACCCATAGCAACCAAGCAAAGTACCTAGGTGTCATCCTTGACAAAAAGCTTCTCTGGACAGACAACATCCTAGATCGCACACGCAAAGCGACCATAGCACTTTTCGCCTGTACAAAAGCCATAGGGAGGAAATGGTGGTTTCTCCCCCGTGATAGTTCACTGGCTATACACTGCAATAGTCAGGCCCATTCTCCTCTACGGAAACATTGTTTGGTGGTCTTCCCTAGAAAATATTGCAACCTCCGGAAGAATCCGGAGAAACAAGATCCAAAGAAGCGCAGAACTCTGCATCCGTGGGGCGCTTCGCGCCACTGAAGCACTAAACACAATTATCGATCTCCAACCCCTGGACCTACTTGCCAAAAGCTGGGCACCTGCAACAGCGCTGAGGCTCCGCGGAGCAGCGGCATGGACAACAGGCTCTACGGGTCACTCCAATATCCTATCAAAACATACATCCTTACCACGCAGTACAGACTACGTTCCACCCATAGTCAACTTCGAAAGAAGATACAAGATCTTCATACCCACCCGTACAGACTGGGACAACCTCCCACACCAATTCGAAAACGCTGTCAACATATACACAGACGGCTCTAAGCTTAACTCCCAAACAGGTGGGGTAGTCTTCTCCCCCGAACTAGTCTCATTCCGCCTACCAGACCACTGTAGTGTTTTCGAAGCGGAAGTCATGGCAATTCAGGAAGCCATGACCCACCTGGACACGTCAGTACATCATGACATAGATATTTTCATCTTCTCGGATAGTCAAGCAGCCCTCAGCCCCCTCAACTCCTACACAACGAACTCAAAAACAATCTCTGAATGCCGAAAATCTTTTAACGAGATGGCCACTCATCTGAGAATCAACCTTATTTGGGTGACTGGACACCGCAATATTGAGGGCAACTGCATAGCAGACGAGCTAGCAAGACAGGAGACAACCGCCGACAATCTTCGCGATAAAGACACGGTGGGTATGCCCATGCCTACCTGCAAGCTCCATCTCAGGCAGAGACTGTACACACTTTCCAACAAACGTTGGAACTCAATCTCAACATGCCACAATTCTAGACTCACATGGCCAAACTACAACTCGAAAAGAACAAAAAGTTTGTCAGTCATCAGTCCACATGGCCATATTCCCTCCCCATCACACATTCGTGTGCCAATGGATCGTCGCGGGCCGCGCAATACGATCCCCCAGTTCAAGGTTGTCCGTCGAAAGTTATGTCATTGTTCTTGACCTACTCCACTCCTCGCGTCAGCACACCCCCTTTGTTAGAGTTCTAGCACACCATGGTTTCCAATTCTTTTTCACATTATAAATTTATTAGGTAATATATATCTGCGTCTGTTGATTAATCTAATTTAATTGACAATTATTCTGTTAGCGGAGAGTATCGAATTTATCACCTATGAAGGTGCAAACATCAGCAAAATACTGACTATTTACGACTACAAACGTCGCACAGAGGGCTCTTGCAATTATTATACAACTACAAGGCTGATACTCGCCGCTGAAAAAGTTTATAGTAGTCTATAAAACTGTAGGATACTGCACGAATATTTATATATGTATGTTTATAAGAAAGGAACATTGTCCCGACAAACTTATCCCCTCTTTAAATCCTGGGCGATGAGATCTCGATAAATATACGTGCACCAAAATACGGCTGTTCTTAAGTATACCAATTTACTTAAACACAAAATATATATATATTATGCCAGAGGCATGCGACTTCTTCAACGGCTGGTGAAGAGATTCGTCCTCTCTAATTGCTTATCATGATTCGCACTTTGTCTATTTATTCGGTTGGTTTAAATATATTTCAATGCATGTTTGAATGCTTCCAATGTTTTTTTGATTTTCACTTGTTATCCGATTGTATTATTTGAGGATATTGGTCCTTGGTTATGCATGAGTTCACTTTAGCTTTGGTTGGCTCGATTAGCACATTTATATTGCATCACTACTTTCTCCGACGTATGCTATTGGTCGCTACGCTCTGAACGGATGGTTCCTACAGCTGAACAAATTTCAGGAGCATGGAGATCACGGATACTGCGTCCACAAACATTGCAGTATGTCGGATGTCGTCCTTATTGTTGATCTTCTCCACGTTCTTTGATGACAAAAGCGGCGCTGGTTCGACACAAGATTATTTCGAGCTGCAATTGTGTTTTCCTCAAGGACTGTTGGATATGATGGCTGGTCCGGGTGACAGAAGACTCTGTGGACGGCTGCCCCCAGGGAAAGTCGCCTTCCCTCGAAGCTGCCGGCTTCCGTCAGCGAGACACCCAAATGTATTCTCCTCCTTTCTCTATTTGTCTAAGGTCTTTTATACCAGACTAGAGATTTTACTTGACTGGGGGTATGGATCGGATGAACTAGGTGTTCCCACCTAGAATTACTGTTTCTTGATATCTACTATCTTGGGTTTCAACGACCGGCTGTTGCCCTTTGCCAGCTACCGGAGTATGGCTACCAATAGGTCGATAGTGGTCATTGTTCTGGCCACGCGACACCCGAGAATTGCCGAATTGCTTTTTCTTCTGCCTTTACCAGTATGAGTCTGGTTAGTCACATGCACCCCTCCCCCTGGATAAAGATTCGTCGTTGTTTCTCTATGTGAATCTTTCTATGTGGAGGGCGTACGTAATAAATTTCCTTATAAGTTCTGTAAGTATATTTAAAAGTGTAAGACGAGATTGTTCACTTAGACAGACAACATGCATTCAGTTAAAATAAATAACTTTCTGAATGTATTTCACGAAATTCTGTTCAATGCACACTATGTACGGCTCCAGTTCATACAATCAAAACATGTGATACATGTGTATGCCATCGAACTACGCATTACAAAAAGGAAGCACTCAATATTATGAATATATACTATAATCAAGAAAAAAGAATCAAAAAGATTAAATAATATAATAAAACATGTTCGCAACACCAAAATATATGAAACAAGGAAGAACGCTATAGTCGAGTACCTCGACTATCAGATACCCGTTACTCAGCTAAATGGAGATATGCAAGCAGCAAAGCGAAATTAAAATGCGCCACCTACCGGCGGTATACAGATTTAAGCGTTATGGGCGTTAGAGTGGGTGTGGCAAATTTTTTTTTTGAATCAATCGATAGGTATTGACGAGACCAATACATTTCAGTTAAAATTTTTTATCTAGCATGCAAATTGTGGGCGTCACAGGTTTTCGCGGTTTGTGGGCGTAAAAGTGGGCGTGGCAAACTCTTTTTTGGGTCAATCGATAGGTATTGATAAGAACAATACATTTCAGTTAAAATTTTTACTCTAGCACTAAAACTGTAGGAGCCACAGTTTTGGGCGGTTTGTGGGCGTTAGAGTGGGCGTGGCAGCCTACTGAAACAAACTTGCGCTGCGTAGGAAGCTCAGGAATCTGCACGCCAAATCTCAATAGCCTAGCTCCCATAGTTTCCGAGATCTCAGCGTTCATCCGGACAGACGGACAGACGGACAGACGGACATGGCTAGATCGACTCGGCTAGTGATCCTGATCAAGAATATATATACTTTATGGGGTCGGAAACGCTTCCTTCTGCCTGTTACATACTTTCCGACGAATCTAGTATACCCTTTTACTCTACGAGTAACGGGTATAAAAATGTATTATTATGCTACAAAATAAACTTCTGACTTTTTATTTAGAGTTAAAACAAGGAAGAACGCTATAGTCGAGTACCTCGAATGTCAGATACCCGTTACTCAGCTAAATAGAGATATGCAAATAGCAAAGCGAGATTAAAATGCGCCACCTACCGGCGGTATACAGATTTAAGCGTTATGGGCGTTAGAGTCGGCGTGGCAAATTTTATTTTACCAATCGATAGGTATTGTCGAGACCAATACATTTCAGTTAAAATTTTTATCTAGCACAAAAATTGTGGGCGTCACAGGCTTTCGCGGTTTGTGGGCGTTAGAGTGGGCGTGGCATATTCGCGTAACAAACTTGCGCTGCGTATAAGGCTACGAAACCTAAATATGAAATCCCAATTCTCTATCTTTGATAGTTTCCGAGATATCCACGTTCATATTTAAGATTTTTTGAAGTTTGTGGGCGGTTTATGGGCGTTAGGATGGGCGTGGCAAACTTTTTTTTGGGTCAATCGATAGGTATTCTAGCATCAAAACTGTAGGAGCCACAGTTTTGGGCGGTTTGTGGGCGTAAGAGTGGGCGTGGCACTCTACTGAAACAAACTTGCGCTGCGTAGGAAGCTCAGGAATCTGCACGCCAAATCTTAATAGCCTAGCTCCCATAGTTTCCGAGATCTCAGCGTTCATCCGGACAGACAGACGGACAGACGGACATGGCTAGATCGACTTGGCTATTGATCCTGATCAAGAATATATATACTTTTTGGGGTCGGAAACGCTTCCTTCTGCCTGTTACATACTTTCCGACGTATCTAGTATACCCTTTTACTCTACGAGTAACGGGTATAAAAACAGGTACGGAGAATGGAAAATATTTCCTTGTCGGCTACTTGCGAGTTGTTGCGCGGTCGTGATTTCAACCCTTATTATGGGACGTATTAGAGCTAGCAGTCGGCGGTGAGGTCGTTGGCGTGAGGCCCATGATCTTGTCAATAAGCGCGTCTTCAGGCTTGTGCATGCGTCCCTTTTATTGAGCTTGTCAATGAGCATGCGCCTTCAGGCTCGTTCATGTGCGCCTTTTATTGCGGCTGGCCACCAACACGATAAGTGAGGATCAAACGTCAAAATTGGATTACCTAAATATCCAAGAGGACATAGCCTGGGCAAAGGCGGTAGTCCCAGACTTCGACATCGCTATGACCACCAGCAACAGCAACAAGCGAGAGAGGTCGATGTAGACAGCTCAACCAGCGAGCAAGAAGGCCAGAGTAACCAACCGCGGCACATTGTCGAGATCCTTTGCTGAAGTAGTAAAGGATCGGAAGATCATTGGAGTCATTGAAGGCAAAAGGATCCCAAGGAACCAATGGGGTCTGGTTAGACGAGAAGCCAGGTCCGCCACCCGATTGCACAGATGCAGGGTGGTACCAGGGCAACGTTAAGTTGATCGCCTTTGAAGACGAGAGATTGGCAGCACTTTACAAGGCTGCCATTAACAAGGTCGGCGAGGTCTACCCCGGGGCCAAGCTGGTAGTTTGCGAGGCCGCAGACATCCCGTCACGACCGACAGCGATGGTGTGGCTGCCGTCGGAACCCTCGGTACAGGAGGCTATCCTCAGCCTGCTGACCAGGTTCAACCCGAAGCTCCCAACAGACGGTTGGAAAGTGGTTACCGGTTCATAGAATTTACAATAACTCTAAACTGTCCTCCCGCCGAGAACATTACTAATCTAAGATCAACCAACTGGGGATACTACAAAAATCTCCGCAACAGGAACCTATGCGCTCCACCGACGCACATATGAAACGGTCATGAATTAGATAACCTAGTTAAAACTTTTACTGATATCTGCGGTGAGGCTTGAAAAAGGGCTTGCCCAAGCAGAACAGTCAAAGAAAGGCACAAACCCCCATGGTGGAACGCAACTTTGGCGAACCTTAAAAGAGAGTGTAGAACTTACTTTAATAGAGCTAAATACAACAATAGCCAATCTTCCTGGAATTTATACCATACAAAACTAAGCCTATACAAAAAAGAAATTAGAATATCAAAACGAAGAGCTTGGGTTAATTTTTGCAGTAGCATAGAATCTACTGCGGAAGCATCCAGACTCAGCAAAATTTTTGCAAAATCTCCAGCAACCAATGCTGACAGCTAGACGGAAAACAGTCAGGAAACCATTGAACTACTGTTAGACACCCACTTCCCTAAAAACACCCATGCAGTGGAGGACCTCTACATAGAGGAGAACTTAGAGTATAGACAACATCTCAAACCCTGGCCGCATTCAGTGGGCTGTTAACTCTTTTAAGCCCTTCAAGTCCCCCGGCCCAGATGGGTTCTTCCCGGCCCAGCTACAACGGACACTAGATATTTCCCTACCCTGGCTGACAGCCATCTTCCACGGCTGCCTTGCTCTAAACCATATTCCAACAAGGTGGCTGGACGTTAAGGTAATCTTTATACCGAAAGCCGGCAAACCCTCCCACACCAACCCAAAGGACTTCCGCCCGATTAGTGTCTCTTCCTTCTTGTTGAAGACCTTGGAAAGGCTAATTGACACCCATATCAGGCTAACCATCAACCAAAGCCTACTCTCTGACGCACAACACGCGTACTGTAAGGGTAGATCAACAGATACCGCCCTCCACTCTCTAGTTTCCAGTATAGAGAGAGGTTTCCACAATAAGGAATACTCTCTGGCAGCGTTTCTAGACATAGAAGGCGCCTTTAACAACGTCGCCCCAACGGAGATTACTGGTGCTCTGACTGAACTGGGCATTGAGCGGCCCATAGTGGGACTCATACACACCATGCTAACCAGCAGAGTAGTGTACTCCGCTATGGGATCAGCCCACTAGACCAGGAATGTCAGCAGAGGAACCCCACAAGGGGGTGTACTCTCACCTCTTCTATGGGTTTTAGTGGTCAACAAACTGCTATCACTTCTAGAAGAGGCGGGAACTAAAGTGGTAGCCTACGCGGACGACGTGGTTATCCTACTGCAGGGAAAATTCCCGCAAACTCTTTGCAATCAAATGGAGACAGCCTTATCGACCCTCTCCAGGTGGACGGTTGTCTGTGGACTAGTAGTTAACCTAGAAAAGACCGAACGAGTTCTCTTTACAAGGAAGTATAAGATACCAAATCTAATTCTCCCAAAACTACACCAAACGCGCCTAACCCATAGCAACCAAGCAAAGTACCTAGGTGTCATCCTTGACAAAAAGCTTCTCTGGACAGACAACATCCTAGATCGCACACGCAAAGCGACCATAGCACTTTTCGCCTGTACAAAAGCCATAGGGAGGAAATGGTGGTTTCTCCCCCGTGATAGTTCACTGGCTATACACTGTTTGGTGGTCTTCCCTAGAAAATATTGCAACATCCGGAAGAATCCGGAGAAACAAGATCCAAAGAAGCGCAGAACTCTGCATCCGTGGGGCGCTTCGCGCCACTGAAGCACTAAACACAATTATCGATCTCCAACCCCTGGACCTACTTGCCAAAAGCTGGGCACCTGCAACAGCGCTGAGGCTCCGCGGAGCAGCGGCATGGACAACAGGCTCTACGGGTCACTCCAATATCCTATCAAAACATACATCCTTACCACGCAGTACAGACTACGTTCCACCCATAGTCAACTTCGAAAGAAGATACAAGATCTTCATACCCACCCGTACAGACTGGGACAACCTCCCACACCAATTCGAAAACGCTGTCAACATATACACAGACGGCTCTAAGCTTAACTCCCAAACAGGTGGGGTAGTCTTCTCCCCCGAACTAGTCTCATTCCGCCTACCAGACCACTGTAGTGTTTTCGAAGCGGAAGTCATGGCAATTCAGGAAGCCATGACCCACCTGGACACGTCAGTACATCATGACATAGATATTTTCATCTTCTCGGATAGTCAAGCAGCCCTCAGCCCCCTCAACTCCTACACAACGAACTCAAAAACAATCTCTGAATGCCGAAAATCTTTTAACGAGATGGCCACTCATCTGAGAATCAACCTTATTTGGGTGACTGGACACCGCAATATTGAGGGCAACTGCATAGCAGACGAGCTAGCAAGACAGGAGACAACCGCCGACAATCTTCGCGATAAAGACACGGTGGGTATGCCCATGCCTACCTGCAAGCTCCATCTCAGGCAGAGACTGTACACACTTTCCAACAAACGTTGGAACTCAATCTCAACATGCCACAATTCTAGACTCACATGGCCAAACTACAACTCGAAAAGAACAAAAACTCTCCTACAATGTAGCAGGGCGGACATCTCCACTCTCCGAAATGCCCTCACGGGCCACTGCCTTATAGGAACTCATGCGCTCAGGCTGGGACTCAGTTACCAAGACTTCTGCCGCAGCTACAAACAGATAGACCAAGAGGAGAGCATCGAACACCTCATATGCTTCTGCCCAGCGCATAACCTAAAGCGCTTTCAAACCCTTGGTAGCTACACACTTCCGAACCTTGCCATTCAGGGCGTATACATCCAAAAACTCTTATATTTTCTAAGAAGAACAAAATACTTCGCGAAAGCAAATAAGCCATGAGCTAGGGAAATGGATCTAATCAGAGATCATGTGGTATCACAAAGGGCTTAATGTGGCCTAAGTGTGGGGATTAGTATCTAATCTCCAACCACTCCTACCTTACCTAACCTAACCAATAGGACACCATCAATTCGATAAAGGAGACACAAAATCATAGAATAAAGAAGAGTGTTGGTTAGAAGAGGTCGCACTTACTTTGCTGCAGGTGGGAAAGAAAAGATCTTGTCAATTTATATACACAATCATTATCAGATGAAGATGAAAACCTATATAAAATTTGTTACGTGGGCATATTAGTGCCCGAGTCCTGACAAGGACTTGGGCCGAGGGAGAGGCGTCCGATGTTCAGGCACCATTTGCCGGCATAAGCTACGTCGTATTCGGGTCGTGGGATCTTGGTAAGCCTCTCTCCTCTCCAATATAACGAGAATAAATATTAAAAGTGCCTGGAAAATAATATTAGTCATAAAGTTCGTCAGCCATCAGTCCACATGGCCATATTCCCTCCCCATCACACATTCGTGTGCCAATGGATCGTCGCGGGCCGCGCAATACGATCCCCTAGTTCAAGGTTGTCCGTCGAAAGTTATGTCATTGTTCTTGACCTACTCCACTCCTCGCGTCAGCACACCCCCTTTGTTAGAGTTCTAGCACACCATGGTTTCCAATTCTTTTTCACATTATAAATTTATAAGGTAATATATATCTGCGTCTGTTGATTAATCTAATTTAATTGACAATTATTCTGTTAGCGGAGAGTATCGAATTTATCACCTATGAAGGTGCAAACATCAGCAAAATACTGACTATTTACGACTACAAACGTCGCACAGAGGGCTCTTGCAATTATTATACAACTACAAGGCTGATACTCGCCGCTGAAAAAGTTTATAGTAGTCTATAAAACTGTAGGATACTGCACGAATATTTATATATGTATGTTTATAAGAAAGGAACATTGTCCCGACAAACTTATCCCCTCTTTAAATCCTGGGCGATGAGATCTCGACGCTCCGGATCCTGGGATTTGGGAAAATATTATATTGGATAAATATACGTGCACCAAAATACGGCTGTTCTTAAGTATACCAATTTACTTAAACACAAAATATATATATATTATGCCAGAGGCATGCGACTTCTTCAACGGCTGGTGAAGAGATTCGTCCTCTCTAATTGCTTATCATGATTCGCACTTTGTCTATTGATTCGGTTGGTTTAAATATATTTCAATGCATGTTTGAATGCTTCCAATGTTTTTTTGATTTTCACTTGTTATCCGATTGTATTATTTGAGGATATTGGTCCTTGGTTATGCATGAGTTCACTTTAGCTTTGGTTGGCTCGATTAACACATTTATATTGCATCACTACTTTCTCCGACGTATGCTATTGGTCGCTACGCTCTGAACGGATGGTTCCTACAGCTGAACAAATTTCAGGAGCATGGAGATCACGGATACTGCGTCCACAAACATTGCAGTATGTCGGATGTCGTCCTTATTGTTGATCTTCTCCACGTTCTTTGATGACAATAGCGGCGCTGGTTCGACACAAGATTATTTCGAGCTGCAATTGTGTTTTCCTCAAGGACTGTTGGATATGATGGCTGGTCCGGGTGACAGAAGACTCTGTGGACGGCTGCCCCCAGGGAAAGTCGCCTTCCCTCGAAGCTGCCGGCTTCCGTCAGCGAGACACCCAAATGTATTCTCCTCCTTTCTCTATTTGTCTAAGGTCTTTTATACCAGACTAGAGATTTTACTTGACTGAGGGTATGGATCGGATGAACTAGGTGTTCCCACCTAGAATTACTGTTTCTTGATATCTACTATCTTGGGATTCAACGACCGGCTGTTGCCCTTTGCCAGCTACCGGAGTATGGTTACGAATAGGTCGATAGTGGTCATTGTTCTGGCCACGCGACACCCGAGAATTGCCGAATTGCTTTTTCTTCTGCCCTTACCAGTATGAGTCTGGTTAGTCACATGAACCCCTCCCCCTGGCTAAAGATTCGTCGTTGTTTCTCTATGTGAATCTTTCTATGTGGAGGGCGTACGTAATAAATTTCCTTATAAGTTGTGTAAGTATATTTAAAAGTGTAAGACGACATTGTTCACTTAGACAGACAACATGCATTCAGTTAAAATAAATAACTTTCTGAATGTATTTCACGAAATTCTGTTCAATGCACCTATGTACGGCTCCAGTTCATACAATCAAAACATGTGATACATGTGTATGCCATCGAACTACGCATTACAAAAAGGAAGCACTCAATATTATGAATATATACTATAATCAAGAAAAAAGAATCAAAAAGATTAAATAATTTAATAAAACATGTTCGCAATACCAAAATATATGAAAAAATGTATTATTATGCTACAAAATAAACTTCTGACTTTTTATTTAGAGTTAAAACAAGGAAGAACGCTATAGTCGAGTACCTCGAATGTCAGATACCCGTTACTCAGCTAAATAGAGATATGCAAATAGCAAAGCGAGATTAAAATGCGCCACCTACCGGCGGTATACAGATTTAAGCGTTATGGGCGTTAGAGTCGGCGTGGCAAATTTTTTTTTACCAATCGATAGGTATTGTCGAGACCAATACATTTCAGTTAAAATTTTTATCTAGCACAAAAATTGTGGGCGTCACAGGCTTTCGCGGTTTGTGGGCGTTAGAGTGGGCGTGGCATATTCGCGTAACAAACTTGCGCTGCGTATAAGGCTACGAAACCTAAATATGAAATCCCAATTCTCTATCTTTGATAGTTTCCGAGATATCCACGTTCATATTTAAGATTTTTTGAAGTTTGTGGGCGGTTTATGGGCGTTAGGATGGGCGTGGCAAACTTTTTTTTGGGTCAATCGATAGGTATTCTAGCATCAAAACTGTAGGAGCCACAGTTTTGGGCGGTTTGTGGGCGTAAGAGTGGGCGTGGCACTCTACTGAAACAAACTTGCGCTGCGTAGGAAGCTCAGGAATCTGCACGCCAAATCTTAATAGCCTAGCTCCCATAGTTTCCGAGATCTCAGCGTTCATCCGGACAGACAGACGGACAGACGGACATGGCTAGATCGACTCGGCTAGTGATCCTGATCAAGAATATATATACTTTTTGGGGTCGGAAACGCTTCCTTCTGCCTGTTACATACTTTCCGACGTATCTAGTATACCCTTTTACTCTACGAGTAACGGGTATAAATACAGGTACGGAGAATGGAAAATATTTCCTTGACTAAGATATGTCGGCTACTTGCGAGTTGTTGCGCGGTCGTGATTTCAACCCTTATTATGGGACGTATTAGAGCTAGCAGTCGGCGGTAAGGTCGTTGGCGTGAGGCCCATGATCTTGTCAATAAGCGCGTCTTCAGGCTTGTGCATGCGTCGCTTTTATTGAGCTTGGCAATGAGCATGCGCCTTCAGGCTCGTTCATGTGCGCCTTTTATTGCGGTCAGGTAATGGACAGGTGCGCATGTTCGGGTAGCTCTTGCTTGAATCCCTTTTATGACATGCTTATGACCCATTTGCGGAAAGGAGAGAATCTTAGACCATTTACCAGTTTAACGTTCTGCGGCGGAAACAAAAATGTGTGTTTGAAAATATTCCACATCTGAGAATCATTAACTTGTTAGATTTATTTTATTGGGATTTTGATTTCTAAATTAGTTTTACAATCATAGAAAACATTATTCACCAACATGATCGGAAATGTCCCTCTAAGGCAATCAACTTTGAATACTTTGGGTGTGCGACCTTTCTCACGTGCACAGCAGCACCTGTGATAATGAGGCAGAAGGGTACGCGATCACACCTTTCCCCAACATGATCGGATATGTTTCTTTAAGATAGCAACCTTTGGATACTATGGGTGTGCGACCTTTCTCACGGGCACCTTTCTTACCTGACTATTAATTGCACATAATGAGGGAAAGGATACATAATCAATATTGTCACATGGGGATGTGGGGCCGATGGGGGCAATTAAGTATAGTCTTTATAGACATGATCGTGACATTTTATATGACTTCAAAGCCCATTGAAATCATTTAATTTATTGGATTATGCTAATGGTTCCAGAACAGAACAGAGGTCGGGGCTATTAACATGCTAATAGTCCCAGAACCCGCGTTTCTATACTACTGGTATTTTTCAAAAAGAGGGAGATGTAGTATGCGCACATCTCACGTATACACTTTGCATTAATAATATTTAATTTAGTTGTATATACATATAAATAAATACACAAAAGTCGAATGGCCACCATAAGGAAAGGAGTGTCCACATCACCATTAATTTGTTTATGCAAAAACATAACTCCATGACACTTTCTACGAGGGTTCAGGGTTGGTAAGTCCAGCAGGCGCAACCTCGCATGATAAGAGGGCAATCGACCTCCTGTATCCCAGTTTAATCCTCTCAAAGCAAGTAAAGGGAATTGTTTTTGAACGAACTCTAGCATATTTTGGTAACAGCTAATACGCAAGCATATTCCATAGACGGACGAACAAGAGAAACATACAAAAGCTCTGTTGTGTATGGATCATCAAACTCCCTTGACCAACGCTTCATTAACGCAAGGAGACTTCTGACTTTGTTATATATGGTCTTTAAAACAAAGCTTATGATCAAAGAAAACGCCAGGATCCTGAACTGAAAAAATACATTCAAGGGGGTTATTTCCGATAGAATAAGAATACAGAGATGGATTACAATAATAAAAGGTCATTAAGTAACATTTAGAATAGTTAAAATTTAACATGTTAATCATGCACCACGTATACATACTATCAAGATCTAATTGAAGGTCATTATATGAATTAGGTAAACAAATGGACAAAAATAGCTTGACATACATTATATATTATACATATACATTAATACAGTTGATGATTTATTTAACTGAAGGTGGAACATTAATCATTAAGCCAAAAAGTAAAGGTCCCAGGTGGCTACCCTGTATACATTTTTTTTTGGAAATTGTATTATTAAAACAGACAATTTGAGTTCTATTAGAAAGGTAGAAAAATATCCACTCTAGTAGGTTGGGAGGAAAACCTAGAAGGGACAAATTTTAATTAAGAAGCCTATGGTTTACATCTAGTGAAGCCATGTTGACCAGGTGAAATATTAGACAAGCAATGTTGCTGCAACTGACAGGTAATAATTTTATCGAAAAGTTTAGCAAATGAATCGCGTTTAGAAATACCACGATAATTTGAGATATCGGACTTGTTCCCTTTTTTAAACAATGGGACAATAAAGGATTCCTTTCATATGGATGGAAATCTCCTTTGACTTAGGGAAAGATTAAATATCAATCTTAAGTGAAGAGCAAGATAGGATGAACAATTCCCGAGTATACAACTTGGTATTCTGTCAGCACCCGGTGAAAATGAGATCTTGAGAGTATTAAGACTTTGAAGAACATCAGATTCATTAATTACTGGTTTAAAGATAGAGTTTAAATGAGGTAGTGGGTATGGAAAATCTTTATTAATAACACTATTGCATTTCGTATATGTCGATTGAAAAAAATCTGCGAATAAGTTGGATATATCATTATCATCAGATGCTACATTATTAATGAGAAAAATAGAAGAAGGGAAGAAGTTTGATTTCCGTTTAGAATTGACGAAAGAAAAAAAGTTTAGGATAACTTTTGAATTCACACTTACAACGAGACAGGTAACTTTTGTAACAGTCAGAATTGTACTGGACAAATTTCGCCTTGGCTGAACTATATTTGGTGAAGTCTGTCTGCAAGCCGGATATTTTGAACCGTTTAAATAGTCTGGTTTTTTTATTCTTCAGATAAGAAAGTTGACGGGTAAACCATGGAGAGCTGTAAGAATTCTTCATGGAGGAAAGAGGAACATGTTCATCAAGTAGAACGTAAAGGACCTCATAAAAGCACCCAACTGCATCATCAACAGGAAGGTCAACTAGATAGGACCAGCTTACTGTCGATAAAGATTCTACTAGTTTGCCGTAATCAGTCCTCCTAAAACACAAACTAGGCTAAAAATCCATTAACACAGAGTGGAAGGGTAGGATGATAACAATCTTCAGGAAAAGATAGTGGCGGAATACGACTAACTTCAGCATTGCATAGCATCAAAAACAAGGATTAAGTCAAGAAGATGACCAATATAATTGGGAATCCTGTTAACTTGCTGCACAGATAGTTCAGCAAGACCATCAATTAAATCATGTTGCATCCTAGGAATCATTGCCAATGAGTTCTTAATCTCCAACCAAGAAATATTGGGAAGATTAAAGACACCGAGCACAATAAGTTGGCAAGTTTCAGTAAGCAACAATAAGATTGAATGTATGGCGGACAGGTGCAATAGATACACGTTGAATTCAGAGCCAGGGGATATATAGGAGCAGGTTAGAAAAATGTTATTTTTTGGAAAAGATAATTTTACGGAAATAAATATAAATATAAATATAAATATCAACAAACTCAGAAGTTAAATTGGAATTTGACTCCAATAAGAACGCCTCCACCTCGACTGGTCTGACGATCCTTCCGACACACAAAAAAGTTATTAGGCAAAATCTCACTATCGTGTACGGGTGGGTTAAGCCAGGTCTCAGTGAATACGATAACATTGGATTTAAAAATTGAACTGTTTTTATAAAGTATAGAGAGTTTACTAAGAAGTTTACTCGTTGACAATTATATCAGTAGGCCAAAAATTGGGGCAAAGAAGTTTGGAGAACAGCCCATCCGGAATAAGTATTTTAAATGAAGAGTAATCTCTTATCTGTTTAAAATAAAATTTGGTGATGTCAATACCATTTTGATTGGGAAGAGAGAGGTTTGTGACAATATGACGCATCACGTCATTTACCGTTAGTGCTGCATTCAACCTAGACACAAAAATAGATTTCCTAGGTACCATGACATTGAGTGGACAAACAGCTGTGTGGCTTTTCAAAAGGCAGAGGAAACTCGAAAATTAGAGCCGGTGACTGAAGTTGAGAGAATGTAGCAGAGTGAACGGTGCACAATGCACCCGCGTCGTTAACTATTTTGCAATATAATAATAAAGATATTGGACTTAACACAAATAAATAATTTGCATCCAAACGGCGGGCTTAACCGAGTTAAAAATGTAAACTTTGGGAATATATAAAATCGGTAATTTAAACACTAGTCGAATAAATGTGGGAGCGAATATAAAACACGTCCGTGTACAATTGAGAGCTAACACATAACTTGACCTTTACTTCAAGAATATATACTTTCAACAACTTGAAATTGTCTTTTGTGGCGAGTAATTTGAATTCCCTATGTAAGCTTAAAAACGTTGAGGACCAATTATTCGTTCTTAATACCAACATTAACAAGAAAGGAAGTTAACTTCGGCAAGCTGAAGCTTGTATACCCTTGCAGTTATATATATTAAATTTAAAAATACAAAAAATTATATTCCCAATAGTATATATGTCAGAAAACACCGAAGCTATAATTTGTTTCATATTATTTTCACACCAATATTCCGATCGTTCCTATGGCAGCTATTTGATATAGTCGTCCGATTTTGATAAAATTGTATTCGAAATTCAGAACTAATTAAAAAATGTTATTTCCAAGCGTAGAAGGTTATATGTTTAAAAACACGGAAGCTATAATTTGTTTCATATTATTTTCCAACCGGTTTTCCGATCCTTCCCATGGCAGCTACATGACATAGTCGTCCAATTTTAATAAAATTTAATTCGAAATTCAAAACTGATTCAAAAATGTTATTTCCAAGCCTAGGACGTTATATGTTTTAAGTTTTCTTTCCGATTATTCCTATGAGAGCTATAAGATATAGTTGTCCGATCCGTCTGGTTCCGACTTATAGACTCGTCTAGTCATGCTGATCAAGAATATATATACTTTACGGGGTCGGAAACGTCTCCTTCACTGCGTTGCAAACGTCTGACTAAAATCAATATACCCCCTGCAAGGGTATAAAAAGCTCTATGAACACCATGTTCCACTGTAATAACAGATAAAGCAAATTTAAGATGGAAGCGATATACAACTTTTAATACGCTAAATGATTCTAAAAACAACGAACGTTGGTACCCTTAAGAATCTTAGTATCAAAAAGATTATTCTGAAGCAATAAATTTGCAAAATTTTTTTTCATAAAAAAATCCTGGAATAAACTTTGTGACTTGGATATTGGAAAGTCAAAACAGGACAGTATTGTTATTGCAGAGGCTATAATGAATACAGACAGAAGTTGGCAACGCAGTGAAGGATACGTTTCCGACCCAGAAAGTATATACGTCCGTCTGTTCGTTTCTGTGCAAACTAGTCTCTCAGTTTTAAAGCTATAGGGATGAAACCTTCTCAAAATTCTTATTTCTTCACAGCTCCCGTAGGTGTGATCAAAAAATATATCTTTTAAAAAATGTAGAAAAAAATAACTTTGGTGTTTATACCCGTTACTCGTAGAGTAAAAGGGTATACTAGAATCGTCGGAAAGTATGTAACAGGCAGAAGGAAGCGTTTTCGACCCCATAAAGTATATATATTCTTGATCAGGATCACTAGCCGAGTCGATCTAGCCAAGTCCGTCTGTCCGTCTGTCTGTCCGGGTGAACGCTGAGATATCGGAAACTATGGGAGCTAGGCTATTGAGATTTGGTGTGCAGATTCCTGAGCTTCTTACGCAGGGCAAGTTTGTTTCAGTAGAATGCCACGCCCACTCTAACGCCCACAAACCGCCCAAAACTGTGGCTCCTACAGTTTTGTTGCTAGAATAAAACTTTTAACTGAAATGTAATGTTGTCATCAATACCTATCGATTGACCCAAAAAAAAGTTTGCCACGCCTACCCTTACGCCCATAAACCGCCCACAAACTTCAAAAAATCGTAAATATGAACGTGGATATCTCGGAAACTATCAAAGATAGAGAATTGGGATTTCAGATTTAGATTCCGTAGCCTTATACGCAGAGCAAGTTTGTTACGCGAATATGCCACGCCCACTCTAACGCCTACAAACCGCGAAAACCTGTGACGCCCACAATTTTTATGCTAGATAAAAAATTTTAACGGAAATGTATTGGTCTCGTCAATACCTATCGAGTGCCACGCCCACTCTAACGCCCATAACGCTTAAATCTGTATACCGCCGGTAGGTGGCGCATTTTAATCTCGCTTTGCTACTTGCATATCTCTATTTAGCTGAGTAACGGGTATCTGATAGTCGAGGTACTCGACTATAGCGTTCTTCCTTGTTTATATTTAAAAACATCGAATAAATTTTAAAACAAATCGGACGATTTTATCATATAGCTGCCATAGGAAAGATCGGATAATTAATTACAAAATAATATTGTACATAGACCGTTATATTTCGATTTTGGTAAAATATATGGCATTAAAGTAAAATCAAACATTATCTTCCAATTTCTTTTATTAGTTTTACATTTTCATAACATCCCATGCTCCCATTGGAACAACTTGCAAGCGGATAGAAGTAGCTTTCTTTCTGCCGAAGTTATCTTCCATTTTTGTTTTTATACCCCTTTTTAAACCCGTTCATAAGTCGCTTTTGACCGGTTGTGTTTATCTTGAGGTCTGTGATTTTTGTCAATTTGTGCTCAGTCCAACATAACCAGCCGTGCTTGTGTTATAAATCGTTTATTTTTGTTTAATTGTTTATTTTATTGTAGCAGTTTTAACAAAACCAAACTCTGTTTATAGCTTGTGCATTTCGTTATTGTTACTTCTGTACGCTGTGGTGCATTTGTTTCAATAGCTTTTGTTGTTGTTTCCCATAACTTTCTGTAATCTCTCTCCCGTTTCTTGTCTTTTAAACTGTTGTCGTGTATATTTTGTTTGTGTTTCCCAAGCCATGCTCAGTCGATAGTCACTCTGTCGCGCTCTCTCGCCACTTGCCACCACTCTCTTCTTTTATTCAAACTAGATTAGCTCGGGTTTCTAAATAATCTGATAAGTTGGATTTTAAGTTATTTAAATGGTAGATCGGTAGTTTTATTCAAAACGCTGTTTCCAAGATGATCAACGTAACATCTGGAGTGCCTCAGGGCAGTCATTTAGGCCCTTTGCTGTTTAGTCTGTTTATAAATGATTTTCCCTCTATCGTAACTCACTCTCGTGTACTAATGTATGCTGATGATGTTAAGCTTTGTTTGTTATATAATAATATTGAGTCTGGTTTTTGATTGCAGTCAGATATTAACAGATTCCAGGAATGGTGTAAGTACAACGTTTTGAATTCAAACCATCTTAAATGCAACGTTATGACTTTCTATATGGGTACGCCAGCGTTCGTGAGTTATTCTCTTCAGAATTTGTCCCTAAACCGAATATACTCAGCAAACGATTTAGGGTTCTCCTAGATCCTAAACTTAAATTTGAATCCCACATAACCTCTACTGTAAATAAAGGTATGAATGTTATTGGGTTTATAAAGCGTTGGTCTAACGAATTTGATGATCCATACACTACCAACTTATTATTTACCTCCCATGTCCTTCCCAATTTAGAATACTGTTCTTCCGTTTGGAGTCCTCAATATCAAGTGCACATTGACCGTATAGAGTCCGTACAGAAACAATGTCTTCTTTTTGCCTTACGTGGCTTGAACTGCTATCAATACGTCAGGTTGCCTTCTTGCTATTGATTATTTTCCAAGTCTAGTAAATCGTAGAACTATGCTTGGGACTGTTTTCATGAATAATCTTATCAGAGGCGATATTGATTCTGTAGATTTGGTAAGCCGCCTAACTTTCAATGTGTCTGTTAGACTAACGCGAAACTACTATCCTATTAACTTGCCACGATGTTCATCTAATTTTAGTCAGCACGAGCCCTTTCGCGTTTTTTCTAACAATTGTAACACCCTATATCATTCCTGAATTAAAAACTAAAATCTTAGCTCATATGCTTTAGTCTTGTTGATCAATATTTTGTACTGTCTTTATACCCGTTACTCGTAGAGTAAAAGGGTATACTAGATTCGTCGGAAAGTATGTAACAGGCAGAAGGAAGCGTTTCCGACCCCACAAAGTATATATATTCTTGATCAGGATCACTAGCCGAGTCGATCTAGCCATGTCCGTCTGTCCGTCTGTCCGTCTGTCCGCCTGTCCGGATGAACGCTGAGATCTCGGAAACTATGGGAGCTAGGCTATTGAGATTTGGCGTGCAGATTCCTGAGCTTCTTACGCAGCGCAAGTTTGATAAAAATTTTTAACTGAAATGTATTGGTCTCGTCGATACCTATCGATTGATCCAAAAAACAATTTCCCACGCCCACTCTAACGCCCATAACGCTTAAATCTGTATACCGCCGGTAGGTGGTGCATTTTAATCTCGCTTTGCTGCTTGCATATCTCCATTTAGCTGAGTAACGGGTATCTGATAGTCGAGGTACTCGACTATAGCGTTCTTCCTTGTTTTTGTTCTATGTACCTTCCTCGCGAACCGTATTTGGCCGAAATAAAAATGGGCCCGCGCGTAACAAGCACGTGCTTGGTGTCCTTTGGGCCACTTGTTTGTACTGCTCTTAGTGCATCAACGTTCAACAATACAGAGTAAAGGATTCGTCGGAAAGTATGTAACAGGTATAAGGAAGCGTTTCCGACCCCATAAAGTATATATATTCTTGATCAGGATCACTAGCCGAGTCGATCTAACCAATTCCGTCTGTCCGTATGAACGCTGAGCTCTCAGAAACAATAAGATCTGCGCAGAGCAAGTTTGTTTCAGCGGGGTGCCACGCCCAATCTAAGCCCACGAACGACTATAACACTAAAATCTATAGAGCCCAAATTTTTTAATATTGTTAAAAATTTTAAATGAGAGTTTGTTTGTATTATTAAGACCCGTATACATGCAAAAATGACCGTTCGTTAGAAAATGTTAACCAAATAATAATATATGGTTGGCAATTTAATCGAGATCGCACACCACATGCAGCAAATAAGATGTTTTCACTAAACTGTCACCAAGCCGCTAGGGGCGCTATAGCCCAGTTGGCGCTGTAGGTCAAGTGGCACTACAAAATAAGATAGGTTGCGCTATGGGTAAGTTAATGAAAAAAGAAGAGTTGCTTTATGCATATCTCCATCCCTCTCGCACTCCCTTAAGCTGAGCAACGGGTATCTAATAATTTGAAAACTAATTTTCTTAATCGGTCGACTTTATCTTATAGCTGTCATATAAACGCTTGTTTTGAAGGGGAATATCTCGGTTATTTTTTTAGTATTAAGTTATATGAATCGGAATAGTATTGGTATTTAACCATTTAACTTAATTTTAATTTTTTAAATTCGTTAAATTTTGTTATACTTGTCACAGGGGCAAACGTAAAAACATTACATGTCTTCATTAAAATGTAGCGTAAAAATCGAGATTTAGTACAAAACTTGATATCATTTTAGGTTATGACGTTCAGATTGAGTAGCAAGAGCTAGCACAGTCAAAAAATATTGGTTTCTAAAGTTCTGGGTTTCTCGATGACTGTTTCGGCTTGCGAATTCTTCAATCGATTTCTCGCTGTGGCCTTGTCAAATGGTATGACTATATCTAGTCATTGATTTGCTTTAAGAAATCGGTCTTCCACTCTATGTGCTCGGTACCATTTTTTTTATAACTTTCATTACGCCAACCGTTTGCGTAGTTAACTCGGGTGGCACTGCAAAATGTGTTGATCGCTTGGCTGGTAAGTGTGCCGTCGAGTCGTACGGTGAGTTAGTGAGACGTCGACTTATGTCATATAATATGCTGATCAGCAGTTATCATCTGCAGTTGGTGCAACTGGGCGCCTGGTACGGTGTCCAACTTGGCTACTCCTTGATTTGTTGGGTACTGGTCATGTTAAGCAACTTTGGGTACGAAAATTTTTACTTCCATTGTGGTGTACCCTTAATTAAGGTGTGATTTCGGTCAGCCCTTGACCGGATTGTATAGTAAGCAGCTAACAAATCCTTCCTTCAGCTGCGGATGTTCAAGTGTATGATCATAGTTCCTCTTACCTTCTTACTGCTGCTAAACGCTCCATTTCGCGACAAATATGGTATTTCTGTAGGGAATGAAATTGTGCCCTGATAGAAATTGATCATATGGCACGTCTATATTATGTAAGCTCACTAAAAATTCAGAATTCTCTTAATTTTTTCGTTAATTCTCTTGCAGTATGTACTGCAGTTAGCTGCAAAGGACCAACATTTGTAGCAGGTGATACTATCTCTGATGAGTAAGCTTCGATAGCTCTTGACTAGCGATTGTATCTTCATTATCCATTGTTAAATGGATCCTTTCTTCATCGAGAGAGAGATGTATTCAGCCGTTTGCTAACATATTTATCGAAATGGTTGTCATCCACCAGATTTTCATCATTCGCTAGCTCACAAGCAGGGATAGGTCCTGCAAGATCGTTTACGCCATCTTTTAAAATAGGTTTAATTTCGGTATCAGATGCGGTTTCTTTTTTGAGAAAACCTGTGATTACATAACCAATTCTTGTACCTTGGGCAAGAGGTTTATTAGGTCCCAGTCTAGGGTTCTCCTAGATCCTAAACTTAAATTTGAATCCCACATAACCTCTACTGTAAATAAAGGTATGAATGTTATTGGGTTTATAAAGCGTTGGTCTAACGAATTTGATGATCCATACACTACCAACTTATTATTTACCTCCCATGTCCTTCCCAATTTAGAATACTGTTCTTCCGTTTGGAGTCCTCAATATCAAGTGCACATTGACCGTATAGAGTCCGTACAGAAACAATGTCTTCTTTTTGCCTTACGTGGCTTGAACTGCTATCAATACGTCAGGTTGCCTTCTTGCTATTGATTATTTTCCAAGTCTAGTAAATCGTAGAACTATGCTTGGGACTGTTTTCATGAATAATCTTATCAGAGGCGATATTGATTCTGTAGATTTGGTAAGCCGCCTAACTTTCAATGTGTCTGTTAGACTAACGCGAAACTACTATCCTATTAACTTGCCACGATGTTCATCTAATTTTAGTCAGCACGAGCCCTTTCGCGTTTTTTCTAACAATTGTAACACCCTATATCATTCCTGAATTAAAAACTAAAATCTTAGCTCATATGCTTTAGTCTTGTTGATCAATGTTTTGTACTGTCTTTATACCCGTTACTCGTAGAGTAAAAGGGTATACTAGATTCGTCGGAAAGTATGTAACAGGCAGAAGGAAGCGTTTCCGACCCCACAAAGTATATATATTCTTGATCAGGATCACTAGCCGAGTCGATCTAGCCATGTCCGTCTGTCCGTCTGTCCGTCTGTCCGCCTGTCCGGATGAACGCTGAGATCTCGGAAACTATGGGAGCTAGGCTATTGAGATTTGGCGTGCAGATTCCTGAGCTTCTTACGCAGCGCAAGTTTGTTTCAGCAATGTGCCACGCCCACTCCAACGCCCACAAACTGCCCACAATTTTCATGCTAGATAAAAATGTTTAACTGAAATGTATTGGTCTCGTCGATACCTATCGATTGATCCAAAAAACAATTTCCCACGCCCACTCTAACGCCCATAACGCTTAAATCTGTATACCGCCGGTAGGTGGCGCATTTTAATCTCGCTTTGCTGCTTGCATATCTCCATTTAGCTGAGTAACGGGTATCTGATAGTCGAGGTACTCGACTATAGCGTTCTTCCTTGTTTTTGTTCTATGTACCTTCCTCGCGAACCGTATTTGGCCGAAATAAAAATGGGCCCGCGCGTAACAAGCACGTGCTTGGTGTCCTTTGGGCCACTTGTTTGTACTGCTCTTAGTGCATCAACGTTCAACAATACAGAGTAAAGGATTCGTCGGAAAGTATGTAACAGGTATAAGGAAGCGTTTCCGACCCCATAAAGTATATATATTCTTGATCAGGATCACTAGCCGAGTCGATCTAACCAATTCCGTCTGTCCGTATGAACGCTGAGCTCTCAGAAACAATAAGATCTGCGCAGAGCAAGTTTGTTTCAGCGGGGTGCCACGCCCAATCTAAGCCCACGAACGACTATAACACTAAAATCTATAGTGCCCAAATTTTTTAATATTGTTAAAAATTTTAAATGAGAGTTTGTTTGTATTATTAAGACCCGTATACATGCAAAAATGACCATTCGTTAGAAAATGTTAACCAAATAATAATATATGGTTGGCAAATTAATCGAGATCGCACACCACATGCAGCAAATAAGATGTTTTCACTAAACTGTCACCAAGCCGCTAGGGGCGCTATAGCCCAGTTGGCGCTGTAGGTCAAGTGGCACTACAAAATAAGATAGGTTGCGCTATGGGTAAGTTAATGAAAAAAGAAGAGTTGCTTTATGCATATCTCCATCCCTCTCGCACTCCCTTAAGCTGAGCAACGGGTATCTAATAATTTGAAAACTAATTTTCTTAATCGGTCGACTTTATCTTATAGCTGTCATATAAACGCTTGTTTTGAAGGGGAATATCTCGGTTATTTTTTTAGTATTAAGTTATATGAATCGGAATAGTATTGGTATTTAACCATTTAACTAAATTTTAATTTTTTAAATTCGTTAAATTTTGTTATACTTGTCACAGGGGCAAACGTAAAAACATTACATGTCTTCATTAAAATGTAGCGTAAAAATCGAGATTTAGTACAAAACTTGATATCATTTTAGGTTATGACGTTCAGATTGAGTAGCAAGAGCTAGCACAGTCAAAAAATATTGGTTTCTAAAGTTCTGGGTTTCTCGATGACTGTTTCGGCTTGCGGATTCTTCAATCGATTTCTCGCTGTGGCCTTGTCAAATGGTATGACTATATCTAGTCATTGATTTGCTTTAAGAAATCGGTCTTCCACTCTATGTGCTCGATACCATTTTTTTTATAACTTTCATTACGCCAACCGTTTGCGTAGTTAACTCGCAACCTTGCGTACGAACACTAAGCTCCAGAGCTGGAGGTTTATAAAAGTACGAACATTTCTTTGCTTACTAAAAGATGATTTTCTCAGAAGAGGCAGGCTAATTTTTTCAGAATGTGTAGTTAAATATCAAAACCTTTTTTTAAAAGAAAATGTACACTATTTAAAAAAAAGTAACTTTGAACTTTAAAATTCCATTTTTGTATGTGTATTGTCTTATAGTTTTAATCGATACATATTTAAATAAAAGCTTAGTTACTCATAGAACAATTAATAATGCTCCTTTTCTTATTGGCTATAATTCTTTTTTGAAGCGTGAACTTTCAAAATATGTAGGGGAAGAAGGAATCATTACGGACTACTTTTTATACCTGTTACTCGTAAAGTAAAGGGTATACTAGATTCGTCGGAAAGTATGTAACAGGTAGATGGAAGCATTTTCGACCCCATAAAGTATATATATTCTTGATCAGGATCACTAGACGTGTCGATCTAGCCAAAAAGCTTGCCACGCCCACTTTAACGCCCACAAACTGCACAAAAACTTTAAAAAATCGATAGTATGAACGCGGATATCTTAGAAACTATGAAGATAGAGAATTGGGATTTCAGATTTAGATTCCGTAGCCTTGTACGCAGTGCAAGTTTATTAAGCGAAGATGCCACGCCCACTCTAACGCCCACAAACCGGCTAAGCCTGTGGCGCCCAAAATTTTCATGCTAGAAAAATATGTTAACTGAAATGTATTAGTCTCGTCAATACCTATCGATTGACCCCAAAAAAGTTTGCCACGCCCATTCTAACACCCATAACGCCTAAATCTGTCTACCGCCCACTTAACCATATAAGCAGCCGAATCAACAATTTCAGAGTCCGTCGAATCCTCCATTGAGTTTAAACGTACCGATGAAGGCAATGCCGATAACTTACGCTTGGCATTAATGAAGTTATAAAACTGCTTAAGGTCATTTGAAAATTCAAATATACATCGACTTAAATACATAGAAAAGCTATGACTGTTGAGAACATTAAAATCCGATCGAGCCACCACATATTTCGAAATATCAGATGGTTTACCCGATATTGTATACTTTTGTTTGTTTTAAGGTTTTTAAGTCCTTGAAGCGCATTTGTAAACTAAGGAGGCTTGTTTAGCTTTGAAAAAAGCCTATCAGGAACGCATTCATTAAAACAAGTATTTAACACTTAATAGAATAGTTCAGTGGCACTTTCAATATCCATACAATTTTAGAAGTCTGTCCAATTATATTGAGAAATCATATCGTTAAATTTATTATAGTCACATTTTCGAAAACATCTCATTTTAGTCGGAGAAACTAAAGGAGAGAGGGTATCAACGCAGGGAAGGCAAATCGTTAATTCCATTGTTGGATGATATCGGTCTTCAGGTACAATAAGATACCGTACCATTCTAGATACCGTGACTTTAGACGGGTCTAAAACAAACACAAGATGGTTTTTACTAGAGCAACGCGCACCTTGCCATCCGATCCGTGCGTTACTTCGTTGACTCTGCCGAGCAGCTACTTCTGGGGCGGTAAATTGTCCTCTTTGATGACGACGATGGTTCCTGGTAGAAGGTTGGCCGATTCCTTTGTCAACTTAACTCTTTGCTGCATCCCCGCTATGTAGTCCAGTCTTGCCAAATCCGGCGTTTGATGGCTGATATAAGCTGCCAGCGTTGTAGATGAGTTAGGTCGTCGTCCGGATGAGGAGGTGCCGATCCTGGGGGTAAAGCAGCGAGCGTGGTGCCTACCAGAAAATGGCCTGGAGTAATTGCCTCTCCATCGTTGGGGTTGCTGCTGTCAGCTACTAGCGGACGAGAGTTAAGCCCTGCTTCCACTTCAACCAGGATCGTCTGGACTTCGTCTTCCTTCAGCAAGGCGTTTCCAACGGCCCTCAAAAAGAGGTGCTTGGCGGACTTGACGGCGGCCTCCCATAGGCCCCCAAAATGAGGCGACCGAGGCGGAATGAAGACGAACTCAACCTGGTGATGGACGCCGTACGTTCCCAGTGTGCTGCGGACATCGGAGGCCATCTCCTGAAGCAGCCGTGAGGAACCAACAAAATTGGTTGCATTGTCACAGTACAGTCGTTCGAGCGGGCCGCGCCGCCCAACAAATCTGCTGAGACAGAGGATAAATGAGTTAGAAGTGAGATCCTTCAATAGTTCTAGGTGAACCGCTTTCGTTGAAAAACATATGAATACTGCGACATACATTTTTAAAGCTGCCTTGCCACGCACTCCTAGCGACACTCGGATTGGACCGAAGAGATCGACTCCGCTTATTCTAAAGGTCGACTGATTCTGACACGGTCAAGAGGCAGGTTTCCCATTATTTGCGACATTAACCGTGGCTTATACTGGAAACAGTGTGTGCATCGGTGCAACAGCACTGCACTCGCGTCGTGCATTGATCAACCAGGCCGACTAGTGCTCGTGGTCCTGCATGGCAATTAGCATAGTGCAGGTGCTCCATGTACAATTCGACAAAACGATTCCCTTTAGGGAATTTGGCACTGGGTTCTAGATCCGCGTGCGCTAGTCGTCCGCCTACTCGCACCAATGTTAAAGTACGGGTTCCGAAAGTTTCCTTGTTGATAAATGGGCTAAGCATTTGGTAAGAACTGGGTAATGGCAAATTTTTCTTTAATTTATTGAATTCGTCTGCAAACGATTGACGCTGTACAGCCTGCGCGATATAAGAGAACGAAAAACTAAGCTGGACTCCAAGTGAGCTGATAGTTCGTGGTCGTTCCACAATTTCCAGGGCCTGCCGTAAACAAAACAAAAGATTAATGTTGTAATTCTCACAACCTTCACATAGGAAGAAGAATTTTCTACTACTTGGAGCAGCGGATGATTTGAAACAACAGCAACCGTATGGGCGATTACTGGCGGATTCATTTCGAGTTGGCTTTCGAGGGGCGTGTCAGCCAAGTGCTGATTGGCTGGCCAATGAGTCGAGTCCATGGACAAAAACGAAGGGCCTTTAAACCATAGCGTCGTATTGAGATCTTTGACCGTAGTCCGTCGAGAGGGTAGGTCCGCTGGATTGAAGTTAGTCGGGACGTGTCGCCAGACGGCAGTTGGAGCCAGTTCGTGAATAGCCGAAATGTTTTATGTTTTGACAGATGAGTGCGCAACCAAAAGAGAACAACTTCAGAATCCGACCACATACTAACCTGCTCGACGCGGTAAATATTGAGCGTCTGCACATCACTCCATAGCTTCGCTAAGAGGTGAGCCACACAGAGTTCTAGTCTTGGAATTCTAAGTCTATTGATCGGTGCTACCCTGGATTTGGCTGTTAGCAACCTAACTTTTATCTCCTCTGAGGTCACTGACCTTACGTACAGACAACAACCGTAAGCATCTTCTGACTCGTCCGCAAACCCGTGGATTTGATAAGTGCCGCCTAACTGAGTTCCGACATGCCGAGGGATGTTCAACGTTTCTAAATCTGTAAAGCATGATGACACCATCTTCCATGATGGTGTACGATGCAGTACTTCGGCGGGTATTTCGTCGTGCCATCCTATTTGTAGCGACCAGAGTTTTTTAATTAATATCTTTGCAAGGGTAACGATAGGGAAAATGAGTCCTAACGGATCGTACAGCCGCGTTGCAAATGAAAGTATCGATCGCTTTGTGGGTGGGTCTTCAAGCTGTAGATTCTGGGCGTTGAATTTGAACGTATCCTGTTTTGGACTCCAAGTGAGACCTAAAGTTTTCGTATCGGCGTCTTCTCCAATAAGGACTTCTGACTCGGCGACGCCCATTTAGCCAAGACGAACCCTGCATAATCTAAAATCTCTGTGATTTCCCCTCGCAATTTCCTTAACTCCCGGATGGAATCGGCCCCTGTTAACAAGTCATCAACGTAAAAATCATTTGCTAGAGCCTGTGAAGCTAAGGGAAGAGAATCGGAGTAGATCTCGCTAACCTCCTTCAAACACCGTATTGCAAGGAAAGGAGCACTTGCCGTACCATATCTAACGGTGTTAAGCCGATAAATTTGTAGGGGGTCTTGCGGGGTCTCACGCCATATAATTAACTGGAACTTTCTATGGGCCTCATCTAATAATACAAATTTATGGAACCGGAATTTAATCAAAGTGGCATACAGGCAAGGCTGAATTGTTGGCCCTACCAAGAGAATTTCATTCAATGAAATTTGGGAAGTGGTTTTGCACGACGCGTCGAATACGACTCCGAATTTAGTCAAAGAGCTTTCAGGTCGGAGAACGCCCTGATACGGTATAAAATAATGAGGCTCGTTGGGTATCCTATTATCTGTAGCCTCCATGTGACTGAGAGTTAAATATTCCTTCATAAACTGGATATACAACGAATGAATTGGGTTCCCGTTCTAAGGACAGAAACCGTCGTCGTGCAGTTTCATACGAGGAACCGAGACACGAAGGACTCGAGCAGGCTAACTACAAATTTTCCTGTAGAGTCACGCGGGATGGTGCTAGCAATCGATTTTTCACTCAACACTTAATCAGGGGTATAGAGCTGCGATTTCGTTAAATCGGGTATTCTTTCAATTTCGCAGAACTTCCTTAGCGTGAGATTCAAATTGTTGTTCTCAGTAGCTACTAGAGTGGAGTATGAGATACATCGTGCTGGTGGATTTTCTTTATAGGTCCCTGACGCTACCCAGCCAAAGACAGTATTTTGTAGAGTTGGACCTGAGTGCTTGTGACGTATTTGTCCTTCCCTAAGCAAGTCGAATAACAACTCAGCGCCGATCAGCATGTCGACGCGTTTGGGCTTGTTAAAGTAAGGGTTTGCTAAGGAGATATCATTACTAATCCAATCGCAAGAGATTTCGGTTGCTTCTGGACGATACCCGGAAATCGACGGTAAAATTATGCATTCATAGGTGCATAGGCTGACTAACCGAGGCACTTAGTGACTGTTGGGCTACCTGATTGTCAATAGGCGATGACAATTGATTGCCCGACGGTGAAATGGTTGTCTGACTTGCAGAAGCAACATTTAGACATAAGTTCTTCGACAGGTCGGGAAACTGCTAATGCCACTTTGCTATATCTGGGCTTGTTCCCTACCTGCCCCTGTTTGGGAGCTTTTCTGCCTGTCGTGGATTCCTCAGCCGCTAAGTGCTGATATCGTTTGTTAAGCGCCTCTGAGCAATCTTTCCATAACGGAATATAATCGTAACTAGGTTGTTCTTCCCATCGCGACCGCGTTTTGGGATCTAATCTAGACATGACGATGTGAATTATCATTGCGTTGGCGAGAATTTTCTGGTTGCCGAGTGAGAGAAGAGATTCATATATAGCCGTTACAGTGTCGATAAGGGATCGTAACGCCGAGGCGGATGGCGCTTGCATTGTTGGGATTTCAAACAATCGACAGATACTTTTAAAGTATATTAGGCACGGAATATCATAAACCCTGACCAAGGCCGCATGAGCCTTTGCGTAATTTGCTGTGATCTGGTTAGCCTTTACTGTTCCTAAGGCTTCCTTCTCTAAACAGGATAACAGGTGATTAAACTTTTCAACATTTGATAGAGATTCGTCGTCGTGAACTAAGCGGTTAAATAAACCTATACAATTTTTGAACTCGGCATAGTTGCCGTCGAATTTCGGGAGTTTCATTTGTGGTAGTATTCTGCTGTGACTTGCTGAAGAATTTAAACTACTATTATTTGCGAAGGTAGAATAATTTCTTTTTCCTTCGGACCGATTACAATTTGACATTAATGATCTAACTCGAACTCCTTTTCGATGTATCTATTTAAAATACCTAAACGACATTCCATTTCGCGTGCATTAGGGGGAGTTACTTGACCACGAACCGTGGCCTCAATTCTAATTATATAATTCTTATTCCGCTCAAGCTGTTCCGGCATTTCGTTTGTGTTGTCCTCCGCTGAGGAAGTTCTGCCAATATGTTTCCGACTTCCACCCATTGTGACTAGCAACATCCCATTTTTAGATTATTTCTAACCAGCAAATGCCAATGCAATGCTGCTGGTAGCGATAGAATGTCTGCACTGTCCCACCGTACTGAAAATATCTGCTAGGCTATGCGCGATTGGAGCAAGGAAGGCGAAAAGTCCGACACAACCAAAGAGCGCGCGAAGAACGGGCAAGGCAGATTAAGCAAGATCGAATGTATGTGTGTGTATGTGTTGGGTATGGGCCTTTGTGTGGTTGATGACTGAAAGCCAAGTGAATTATGATATGTGTTTATGCAAGTAATGGAAATAAAGTTTGCATATATTTACGTAGGCCACTTTACCATATAAAATGCGGATCACTGTACACACGCTCCCGCGATGAGATGACGATTGGGATGTACTTCTCGGTGTTACCGACGAGGTTAGGTTGTAGCCCGCTGATGCTCTCCTGTGACGAAATGGAGGTTAGGGACGCAGCCGATGTGCTCTCCCTCTACGATGATGCTCACGATTCTCCGGGTGCTCCAGCGACGAAAGACGATGTTCTATTGCACCTCTCTATGGGTGCCGACGAGATTGTGGCGAGGAGATGGGCGCAGCCGATGTGCGCTCCCTCTACGCCGAGGTGTAAGTGGGTACTGCGCTCCGGCTGTGCGGGCGCTCCAACGACGAAAGGTGAAATTAAAGTTGCACGGGCGCGTAAATGCGTCTCCAAATCTTGGACCATGCACCCAATGTGCGACGCCGATGCACTTCTTGCGCAACGCAAATTGGCCGCGTGCACTTTTTATATAACTCTTGGTGATTTGCCAACTTATAACAATACGCAAATCCGAAGTTTAGATGATGGTTAAGAACCAGTGTGTCCACCCGGGGGCGCCAATGTTTGCTCAGGGAGCAGGAGTAAATATGCAACATCGCGAACCCACTGGTTTTATTTAAAACATAGCTTGGCCGTCATCTATGTAAATTGTGCGTTTATTCCAAGAGCTTTTCTCTTCAACAATGTTACCAACTCCCTTTCTCCAGATCTTCTCCTATTCCACTAGTATCTAGAGATAGTACTTTATTGTAATCTAGTATTATTTTTAATATAGTAGTTTGTTGTATGATCGTTGCTTGCTGACCTGTAGGGTGTAATTTATTAGCGATTATCAGCTGTGCTACGCCCCTGCTCGCAGCTTTCGATAGTCGGCATCGCAACGACCATTGAAAACAAAAGAAACAGTGAGATGACCAAACAATATTTATATTTATATATTTAATTATGATGATTATAATTAACTACAGAACATTTTTATTTTTAACTCACAGCAAATCCATGTAGAAATTCTACCAGAAAGTAATATTTCCGACAATGAAAAAAGTATTCCTGACAATGAAAATACCCTAGAGGAATATATCATTGTGGAATTGACCAACCAATTTCATTCAAAATGCCCATCGCTTCCAATTAATCGGGACAATTAAATTTAGAATGGGTGGACCTATATGACCCTTTATTTAGGGGCACTTACCCAATTTATGAACAACTTTGAGCCGAGAGCCAATCTCCAAATATCTCTGCCTGACTCCGAGATAAATCCGTGGTCAGCTTTTTATCTCAACTACGCCTCCAAATTATTCCCCCCAAATCAGTTTCACAGACTCCGCACCAAACGGATACTGTAAACATCCAAGCTGATATTGTAAGTATCAGAGTCCCAGAGTGAGCCCTGAAGTTCGCTAACGTAAACACAAGATCCCCAAAGCGATCCGTAAAGTTCGCTAACACACATTCGCGTGTGACTTGTTGCATGCATCGGAGGTGTTTGAGCAGTGTGCGATATTAGGCCCATTTCTTCTTTTTTTTTTCGTTTTTTTTCAAAACAAAACAAGGAAGAACGCTATAGTCGAGTACCTCGACTATCAGATACCCGTTACTCAGCTAAAGGGACCAAAGGGAAATGGAGATATGCAAGCAGCAAAGCGAGATTAAAATACGCCACCTACCGGCGGTAGACAGATTTAAGCGTTAAGCTTAGAGTTGGCGTGGCAAATTTTTTTGGATCAATCGATAGGTATTGACGAGACTAATACATTTCAGTTAAAATTTTTATTCTAGCATCAAAACTGTTGGAGCCACAGTTTTGGGCGGTTTGTGGGCGTAAGAGTGGGCGTGGCACATTGCTGAAACAAACTTGCGCTGCGTAAGAAGCTCAGGAATCTGCACGCCAAAGCTTAATAGCCTAGCTCTTATAGTTTCCGAGATCTCAGCATTCATCCGGACAGGCAGACGGACAGACTCGGCTAGTTATCCTGATCAAGAATATATATACTTTATGGGGTCGGAAACGCTTCCTTTTGCCTGTTACATACTTTCCGACGAATCTAGTATACCCTTTTACTCTTCGAGTAACGTAAATATAACAAAATATATACATGTAAATAATAATAGTTAATATTTTTTTCTTGTTATTGGTTAAAAACAAAAAATCAAAATGGCGTCCTCCGAGGCCAAGGGTAAAAGCCCTTTCTCGGAGTTGAGCAACTGTAAAAAGCCGAATTATCTACAGATAAAAAATTTAGTGAAATCGGAAAGTACAGCAGCGCTCACAAGGGACTCTTTGTGGTCTACATAGACAAAATTGGTGAAAACAATGGCGAGAATCAACCTAGTAGAGTTCATGTAAGTCCCCTTGAATTAAATGCTGTCCTGTTAAAACTACACGTTAAAGATATTATTTCAGTAAACAAGATTGGTTATGGGCGCTGCAAGTCTGAGTGCAAGTCAGCAGAGGCAGCTAATAGCATTCTGTCCTCTAATCTTAAAAATAGTGGTTACGAACTAAAATTCTCAAGCATTTAATTTATAAAATGGGTATTATTTTTAATATTCCGACAAAGTGTTTCGACTCTGAACTTAAGGAGTACATTTCTTCTCTTGAAAATGTATCACGAAATGAAACGAAGATTAGGTACACCGCTCTCTTTCAAATTTTAGACGAAGTCGACACCAACCATTTAACCCATTTCCCCCAGCCAACATGGCAAAGAAAATACGCCATTCCAGTGTTACCAAATATTGCCAAAATAGCTACCCAACATATATTTGCACAGAACACTTTTAACACGAGTACAATCTAAACGGAAAGTTTTCTCACATTCATTCCAATGTACATAGTTGTTCACCCTCTAGTCAACCTATTACAGACAATCCAGCTCTTGAAGCTGCGGAAAATAGTTTAAATCAATTAGCTTTTGAAATTTCCTCATTTCTAGTCAATGAATCAACCAATTTAGTACCTACATCAAGAAACTTTTTAATTTTAAATAATAACCTTTTTTTTCTTTTAATTATTCATTTATTTATTTTTAATCAATTAATTTTTTATTTATTTTTTCATTTTCATTATTTATTAATTTATGATATTATTCTTTTCGTTTTTTTTATTTTTTGTCTATTTGTTTTAATTTAAAAATAAAACTTATACTTTTAATATTTAACCCTACAATATAAGATTCAGAGCTTAACTGCCAATAATAACAAACAATTATTTGAATTATTCATAGTTAATAACAATAGCAATTTTATTAGAGATTTGGGTTTTCAATAATTTCATGTGTAGCTTGGCAAACTATAATTTTGTATGTAAGCCACGTAACGATGGTTATGGAGGCGTCGGAATTTATTTAAAAAAACATACAAGATTTAGACAAATTAACTCTGATATTAGGTTGGAAGTCATTCGTATCTGTACAACTAATTTAATAAATAATATTAATATTTTCAGTGTCTATGCTGCTCCCAGCACAGACATTAGTTTTTTTCAAAAAGGTTACGATGATCTTTTTACTATTGCTGCTCAATCGAGTGGTCTAGCTGTCATAGGTGGTGACTTTAATGCCAAATCCAGCATATGGGGTAATAATACTGAAGACGCCAGAGGCGTCCAATTTACTCTCATAGCCCATCCTACAGTTCAACACTTGATGCCACTTTCATTAATAATAGTAATCTTAGTTCTAACTGGTCCTCAATAAATTCTAAAAGTATCAAATAGAAATCATTGGCCAATTTTAATTGAAATAAACCAGATTACTGCTTCGACTTATAATATTAAATTTAACCATCAAAGAATAATTCAAGACTTTTCCAAAATTCAAATTACAACGTTAGACAGCATTTCCAACTCATCCCAAACCATACACTCTAATAATTCAATTTAAATATATACAAACAATAGATATGTTCCAAGAAAGTATTGGGACGAGGTCTGTGAAAAATTGTTTAGATTAAGAAAGGCGTGCAGACAACAGTTTTTTAAATCCAAACTACATTCTGATGCTATTGCCTATAATAACAGTAATAAAAAACTTAACAACTACTTTTACAAAATGAGAAAAGAAAAACCTTAATAAGCTTTCAGAAGATATTCCCAACCCCTCTTAACTGAAAAACATGTGGAACAAAATCCGTTCTATTCAATTATATATATATATATATTATAAGCAAATCAAACCGTCCAATAGTGCACTTTCTGACTAGAACATAGATATTTTCTTAATCAAATAGCCACAGCACCCATCACTGCGATGTGCTCTGACGTATCTTTCTCTGATGACCTGCTTTATAGATATAGCACCTCAAATTTCTCAGCTTGTAAACTTCTTGACTTTTCTAACTCTCGTAACCCAGACTCGGCTAAGGGTCCTGACAATATTTCATACAGAAGACCCTTAGAACAAATAGAAAAACTGGTATCCCTGCTACACGATACTTTACACCATCGTGTTATTCCAGATATGTGGCGGAAAATAAAGGTTATACCTGTTCCCAAAAAATCTTGACTCTTCAATTATCACAGACCTATCTGCCTTCTAAGTGTGACAGTGTGTGTGAAGTGCTTAGAAAGTTTGATAAAATTACGTATGGAAGAGCACATCAATAAAAATGAAATTTTGCCACCAAGATCCTATGCGTTCAAAAAAATCATTCTACTGCCCAATGCATCAACGAAGTGATAAATAAGATAGACAAATAAAAACCTCGTGGCTTCCAAGTAACCGCAGCTGTTTTAGACCTAAGCAAAGCCTTTGATGCTGTCAAAATTCCTATTCTGGGTAGCAAATTAGTTAGTATTTATTTTATGATTAACTTCCTTAGTAAAAGAGTTCTCATTATGGGTGCTGCAGAGGTTACGGTAAATAAAGGAGTTAGTCAAGGTAGTTGTCTGAGTCCAATCCTCTTTAATTTATATACAGCTGAGCTTCACAGCTTAAGTAATGACCAAGATAGTATCTTGTTCCAGTACGCTGACGATTTTTTTCTAGTCTGTTATGACAAAGTTTTTTCGTTGACTGAAGAGAAATTAGAACAAAAAGTTAATAGATTTATGAAAATGTGCAATACTAATAATCTTATTTTTAATCCAGACAAATCGGCCAAAATTCATCTTAATCTAAGACGAAAACCTTTAAGTGTTTTTTTAACGATCTCTAAATCTAATCAAACAAATACTCGTATGTTTGTTCAAATACTCAGTGGCTGCCGCCACGGAGTGCATCTAAGCAAGTCATTGCTTTTTTACAAAGCATATCTAAGAACACGATATGAGTATGCCTGCTCCTCTGCCTGCTCCAACATTTCAAAATCAGAATAGAACAATATCAATAAGCACGCTAATTTTCACCTTAGAAAGGCCTTAGGATTAATTAGATCGACTCCAGTTAATATTATTTATAATCTCGCAGCAGAACTACCTCCAGCTTATAGAGTTAAATTTGCTACAGCGAAGGAGTTGGCCAAATGGTTCGCTCATGGACTACCAGCTGTGTCGCTTTTGTCAAACTCCTTTGTAGCCAAAAATACTAGTTACATTAAAGTTTATGTTGAATTTAAAAATATCCTTGATGGTATTGCTTCTATTTGTCCATATTCTTTTTCACACGAAAGATTTCAGTTACCACAAAATTCTTAAAGAGCACTTGTAATAATACAAAAATGTCAAACTATGCTATAATTCTTTCTTTATTTAAAGAAGAAATAAGAGACTTAACCTCCAAAAATATGGAAATCATCTTCACGGATGGTTCTGAGTCGGAAGATTTTACAGGAAGTGCTTTTGTACAATTGAATTCTAACACAATTAATAGTTTTTACACCGACAAAAAACTGTCGTCGCTGACTGCTGAACTCACAGCCCTAGAAAAAGCCATTGATTTCGGTATATCAACGAGTTTCTCCAAAATAGCAATTTTAACAGACAGTCTTGGTACCATCCAGACAATAAAGAACTCGAATTGCAAAAACTGCATTTCTCAATGCATTCTGGAAAAAATCACAAGCTATTCAACCCTGCTGTCCATAAAGAATCACATTTCAAGTCATTCCAATATTTGGGAAAACGATCTCGCAGCTGCTAAAAATGCTAGGATAAGCGGCTCTTTCATATCCGTCAGATGGACCCTCAACGACGCTTTCAATCTTATGTTCGCGTAAATAAAACAAGACTGGGAGCGTGAGTACAGTCTGTTTTCATTAAAGCGTAACAAGGGTTACTCTTACAAGCCTTGGTTTTAATAATAAAGAAGACCTATTCAATCGCCTAGAAACGAAAATCCTGAAAATAATCTCAAGCGGGCACGCTTTTGATAAATACACGCTTTCCATAACGAAGGTTTACAATAACGCCCTTTGTAATTCTTGCAACGTCAATGAAGACATTTCGCATATTTTTTTTCATTGCTCAAAGTATAAACAAACAAGACAGCATTATCCAACACTACTCAAGTATAGCGATATCTATCGCTTACTTGGAAATTAACCAACTGAAAATTGGACGTCGATTACCGGTTTTATTCATGCTGCTAATTTAATATAACACACACCACACTGCTCATTTCATACATTATAACAACTCACAAAATCTTAAATTTGAAATTACTCGTACACATCGATAACTTCTTCATCGTTCAGCGTCATCGTTCCCTCTTTACGAAAGGATAATATACGAAAAAAAAAGTCCGCTAACGTAAACAAATGGTCCCCAAAGCGATCCCTAGAGTCCGCTAACGTAAACACAAGCTTCCGGCCGAACTTTAGTTTTAAATTGAATTGCCGAATTGCATCATCCCATTTTTCCGACTCCCTTGAGTCACTCTCCTAATCAATTTTGAGATAAACAATTTTTAGATAAGTCTCTTAAGCCGAAGTTTGATTATTGATCATTGAACTCGAGGTAGGGCAGTCCGTTTTTGAGAAAAGAGAAGTGAATATAAAGTAAGTTCAACCTATAATATTGTAATAGTAAGTTGTAGTTGTAGTAGTTGGTTCGTATCCAGAAAAGGGGGTGTCTTCGTCAAGTTCAGTCCGACAACGGAAAGACCTTCGTCGGCGCAGCCACCTTGCTTTTTTGGGACTTTCTGCAAGCCGTTAAAGAGTCTGTGACTGATGCGTATAGTCATCAGCAGCTCTACTGGAAATTTATTCCGCTTGGGGCACCTCATATGGGAGGCCTGTTTAAACTCCAGACCGCTATCTTCCATGTCAGAGGACCCCACCGATCTGCTAGCATTGACTCAAGGTCACTTTCTTCTGTCCATAGTAGAACCCGAAGAAAAGTGAGAGTCCAAGTCATCACAGTTGGACGGCAAAGAGACGGCTATGTATATCTTACATATATTATGTGTATTTAATTATGCTCTCTTATGCTGGAGCACGAGGGTATATGCATGTACTTGAGTTCGGTTGAGCGGCCTGCGCGTGTAACAGGATGCTGACACTTTCACTTTCTGTGAGCGAGCCAATGACCGGGCCTTTTTTGAAAAATAACGTAATATTATGAAGTTATTTAATTAGTATGTTTTAATTTAAATAATAATCTTTAATTACCAAAGAACAATTTTTTTTTTAATTTTTTGTTTTTATTATTTACAAAGAAAATGGAATTGGGAATAATATTCGTATTTAAAGGAGAAGTATTTCTAAGCATTGCCATGCTAATTGCAATTATGAAATAAACGGTTTTAATCTATCCTTATGAACTCTTTGTTTTTTGTTCTTATTATTCGTTGTTATAATGTTATTTCTTTCTCCTATTTCCGTTACTTTATACGGACCAGTATATTGATAATCTAACTTATCACCTGTTTCATTTCTTAAAAGGACTTGATCATCTACTAATATCTTTATGTTGTTTATTTTATGATCTAATACCTCACCGCCCGATGGCGTGACTATCGCAAGAGAAATTTACTATCGTGTAGTACATTCTCGTAGACGGCTACTGTCGAAATTTCAGACGAATCGGACTCGTAGTTTTGTTTTGACTGCGTGTGGAATCGGACGTGTCCGCGGATTTTAGAAAAATGGAGAAAGAGCAATATCGGTCTGTGATTTGATTCTTGTTTTTGGAAGGGAAATCGCACAGCGAAATCAAAGAGCGCTTGGATGATGTGTACGGTGACTTTTCCCTTCGATGGCGACCGTCAAAAAATTCGTTTAATGAGTTTCAACGTGGTCGCACGTCGGTTTTTGATGAGCCACGCCAAGGTGCCCCGAAAACGGCTACCACCGAGGATAACGTGACAAAAATCCACGATCTCGTATTGCCAGACTGCCGATTGAAGATACGCGAGATAGCTGAGACAGTAGGCATGTCAAAAGACCGCGTGGGTCATATCCAGCATGAAATTTTGGGTATGAGAAAGCTGTCGGAGCGATAAGTGCCCGCGTTTGCTCACTCCGGACAACAAACGCAACCGGGAGACCACTTCAAAGCAGTGTTTGACGCTGTTCAAGCGCAATCCGAAGAAGTTTCTGCGTCGTTTCGTGACCGTCGACGATTCATGGATCCACTGGTACACACCAGAGACCAAAAAACAGTCGAAACAGTGGACTTCACCCGGCGAACATGTTCCGAAGAAGGCGAAGACTGTCCCATTGGCCGGAAAGGTGATGGCCACCGTTTTTTGGGATTCACAAGGTGTGATCTACATCGACTACCTAGAGAAGGGCAAAACGGTCACAGGGCTGTACTATGCCGAATTATTTGGCCGATTCGCCGCCGCATTGCAGAAAATACGGCCCCATTTGGCGAAAAAAAAGTGCTCTTCCATCATGACAACGCACCGGCTCACGCTTCCGCCCTCGCCAAGGCCAAATTGGTCGAATTGGGCCACGAACTTCTTTTTGTTTCCAATCTTGAAACTTGTGACTTCTTTTTGTTTCCAAACTTGAAAAAGTCACTCGCTGGACAGAAATTTGCGTCGAATGAGGAGGTCATCGCCGTCACAGAGGCCTATTTTGCTGACCTCGAGAAAACGTATTTTTCAGACGGGTGAAAGAAGTTGCAGCATCGCTGGATCAAGTGTTTCGAGCTAAGAGGAGATTGTGTTGAGAAATAAATCGCCACTTTTCCAAAATTTTCGTTTTTCTTTTGGAGGTTTTATGAACCGATATATATGAGCGTATGTATGCAATGAAAGTTCTATGACTTCGTTCTATTGTTTCGACTGTCTGGTGGTGGTGTGCCGTAGATGTTATATTTTCAATTTATAGGTATTTGCAAAAATCATTTATAATTGAATTCTTATATTCTGTACCCATGTCCGTAATGAACGTCTTCATTGGACCGTACTTCAGAATAAATGATTCAAAAATTGCTTTAGCGACTGTGCTCGCGTTCTTATTTGGAACTGGTATTGCAACTAAATATTTTGTTCAGTTTCTGATTTTTGTAGTGGACTAATTGTGTCCACTATCACTCTGTCGGAAGCATTAATAGGCGTATCAGTTATTATCAATGGAGTTTTATTGTGCTTAGTTATTTTAGCTTTGTGTCATTTCTGACATTTTCGTATGTGTTCAGTAATATCTCGAGTCATACCTTTCCAAAAATAATGTCTTTTGACATTGGCCAAGGTTTTTGTAATGCCAGTATGACCTCCTTGTATTGGATCGTCATGGAATTTAGACAGTATTGCTTCTTTCTCGTCTTGTTTTTCTATAAGGGCCACCGGGTTTAGTAGCGCTACTCTTAATGTATTCAATATCTTATTGCCCATTTGTTTAAAATTATCTATTGAAACATGATCAAAGATATTTTCCCACGGTGCCATTTTGAGTTGGCTGATTTTGTTTATACCGGCTTGCATTTCAAGCCTTTGGAAAAATTGACCTAAGTCTAGGATTCCATTGGTATATAAATCGCTTACATCATATCTTGCAGTAATTTTCCTGCCATGTTTAAATAAACTTCGTCATTGTTTATGACTTCATATACGTTGGGCTCAGAAACTTTGTCTATAGATTGCGTAGGCAATTCTATTTGTTTGTTTTCCGCGCGGAATTTCTGTCTATTTTGATATCTAGTAGTGACTTTCTTTATATTTCCAGTAATGTTTTGTAGATCTTTAATGGTTATTCTTGATAACGCATCAGCATCAGCATCAGTTTGGAACTCGGATTTATCATTGAAAATAGATATATTAATGGTCTGTGATCTGTTTTGATTGTAAAGAGATTTCCATAAATATATGGTCGAAAATGTAATATTCCCCAGTGAATTGTAGCTAACTCCTGCTCAGTTTTACACTTATTACTTTCTCTCTTAGTGAAAGCTCTTGATGCATATGCAATGGGAAGTTGGAGTTCGTTATAGTTTTGAGTTAAAACCGCTCCACACGCTTTTTTACTTGCATAAGTAATTATACAAAGTTCTTTGCTGAAATCGGGATATTGTTGCAAAGTTGTTGAGTTTTGTTTTTAAATATTGGAATGGGTTTTGGTATTCATCTGTTTATTCAAAAGGAACATTCTTTTTACAAAATCTTGTTATGTGCCGTTAATATTTCTCGAAATTTTTTATGAAACGTCTATAATAATTGCAAAATGCTACGAATTGTCTAGCGCTGTCCGCATTGTGCGGCGCAGGGTAATTCATAATGACGTCACATTTCTTGTCGTCTGAAAGTATTTCTTTATCATTCATCGGTCATTTATGACCGAGAAAAGTCACACAAGCATAAAAAATGAACATTTTTCTGCATGTAACTTAATATTGTATTTCCTGCATTTCTCAAAAACGTCTATTAAGTTTTTAAGCATATGTTTCTCGCAACAACCTAAAACTATCATCCATATAAACGAATGCTTGTGAAGGTTCTAGTCCAGAGAATGCAATAGTCATCATTCTCTGAAATGAATTAGGCGCTATTTTTAGTCCGAAGGGTAGTCACGGGAAGCGATACGAGCCATTGCTCGTTGAAAATGACGTTATACCCCTTGACCTCTTTTCGAGTTCAATGTGATGAAATCCTGACATTGAGTCAAGGCATGAAAAATATTTTGCTCGTCTCAGTTGATCCAAAATATCATCAATTCTTGGGAGTGGAAATTTATCGGACAGTAATTTTTTATTAACTTGACGATAGTCAATCACTAATCGCCATTTTTTTTGTTCTGAGCCTGGAGATGGTTTTTTAGGAACAAGTAATAATGGGCTATTACATTCAGATACAGATGGTTCGACAATCCCGTCGGTGATCAATTTTCCGACTTCTTTCTGTATTTCGTTCACCTGACTGTGTGGGCTTCTGTAATTTTTTATGAACACTTGTTCATCATCTTTTAATCTCAGTTTTTGTTTATAAAAATTATGTGTGCTTATTGGTTCGGTTTCCAATCCGAATATATCATTATATTGGGTGCATAGACTTGAAAGCTGTGATTTGAATTGTGGAGGAAAGTTTTTTGAAAGTTGAGATAATTCAGATTTTTCTCTATTTTCTAGATTAGTTTTGACTAAATCGTAGTTCGAATGTGATTCATATGCTAAATTATTTGTACTGACTACTTGATCTTAATTTGTGGTATTGAGTAGTCTTATGAAAGCGTTTTTAGATGTTGCTATGGTACTTGCTATATAAATACCATGCTTAATTTCTTGATTTGGAATCAATACACTATCTTCTTTTGAATTTAGTTGAATTTGTCTAATAACTTGGGATCTTGATGGCAGAAGTATTGAGTTGTTGCCAGAACTGTATGTTATTGGAACATAAATTCGAAATTTTAAGTTATTAGGCCTAATTATATGCCAATCTTCAGATGACTTGAAGTCTAATTGACAGTTGTATTTTTTTATAAAATCGATTCCTAAAATGCCATCACAAGGAATAGCGAAATGTAAATCCACGATATGAAAATCGTGTTGGATTATGTACTTAGTGGTCTGTATCTCATTAGAAGTTAACCCCTTGGATTTGGTTACCTCTTGACTTACTCCTCTTATGTATATAATATAATTATCTTGTATGTCATGAAAGACATCAGAATTTTCTTTAACTACTGAAATGTCTGCACCTGTGTCTACTAAAAAGACAAGTTCTTTTCCTGTAGCCACATGATTGAATGATACAAATATGTTCTGACTGAGATTAACGGTATGAACCCTTGCATCTTCTACTGTTGAATATCTAAAGGGTTATTGTTGTGGCCTCGACTCGAGTTGCCACGGCCTCTATAGTTTCCTCTACATTGGCCTCGTCCATTATTATATGAATTGCTGTTGTAATTATTAAAACGACTACGAAAGTTACCTCTGTAATTTCCTCGTCCGCGGTTTCCGCCGCGCTGTGGATAATTGAAGGTACCAGCTTGCATGATAAGTTATACCTTATCGATTGTAATATTTTTAGTCATTGCTTTGACTGCGTGCAGAGTGGAATAAGTTTGGATAACTCTAGGGGTAAGCCATCTGTTAAATATGCACCTTCTAAAGATTTTGTCATCTGCTCAACCTCTTGTGTGTACTGGTTAGCAGTTTTATTGCGTTGCTGTAGGCAGTTTTACTGACAATACATCTAAGGTTTCGCTTTTGACGTTGCTTTTTAATCTGGAAATGACTTCAGTTATTGTTGTTTCATTTCCGATTACATTTCTGTGACAACTTTTAGCTTTGTTTATACCCAATACTCGTAGAGTAAAAGGGGTAACAATCAGAAGGAAGCGTTTCCGACCCCATAAAGTATATTTATTCTTGACCAGGATCACTAGCCGAGTCGATCTAGCCATGTCCGTCTGTCCGTCTGTCTGTCTGTCCGGATGAACGCTCAGATCTCGGAAACTATAAGAGCTAGGCTATTAAGCTTTGGTGTGCAGATTCCTGAGCTTCTTACGCAGCGCAAGTTTGTTTCAGCGAAGTGCCACCCCTACTCTAACGCCCACAAGCCGCCCAAAACTGTGGCTCAAACAGTTTTGATGCTAGAATAACTAAAATGTATTGTCCTCATCAATACCTATCGATTGACCCAAAAATAGTTTGCCACGCCCACTTTAACGCCAACAAACCCCCCACAAACTTAAAAAAACGTAAATATGAGCGCGGACATCGCAGTGCAAGTTTGTTACGCGAATATGCCACGCCCACTATAACGCCCACAAAACGCCTAAGCCTGAGGCGCACACAATTTTCATGCTAGAAAAAAATGTTAACTGAAATGTATTAGTCTCGTCAATACCTCTAACGCTTATAACGCCATAACCATATGTTGAGATCGCGGGTAGGTGGCGCATTTTAATCTCGCTTTACTGCTTGCATATTTCCATTTCCCTTTGGTCCCTTTAGCTGAGTAACGGGTATCTGATAGTCGAGGTACTCGACTATAGCGTTCTCCCTTGTTTTATTATGGAAACTGCTAATTGTTCGTGCTGGCCTTTTATTGTAATGCACCAATAAAACTTGTTAAATTTTTAGCTTTAGCAGCGAAAACTGATATAAGCTTGGATGCTGTATTAATAAAATTTGTGTCATTGTGATATTTTTGCTTATTATATTCTCAATTATGCTTGAACTATCATCAGAATCTGTAGAATTATCTAGATCTGACATTAAAACAGCTGGAACCGTAAGATTATTTAAATCTTGCATTTCTATTTTAGGGTTTGTTTCTGTAAGGTCTTCTGATTCTATTTGGTCAATGTCAGTTTGTTTTGTTGATTTCGGTTCATCACCAGTTTGTAAGAGATGATATCTTACATATGTATATTATGTGTATTTCATTATGCTCTCTTAAGCTGGAGCGCGAGGGTATATGCATGTACTTGAGTTCGGTTGAGCGGCCTGCGCGTGTAACAGAATGCTGACACTTGCACTTTCTGTGAGCGCGCCGATCGACTCATGTTTCGGCCACTTAGGCTTTTGACCGGGCCTTTGTTTATGTAAACACCGCCACAAAGTGTTACACTGTGTTTACTTCAAGTACTTTTGGTACAGTAGATATTCAATATATATGCATACTACAGTGGTTATTCTTCCAGAAAAACCTTCCAAATCTTCCTAGTGAAGAATCGTGCTTCCCATAGTCCTTAGTCCGTAGCCATTATCCACGACAGTCTTTATTTATATTTTTCATTATTCAGCAGGGCTGCTTCTCAGCAGCGTTCGCGCCAGCAAGATCCGCCAACTCGCCAGACGCTTGCCCCTCCACCGCGCTAGTTACCGTATCGGTACCGCCGCTGAAACCTCCCCGAGCTACCTCGCCTCGGAATGATGACCGGCAGCTAGCCGCTCATCGCCCTACATAACGTTCTGCTAGAATTCGCTCGATCAGTACACAAAAAAAAAACTTGTTAGCATCTAAGTACTAACACATACATAAATACTGTATGTAAACTAAATTAAAATACGAATTTCAGGTTGCTTTATTCTTGTTAACAATATATTACCGAGAGAAAGTACAGCAGGCGAGACGAGAGTGCATTTAATCTCGAGATCAGAATTCGTACTACTTTTACAAAGGGACAGCCAGCCGAATGTTGGGCCCAAGAATGCAAGTACACAAAAAACGAGAGAGCTAGATAGAGAGAGCTACCTTTCGCGATGCAACTAATATAAGAGATCGAATTAAGTTAATTAGCTTCTGCGGCTGCGTGACCCGACAAATACTTATACACAAATATTTCCGGGCTGAGGTTTCAAGTGGACCAACATGCCATAATAAAATCATTCTGATTTTGAAAACTGAAGAGAAGACACGTGTACATTTAATTAAATATATACTAACTGATAATAACTGATAGTTAACTGGCGCAGCCGGTCACTTCAGCTGGAAGAAGAAAAGCCAACAAGGATTGCTTATTATTATTAAAGAACTATTAGAGAACTAGGGAGGACCGTGGAAACATTTATTGGATTGCTGATCCTAATTGGGCAGTGAGTAAATAGAAATGTGATGGAAGTGAGGAGTGCCGCAAACAGAGCTGGATAAATTAAATCAAAAGTAAAAGCATGTATATGTTGGAAGAATTCAAGAAATAGAGAGGCTAGAGAGGATTGCAAGGCTAGCAGGAATGAGCAGAGGAGAGGAGTAGAGACGGAATCCAACCAAAACGAGTGGTGCAGCGTGTTAGACCCAAGGTTCGATGCAACTCAATCGAACCAAGTTGGTTGTTGCATCAGGTTCCAGATGAGGTTCATTGCAATCAATCGAACCAACATGTTTAGCAGCAAGTTCGAGGTGGAGGTCCGGGGGTTCGACCGAAATGGAAGTGGTGACGGAGACTTGTCGCCGAGTTTATACCCTGAATTTCAAGATGTGGCTCATAATACGGAAGTGCGTGGAAAGATAAATCACAAGGTGACTCTATGCTCTTGGCTGAAATAACTGCATCACGTAGGTACTTTGGTTAGCTTCAGCAGAAAAAGAAGATGTGAAAAAATAAAACGAATAAATCACAAGTCTTGACTGGAATAACTGCATCGCGCAGGTATTTCAGTTAGCACAGTGATTTGTGAAAAGTATGGAGGAAAGTATATATGTATTGCATATTATGTGAAAAAAATAGGTAAAATAAAAGGAGAAAGTAAATAAATTATGACTTTTGACGCCACTGTATCGCGCAAGGTTGGTCAGAATAGAGAAAGAAGAAGAGAAAAAAAATATAACGTTTAGATTTTGATGCTACTGCATCGTGCAAGGGCGGTCAGAACGAGAAGAGGGGAAAATAAATAAAAAAAAGGTTATTTAACTTGAAAATAATACACTTCCAGAAAAAAAAAGAAAAATTGCTATATTTTAGGATAAGCAAGAGTAATGAAAATAAACAACAGAAAATTTTTCAGAAATTAGTAACGACACACCTCGCTTCCAAGAAGACAAATTATTCTACAAGATCACACCACGCACATACACGGAGAAAGAATCTGACACTATTCTACAATATCACACCACACGCATACACGGAGAAGGAATGATAAGAGTATTTAAGAAATCTGAACTATTATTGAGTGATACCCAATATTTTAAAGTAAGATAAGGCCAATATAGAAGTTCTTAAAAAGGGAAACTGAGATATAGATGTCATGGTTAAGCAAGTTTAAGTCACTGAGGCCATTGACTAGCAGTAGAGTCTTAAAAAGACCACGAGCTTGCCGACAATCGCGGAGCATATACAGCCAGAGGCTGCAACATCAGGTACGACAGGAGATAGGAACAAAGTAATAAGGATGGAAAACCAGTTAGTAGGCCAGCAACCGACGATCGATATGTTAGGAAGAATAAAGCTTTCGGACGTCATAAGGTCAATGCATGTGTACGAAGGAAGCGAAGAGAAGCTAAACGAAATTAAATTAAGTGCGGCAGAGATTATTTTGATGATTAGGGAAGCAGACCAGACTCCCATGGGGCATCTCGTATTGAGGCAAATAAGAAACAAGATTGAGGGAATGGCAGATGATGTGATGTGAAATCTAACTCGCGTCTAAAATGGGACGAGATCAAACTGTTATTAATCACTCACTTTGCGAAAAAAATATCAAAACCGGACTTATTGAGGGAGTTAAATCAATTAGAAAACAAAAAGTTGTCGGTAGAAGCATTCTACGACGAGATTTCTGACACGCTGAAGGCCTTATATCATCAGGACGGAGAATAGCAATCGATTCTTTAATGGGTTAGGAAGTGTTATGAAAATAGTATTAGGAATCATGGATGCCGAGGACGCACAGAATATAGAGAATAGGATAAATAAGCTTAGTAACGGCACAAAGACTTTGACAGAGGAGGCAGCTGAACAAAGAAACTTTTATCAAGAGACCCTAGGTTCAAGAATATAACGATACACATTAATAAGGAGCAAAGGTATATTCAGTTATAAGAAAATGCAAGAATAATGTATTTTATGAATTGCCTCAAAAACAGAATGAAATTCACATGTTGCAGCATTTAAACCGAATAAGCTATAATATCGATATGTTAGCAGAGTATTTAAACAACATAGAAGAAAGCATATTATTAACAAAGCTTCAAAGTATTCCGAATTATTTTTTAACTAAGTGGACCAACATTCCATAATAAAATCATTCTGATTTTGAAAACTGAAGAGAACAGACGTGTACTTTTAATTAATATATACTAACTGATAATAAATGATATTAACTAATAGTTAACTCGCTCAGCATCCGCGACACCAGCTCCGTCGCTCCCGGCACTTCTCCAGCGTCACAGCGTCAAAGTCCTCCCGACTGCCTTAGTGATCGTCGAGACATACGACACCGCCGCACTCATCGACCCATGCATCCCGACGAGCTCCAGTGATGCATCCTTGGCCTCCGCTTTTCGCTTGCTGACGACCAACGTGAGATATGAAGGGAAGTGCACGGCAACAGTTCGGTCCAAGGTCGACGAGCCGATCAAACTGGAGGTGGTCCTCAAGATCGAGCCGAGGCGTTTCCATCGCCCAGCAACCAACCTTCTGATTCTTGGCGCTGACGTCTACTCCAAGGTCATTCAGCCAGATCGACGAGTAGCACAAAAGTCGGTGTTCGGGTGGATCCTCTTCGGCGCTTGCGCGCAATCTTAAGGCGTAGACGACTGGCCAGGTCTCTCTTTCTCCTTTTTTGCATCGCGAACGATTGCAAAGGCGTGGAATGTTGAGGCCCATTGTACAGCGAATCGGTACAACGGCACCGCTATTCCGTTGCACCGCTCCCGCAGTGCACCGCTCTCCAGCTCTTTTCCCATCTCACCGTTTGGTACCGGACCGAAAGGCGAAGCTGCATAAAGGCCCGGCCTTAGCGGCGCCACCGATTCCAATTAGATCAGTGGCAACGCTTTAAGTTTCAGGAAACGGCTTGACTGAAAGTGCTTAGAGTGTACCTCAGCAACCAAGTCAAGAAGTAAAAAAACTTTTTGAACCGTTCGCAACTATTTCTTTGGCGAAGGAGATAAGTGCGGACTACGATGGCGAGTCATGTGCTAGAAACTGGATTAAACAGGTGCAGAATATTGCCAGAACTTACGATCTGGACGATGGTAGAATGAGTTGGTTTTTCATTAGCAAGTTGAAAGGCAATGCGCAAAGCTACATGGAAACACTTATTGAATTCTGGAGTCAATAGATCAGCTGTTCGAACAACTCGTGGTGGAAATCAAAGGGGGCGGATAGGAGTCAGATTCAGGACCGTCAATGGCTACCGATAGAGAAGTTTGCTTGCTTTTTCGAAGACAAGATGTCCCTGACCAAGGAATTGATGGAACTGATGGAACGCATCATTGAAGGCATTCCACTAAAGAACAGGCACACATATACACTACGTGGCCCACATAAAGTGCTTTGATGAGGCGATGCAGATCCTACGAGCTTTTTCTTTAATGCTACCAGAAAGCCAGAAAAAAATCAATAAAATTTTTTTTTATTGTAGTAGGTACTGAGTTTATTTGTCACGAAGTGGTTTTTGGTAAAGACTTTATGAATGCATGCGATATAAATGTAGACTTAAATGCGTTGAAAAAGGTTGCGGTGGAAGGATGGGAAACTGAGAGGAATTAACAGAATTCAATGCCAGTTGAGTAGTAGTATTACGAGCCCTATTCCCGGAGGTAGTAAGTAGAAACTCGGAGTCACGAGGGTGTGTTTGGTAGAGACTTTATGACTGAATGCGATATAAATGTAGATTTTAATGTGTTGAAAATGGTTTCAATGGAAAGATTTGAAACTGAAAGCAATTAACAGAAATATATTAAATCAAACTTAATTTATTACGGAAAGATAAAACAGTTAGTCAGGAAATTAGTTGACAGCAAGATGAAACAGTTAGTCAAGCAGTTAGTAAATAGTAAAATGAAACAGTTAATTAAACAGTAAGTAATCAGCCAGATGACAGCTAGTCAACCGCAAAGATGAAACAGCTAGTTAGACAGTTAGAAAGATGTATCAGTAAGTAAACCGTTAAATGAAAAACTCAATGAGATTGTGTTTAATAAGGAAATTTGGGTAATAAATAAAATAAAACGAGTTAGAATTTGATCAATGTGCAATAAAGTTTTAAAATATTAACTATACGGAGGACGAATACTGAATTCTGAATACAATTGTGGGCAACAGGTTGATTACAAATTAAAATGTTCCCCGAAACCCATAGAGCTTTTAATATAATGTGAAATGAATCAGAATGACGATGGGCTTACAAAATGCATGTGATGTATTTGGATGATACTATGATTGTCAGTAAAGACATGGAGGAACATTAAGAAACTTAAAGATAAGTTTTTAATAGAATGGCGCTGAGCAACTTAGAATTAAGAATGGATAAGAGCGAGTTGATGCAATCTTACGTAAAATATTTAGGATTAAAGTTAAGCAGTGATGGGATAAGAGCTGAAGCAATACAGAATTTTCAAACACCATTATAAAAAGTTCAAATCTTCTTGGGCTTATTTTCTTAATTCCAAAGATTTATTAAAGTTTTCTCTCTGTTAGCTAAACCGTTCTACGACCTTTTAAAGAAGGATAAAGCATTTTGTGTTTCAGGAAAGTGAACTAAAATGTTTTTTCTTGTTATGTAGAATTAACTCTTGTACGATGATGAATTTCCTACTTAGAGCAACTGTTAATGTTTCCAATTCAAAAGAAAAATTCAAGGCCATAGTTTTGTTCATAGAGAGCAACTGTATTTGTCGCTTTCGATTCCTTTAATAATCCGATCTTACAAAATAAGTCTTAAGTATAAGTAAACCTACAGTTGTCCCCAGTGGCAGCGCTTCCTATAGTATATAATTTGTTTTATATATAATATATCGCTTATGTCGGAGCGTAATGTGCACATATTTACTGTATGCAAGCGGTCAATGCATTGGACACATGCTTGAGGTCAAGGCGTTCGCGTAGGTGATCATATTGCGGGGAACATTTATACGAAATCTGAACAAAGATGAAATTGAGTTGCACTGCAATGCCAGTGCCTTAGAATTTGGTGCATTGTTACTGCAAAGAAAAAATTACAAAAAATGACTCCCAATATTTTATTTTTCAAAGCAAACCGAATCTGTAGCCAAGTACCATAATCTTGGGCTGGAGACTCTAGCGATTATGTAAGCGTTGCGCAGATTTTAGGTCTACCTGCAGGGAAAACATTTTAAAATTGTTACAGTGTTTGTGCCTAACCTAACCTAAGTACACACTTCTGTGTCACGCCGCGTGACATGGAGGTAGTGAGCACTTGTCGCCGGCACGGGGTCGCTTTGATTGAGTCATAGGGCAGGTAAAATGATGCAACACGTAGATGGTTTAAGTAGATGTACAAATGTGATGATAATTGAAACATTAAAAACATGAATTACTCGTTCCCAGACATCAAAGGAAAAGCTTTAAGGCATGTTGAAAACTCTCTTAAATGCATTGCGTTGTCTCCAAAAATGGAAAAGCTGAGAGATTCCTACATTGTATACCAAAAGGCGATGAGCCATTTCAGCATTCATTGGTTATTCTTAATGGTTTTAAAAAATGCATTCGTCTGTATACGAAAAAAACAACAAGTACTAAGAAAGTGACAAGATCATAGAGTCAGACAGCGGTAGTTGTTTTACATCAAGCGACTTAGAGTTGAAAATGTTCTTAAGAATAGAACGACATTTTAAAATTGAAAATGTTTTTTTTTTTTGGTCGAGTCATGTTGAATTTTGCGGTATTTAAGTACATTGTATATAAAAATAAACTATTGGTTTAGTCCTTAGTAAACTCAATTTAACGTCTCTCTCCTCACCATTTCGTTCTAATATTGATACCAAAATGTACTTACACGGTTTTTAAGAACGAATGTTCTCAATTCACTTACAATGAACAATGTTCTTAAATAATTCTCTCAGTGCATACATTCTACGGGTTCTCCTTGGGCGAATGGACAACTTGAGGTGATAAGGGGATTGTTTAAGCTCGATGATGGCAAAATTAGGTAAACCTGAGACGGGAATGCAGTGGAATGTATTAGTAGAGCATACCATGAAAGACATAACATTGAAGTAGTAAACAGCTGCCAAGTAGTATGTTATCCGGATCTTCACAGAGGGGACAGATAGTCGATGAACAAAAGGAAGAACTAGAAAACTTAAGCAAAAATATTCCTTAAAAGAATTTAACAGAAGTAAGAAATTATGCATTTGTAGCTCAACATATTGAACAAGTTTATAATAAGGCATATTATGATCAAAGAAAAAAAACTGATCCCTAATAAGAAAGCACCTTATGAAATAGCAACAGATTAAAAGAATTATAGATTTCGGTTGAAAAACCTCGTAATCCAAATAAAGGCGTATGAAGCGTAAATATAAGGCATTGGCTAAAAAAGTAATTGTAAAATGATTGAATTGTAAAAAATTTGTATATATATAAATAAGAAAATATTACTTTAGGTGTTAAAATTTTGTAATCATTTTGTATATAAACGATTGATCAGGAGATCATAAGACTCAGGATGACCGAGTTGTAGTTGGCCAGCCACATGGTCACTCTAGCTTCTACTATTTATGTTACCATGGCTTAGTGTTAAGTAATGATGTATCGATAGATGTAGGATAGCAACTAAGACGATACTGTGGGTGCCATAATGGCAAGACTGGACTTTGTCTTCAGTGATAAACGCCCTATTCACATATTTCACAATCTTTTCCATAAACACTCCAGAGTTATCAAAGGCAATGGTAATAGTACAAGAGCTAGAAAGCAATAACAAGAGGGCTCATTTAGCAAACATATTCACAAAGACACAGCGAAAAAATTATGAGTCAACCTCGAATGGTTAACTATAGTGGAATAATTCACTAAGACAAAATAACAACAATTACGTTAGAAATCAAATAAATAATAATAAAAATAAATAGTGTGGTGGCAGTGCCGGTAGCTCAGTTTTATCTCAGGGCAGAGTACCCCTAATGCCACAGCTCGCAACATAAGTATCGACAACTCCGCTGTCTCACATCACTAATCTATCGGTCATCACTAAGGACAAAAACGTAAACAAAGGCAAATATCTACAAACATTAACGCAAAAATGGATTAAATTTGGTGGCTATCGATGACCTAGCCAAGCGCTCCCACCCAACAATAGATGCCCTCAAGATGCTGCAGGGCACCACCCATTCTCTGTCGGCAGGAGCCCCTCACACTTACTCACACATTGTGGGTTTTACAAACGTTAAATAAATATGGTAAATACAATCATTTATATTCGTGCTCCTCTTAACTGATCTATCCTTCCTCAGCCTTTAAGACCGAAAACTTGGCCGCCGTCTTAAATATTTACGAGGTCAAAGAAGAGGATTTGTTTTGCTGGAAAAAGGCTACAGGCGCCGCGAAAAGACATGCTCTACCAGTCACTTATTGTCACTTATACCATGGTGCCCCAGTGATAGTTCGCAGGATTTTCGATTGAACGCGCTGTATAATGTCTATGTTGCTTCTGCTGGCGTTCCTCCATAGCTGGGAGCCATATGTCCAGATGGGCTTGAGAGTGGAGTTGTAGAGCAAAACCTTGTAGTCCAGACGCAGGGGCGAACGAGCGTTAAGAATCCAGTGGAAGCTGCTGGCCTTTAGTTTTAGATGTACTTTCTTGCGTTCGATGTGTCTTTTCCAGGTTAGTCGTCTGTCAAGGTGGACGCCGAGATACGTTACATCGTTGACTTGGGGAATCTGCGTATTATTCAATAATAGTGGAGGGCATGTTTGCCTGTTGAGAGTAAACGTTATGTGTTTACATTTTTGTTCATTTATTTTAATCCGCCAATCAGATAGCCACCTCTCTACTACGAGGAGGTGGTTTGCTAGCTGTGTTGTGGCTCGGCCTGGGCACCTCGAGTGACTTAAAATTGCGGTGTCGTCAGCGAACGTAGATGTTGTTAGCTGCTCGTTCGTGGGAATATCCGCTGTGTATAGGAGGAACAGAGTAGGCCCTAGCGCGCTTCCTTGCGGGACTCCAGCTTTGATAATATAGTCGTCGGATGTTGTCGTATTGCACCTTACTGCGAAGGTCCTGTTGTATAGATACGACTCAAGAAGCTTGTGAATGTAATCAGGTAAGTGTGTTTTGATTTTGTGCATGAGGCCATCTAGCCATACTCGATCGAAGGCTTGAGATACATCGAGGAATATTGCGCTGCAGTATTCCCGATGCTCAAAGGCTGTGCGTGTTTCTGATGCTATTCTGTTAACTTGTTCGATTGTTCCATGGTTTTGACGAAATCCAAATTGATGAGCAGGGATAATATTGTGTGCTCCTAGATATGGTGTTATGCGAGTTAGAAGGCATTTTTCGAACAGCTTAGACAGACACGATAAATAAACCCGGAAAAGACCACACAATTCCGTCACTATCCGAAAAATGGGAAAAATCTATTATCATTATGATACCGAAGCCCGGAAAAGACCACACAATTCCGTCATCTTATAAATTGGTCTATTCTTATATTCCGGGCTTCGGTATCATAATGATAATAGATTTTTCCCATTTTTCGGATAGTAGCCGAGAGTTTAAATCCCATTGAAGAGCTTACAAATAACCTCAATGGCAGAGTTTGGAAGTTCAATTAACATTTTTGGGGTTATTTGGTCACCGCCAGGAGCCTTTTTTGGTTTCAGTTCCCCAATAACTTTCGCGATCTCCTTTGGCTGAAACAATGGTGGTAGGAAAATAGATTCAGATTCGATTTGTGGTAGGAAAAATGAACCAGTGGCAGGGTTCGGCTGGAAGACGTTTCTAGATGTAACGCAAAAGTTTCGGCTCTATCTTCGTCGCTGCGAGCCCAGATGCCAGATGAGTTTCTTATCGGAGTGACTGTTTCGATTGGAGAGCTCAGATTTGGGTGAGCCCTCCACAGAGGATGTTTTGTACTGGTTGGCGATAGTTTTTTAATGTACTGCAGCTGTGCATTTTCTGTTTCTTGCTTTAGAGCTCGATTTAGTGAGCGAGTAGCTTCCTTAAGACGTTGTTTTGATGACGGCGATCTGTTGGTTTGCCAGGCACGTCGCAGGCGCCTCTTTTCTAGGACTAACCGTTCAATTTGCAGATTAGTTTTAAAGTGGTTGGTTTGCACGTCCCTGCCTTGTGGTGTTGAGATAGTCGCTGCCTCCACGAATACTTTTTCAAGAGCATCGGTAGAGCAGTCGGTGTCCGCTTCGATGTTGAAGTGAGGGGCTAATTTGATGTGTGAGCTTACATACTTTTTATATTTTAACCAGTTGGTTCTGTGCGACGTCAGCCTGAGGGGGTGATCTGTGGTTTTTGTGCTTTGAAGAAGAGTTATTAGCACTGGCGAATGGTCTGACGACAGGTCCGAAAGCGCTTTGGCGCTTAATATATTGCGGGGAATGTTTTTTGTCACCGCAAAGTCTATTAGGTCTGGAACTTTCCTGGGGTCTGTTGGCCAGTATGTTGGGCTGCCAGGGGAAACATAGTCTAATTTGTTGTTCGGTTTTATGATTGCATTGTATAATTGCCTTCCTTTGGGAGTCACAAGGCGTGATTCCCAGTGCGTGTGTTTGGCATTATAGTCCCCTGCAGCTATAAAGCGGTCTCCAAGCAAGTTGTAGAAGTCCATGAATTGTCCTTCAGAAATTGTAAAGCGAGGCGGGCAGTAGACAGCGGCTATAGTGAGGTTTCCGTTGCCTGACTGCACTTTGATAGACGTGGCTTGCAAGTAATTAGTTGAAAACCTTTGGTGAAAATGGTGCTTGATGCGTTCCCTGATTAGGATGCCGGTTCCGCCGTGGGCTTTCCCATCTGGATGGTCTGTGTGATAGAAAGTGTAGCCTCTTGTTTGGAAGTTGTATTTGTTTGTGAGGTGCGTCTCTACCAGTAGCATAATGTAGTAGCATAATAATTTTCATTCAGGAAATGTGTTACTTCAATGTTGTGCCGTGAAACGCCATTGGCGTTCCACATTGTTATTCGTAGATTTGCCATCTGCTTATTTGGACTGCTTAGCTGCAAGAAACAGGGAAGTAAATATCACTATCAATAATGAAGGTACACATGTATTTTATTTTTTCCTAAGTTTCGGCCACTTTTGGGCCGGGCCTGGAGGGCGATTATATAGCCCGGCTGAAGACTTCTTCCCGGAGGTCAGCGGCAACACGGGTGTCATCAAAGGAAAACTGGCGCACTATGGTGAGTTGCGCAAGGGCAGTCCGAGATTCGGACGCCCGACAAAATGGCGGTACGTCTCAACGCCGCGATGCGACGGCTGGAAGTCACCGAGATGAGGTGGACGTGATAGACAGGAACGGACTCACCGGGAGATGCTTGATGTCATCGGCGTTGACTGCGAAAGGCGTTTATTGCTGGGCGTCTGCGCGGGTCGAACGGACATCGGTTGCTGGCAGCCAAATCGGGGCTGGTACGTATGGCGAAGTCGCGCAGATATCAGTGGAACTCCCAAGTACGAGGGCAGTCCGATAAGTACTTAGCCTCACCGCCCGGTGGCGTCACTATCGCAAGAGAAATTTACAATAAAAGAGCGCTTGGATGATGTGTTCGGTGACTCTTATCCTGCGCCTCGACGATTGCCTTGAAATCAAGGACCCTTGGCGACCGATGGTGCACCAAGTCCGCCGGTTGATCCTTAATCCGATCCACCGCACTACCGCCTACCGGCGTTCTGGGTAAACCCCCAGCCAGCGACATTCGCGGTAACTCCGCAGTACCCTCTACATCCGTGGACCAGATGTCGACCCTTTCATCGCCAGGAGGACCCATCGACCTTAGCTTGTGGCCGTGCCTATCTTTGACGCCCTTACCTTCGGACGTGATGTTAAATAATATGATAAGTAAGTAAATATAACAGAATAAAAAATAAACACGATAAAAAATAAAATAATAAATAACAAAATAAATAAACAACTACGAAAATAGCTAATAGCAAAAATAAATAACAATAAAACAAATCTTCCTCCCTTTCAAATACCTTTCAAAGTCTCCTTTCTTTTTTTTTTCTCTTTACAGCTCTGGTCCTGGGGAGATGGAACTGACCCTCGTCGGTGGGCTTCCGACCTAACTTGTCTTGCGCTTTCTCGGCTGGTTTGGCTTTTCTTTCCCGTCCTCTTTTACTATTTTAAGTCGAGGTAACCGTGCAACGCGTAGGGTTGCCACGGGTCACGATTACACAATTAAGTTTACAACCGACATAAAATTAGAAATCCAGGACGGGGAGAAAAACCCAGGAACCCAACATCCTAACAAAAACATTCTATATAAATAAATAACAAAACAAAAGCTTTAAAACTACTCTATCACAGAAATTATCACAGATTTTCTTCAGTGCCTCCCGTGATGCAAATCTTGGTTTGCTCCAGGTTGCCATCACCGGTTAATTGGTAAACCTGCGACCAGGAGCAATTCGTCGGCAATGTTCGCCGACCAGCCTCCCGCTCTTTTTCCAATTTCCCAACGCGGCTGAATTCCCCGTCACCACTCCCTAGCAATTGCAATCTATGTCGCAAGCCATAGGTCGTGATGGTGGGGGCGTCAGGGTCATACATGTTAAATTTGGGCGCCAAAATATTACGAACTGCTTTTTTTTTCGGTGGCAGTGCCGCTAGCTCAGTTTAATCTCAGGGCAGAGTACCCCTAATGCCACAGCTCGCAACATAAGTATCGACAACTCCGCTGTCTCACATCACTAATCTATCGGTCATCACTAAGGACAAAAACGTAAACAAAGGCAAATATCTACAAACATTAACGCAAAAATGGATTAAATTTGGTGGCTATCGATGACCTAGCCAAGCGCTCCCACCCAACCATAGATGCCCTCAAGATGCTGCAGGGCACCACCCATTCTCTGTACTGTCCCCCTCCTCGCGACTACGGCGGTTCCATCTCCCCCACTAGGTAAACTACTCACACATTGTGGGTTTTACAAGCGTTAAATAAATATGGTAAATACAATCATTTATATTCGTGCTCCTCTTAACTGATCTATCCTTCCTCAGCCTTTAAGACCGAAAACTTGGCCGCCGTCTTAAATATTTACGAGGTCAAAGCAGAGGATTTGTTTTGCTGGAAAAAGGCTACAGGCGCCGCGAAAAGACATGCTCTACCAGTCACTTATTGGTAGAGCTCGCATGGAAACACGGCCCTCAAAAGGAACACACGCGATGCGCGCGTGTCGGGTCACCTATTCCTGAGGAGCTCCAGGGCAAAAGAAGGGACGGGCCAAAAAGGTACGTAACAGCACTGTAAACTATACCATCTAACTAATGCTCGCAAGCTTTTTGACTCTAGGCAAACGACGAAGACAAATAAGGCTCTCGGGTCTAACTCCGGATAAATTCACAAACAGGGAAGTAAATAGCACTATCAATAATCAAGGTACACAAGTATTTTATTTTTTCCTAAATTTCGGCCACTTTTGGGCCGGGCCTGGAGGGCGATTATATAGCCCGGCTGAAGACTTCTTGCCGGAGGTCAGCGGCAACACGGGTCTCATCAAAGGAAAACTGGCGCACTAAGTTGCGCAAGGGCAGTCCGAGATTCGGCCGCCCGACAAAATGTCGGTACTTCTCAACGCCGCGATGCGACGGCTGGAAGTCACCGAGATGAGGTGGACGTGGTAGACAGGAACGGACTCACCGGAAGATGCTTGATGTCATCGGCGTTGACTGCGAAAGGCGCTTATTGCTGGACGTCTGCGCGAGTCGAACGGACATCGGTTGCTGGCAGCCAAGTCGGGGCTGGTATGAGTGGAACTCCCAAGTACGAGGGCAGTCCGATAAGTACTAAGCCTCACCGCCAGGTGGCGTCACTATTGCAAGAGAAATTTACAATCAAAGAGCGCTTGGATGATGTGTACGGTGACTCTTCTCCTTCGATGGCGACCGTCAAAAATTTGTTTAACGATTTTCAACGTGGTCGCACATGGTAGTCGTGAGCCACGCCCAGGTGCCCCGAAAACGGCTACCACGGAGGATAACGTGACAAAAATCCACGATCTCGTATTGGCAGACCGTCGATTGAAGATACGCGAGATAGCTGAGACAGTAGGCATGTCAAAAGACCGCGTGGGTCAAATCCTGCATGAAATTTTGGGCATAAGAAAGCTGTCGGCGCGATGGGTGCCGCGTTTGCTGACTCCGGACAACAAAAGCCACCGTGAGACCACTTCAGAGCAGTGTTTGACGCTGCTTTAGCGCAATCCGAAGGAGTTTCTGCGTCGTTTCGTGACCGTCGTGACACCAGAGTCCAAGGAACAGTCGAAAAAGTGGATTTAACCCGTTAACCTGCTCCGAAGAAGGCGAAGACTGTCCCATCGGCCGGAAAGGTGATATCCACCGTTTTTTGGGATTCACAAGGTGTGATGTACATCGACTACCTGGAGAAGGGCAAAACGGTCACAGGGCTGTACTATGTAGAATTATTCGGCCGATTCGCCGCCGAATTGCAGAAAATACGGCCCCATTTGGCGAAGAAAAAAGTGCTCTTCCATCACCGGCTTACACTTCCGCCCTCGCCAAGGCCAAATTGGTCTAATTGGGCTACGAACTGCTACCCCATCCAACATATTCTCCAGACTTGAAAAAGTCACTCGCTGGACAGAAATTTGCGTCGAATGAGAGGCCTATTTTGCAGAGCTCTATTTTCAGACAGGCCTATTTTCAGACGGGTTTAAGAAGTTGGAGCATCGCTGGGTCAAGTGTATCGAGCTAAAAGGAGATTATGTTAAGAGATAAGTCGCCACTTTTCCAAAATTTTCGTTTTTTATTTGGAGGCTAAGTACTAAATATCCCGGGGGCCTTTGTGTTGGGACCCCGGCTGCCATTATAAATGATTATTAATAAATAACGAACTACATGTAACTTTCCTATCACTCACTATTATTTAGTTTTAAGCACAAAAAAATTTTCTCCTAGCACTTCCAGCTGCATCTGCCTGGTTGGATAATATGGCTGCGACTATACTGATATCTGCTAATCATCATTCCTCCCACCGCCATTTTACATGGCCTCTCCCAAAATTGGGTCATTGGATACATGACCAAAGGGAAATGAGGATATGCAAGCAGTAAAGCGAGATTGAAATGCGCCACGTACCCGCGGTCTCAATATATGGTTAAGTGGGCGGTAGACAGATTTAGGCGTTATGGGCGTTAGAGTGGGCGTGGGCATGAATTTCCTCCGCTGCCTTGACGCCTCTCGTCACCGGTTTCACCACGACGGCTGGAGCTAGTCCGAAGGCTCGCCAGAAGTCGACTCCGAAGTACGCAGTTTTTTCCAGGTATGGGCACAGGTAGAACGTGACCGGCTTACTTACGCCTTTGTACTTCACAGGCAGCTCCAAGCGTCCGATGATTGATCGATCCTCGCCAGAAGCCGTCAGGGCTACCGAAAAATACAATTGGACGGTAACTCCCAGCATTTCCGCCTGTGTCCAACAAGCCGGTTAGCTGCTTACCAAAGGTCTCCACGTCGGCGAAGGGTCTAGGATCGGCGGAATCTATGCATTTAACGGCCGCCACCACCTCTCGTCGTCTGGATCTCCTCATCCTGAAGCGCTAACTTGCCTTCTGGACTCTCCGTGAGACTAGACGCAGTCCGCTCAGCTAATGTTCCGCAAAAATCCGGTTCCGTGCCGGTAGGTATCTTAACAAATGCTTATGTCTGTTAGATGTGCTATATACATTCATGTTTTCATCTTCTCTTTTCGGAACTACTTGTTCCGCAAAAATCCGGTTCCGTGCTGGTAATACTTATGTCTGTTAGTTGGGCTATATGCATTCTTGTTTTCATCTTCTCCCTTCGGAACTACTTCGCGGGATTCCAACCTGGGTGAGTCCCTCCCGCCTTCGCACTGCCCAGCCGACCGTTTTTCGCGCAATCGGGACATTTCGGTGAAATCACACTCGGTCTACCGCACCGGAAACAGAATCTTCTCCACTCCTTAGCCTCGCAATCCTGGAATCCGTGCTCCGCAGCCCCGCAATTCTAGCAACCTGGCCTAAATGGGTTTCCGACGCGTCCACGGAGCTCATCCACTTCGAGGTGTTGCTGCTCATCGGCTTCGTCCGGTATGAGCGCCTCGCTGAACCGTACCTTGCGTCCTAGCGATGCCGTCCCTTAAGCCCTCTTTAACTACCTTCACCAACTGCCGCTCTGGAATTGGTTTTTTCAGGAGTGAGGCGAGTTACTGCATTGAATGGATGTAGTCATCCGCGCTCTCTCCCGGCTATTGATCACGCTGTAATAGCTCAAGCATCCTTTCGTGTTCCGTCTGGTGACCCCGGAACCGATCCATCAGAGCCCTGCGCAGCTGGGCCCAAGTGTCCACTCTGGATTGGCGTACGTGTACCCAATACCACTCCTTCGATCTCTCGATAGGAGTACGTGGAAGTTCCGCAGAAGTTGATCCTGCGCCTCGACGATTGCCTTGAAATCAAGGACCTTTGGCGACCGATGGTGAACCAGGTCCGCCGGATGATCCCTAGTAGTATGGAAGTGCGGATGCTGGGACAATTAGCATATTAATGGCCCCGTCCCCTTACTAATTAGCATATTAATGACCCCCGCCTCTCACTAATTAGCATATTAATGGCCCACGCCTCTTCATTAATGTATGCGGGTTCTGGGACAATTAGTATAATCCATAAATTATCTGATTTTAAAAGGTTTAGATGTCATAAAAATGTCACGATCATATCCATAAATAGTATACTAAATTGCCCCCAACCCCACACAACCATGTGACAATACTGATCACGTGACCTTTTTGCCTCATTATCAGCAATTAATATTCAGCAGGTATTTCTGTACACGGGAGAAAGGTCGCACACTTTCCCCACATCCCCATGTGACAATATTGATAATGTATCCTTTTCTTCATTCTCAGCAATTAATATTCAGCAGGTGTTGCTGTGCACGTGAGAAAGGTCGCAAACCCAAAACATCTAAAGAGGGACGTGTCCGATCATGTTAAGGAATAACGTTTCCTATGATTGTAAAACTAATTTAGAAATCAAAAGAACCCCAATAAAATAAATCCCACAAGTTAATGATTCTCAGATGTCAAATATTTTCAAACAGACATTTTTTTTTCGCCCCAGAATGTTTAACTGGTAAATTTTCCAAGATCTCTCCTTTCAACAAATGGGTCATAAACATATTATAAAAGGGATTCAAGCAAGAACTACCCGAACATGCGCACCAGTCTATTACCTGATCGGAACAAAAGGGACTCATGCACAACCCATAAGGCACACACTCATTGACAGGATCATGGGCCTCACGACAACGACCTCACGGCTGACTGCTAGCTCTAATACGTTCCCATAATAGGGGTTGAAATCACGACCGCGCAACAACTCGCAAGTAGCCGACATATCTCAGTCAAGGAAATATTTTCCATTCTCCGTACCTGTAATTTTAACTCGAAAAAAAGTCAGAAGTTCAGTTTGTAGCATAATAATACATTTATTCATTTATTTTGGTATTGCTAACATGTTCTACTATATAATGAAGTTAATTTTCTGGATTCGTTCCGGCGATTTGCACAGAAAAGGCGGGCGCACGTTTCCGACGTAAATTCAGGATTACAAAATGTAAAGTGTTCACCATAATTCGTAGTTTTGAGATTATGTCCACCTCGATTCATGAACATAGTTTTTATGTTTAGAAGGTATTGAAAATGCTGACCAATTATCTCTCCTTTAAATTGTTCAATAAATTGGTCAATTTCCTCGTGAAATTTTATTTTGTTAATTTCTTGTAGGTCTTTACACATCTAGTCTCAGCTTTAAAATGATGTATAACAATTATTTTATTGTTTTGGAGCTACTTTTAAAAAATGCCAAAATAATGTATGCATTGTTTAGAGCACAAACCCCGCCCTTAAGGTGTGTTTCACAATAGGGAAACCGGTTTCCTTTAAACCTGTTTAATGACGGACAGCTCATTTCCTCAATATTAATGAGCTGACGACTCCCAAAAAACTTCTGTAGAAATCGTTTCTTTTCCACACCTTTACAAATAATTTGTTTTCCGCTTGTAATTGTCCTTAGATACTTTCGAGTTTGTGGAAAACTATTTTCTCCATCGTTCCAAAAAATTTTGTGATCTGTATTGGTTAACCAAATTGCAGTCTTTCGAGATCTTGTATTTAGCAAAGTAAAATCATATGGTGGTTCTATTAAAAAAATATTATGTAAGTTTGGATCTTTTTCGAATACAATTCCAATTTCTTTTAGAATAAAATTATTATTATTATCAAAGAAACCTTGAACATCAATCGAAACAGTATCTTTCAACATTTTTCTACTGTTAAACAACTCGTTGTACTAGTCCGTTTAATGGGTTATATTCAACTAAACGGTCATGTATGAGACAGTAAGCTTGGGTATTTTCATGACTTGGTGTAGGACCAGTTTTCACTGATTCGTTTTGATATGAAAGATCAACCACAATAATAGGGGCCTTCAATTTAAATTCATTTGGGGTCAAAAATGGTTGTGATTCACGATTATAGTAACTAGACTGAAATCTTGTATACATTTCATATAGGTGAGCATACTGATTCTTACTAAAATCAACATTCAGATTATCATATGGATATGACACAGGATTCAAGTGAACTTTCAAGTTTGATAAGTTATTTGTCATAAGTTCTCCATTTAGTGTAAATCCAATTATGGCAAATCTTGGTTTTTCGCGGTAAGCCTACAATTTCACATTCCAGCTGTGTTGACTTCCATACCCCAATTTGGGGTTAACATATGAGTCCCAACTCCGGAATGCGATTGGTAGGCTTACACCACTTTTAATATTATCGTATATCTTAATTTTTGCAAAATCGCTCGGAGTTACATGGGAAATTTTCCAGGTTATATTCGTCATTTCCAGCTTAAAAGTTTGTTCATTTCTGGCTTGTTCAAACACATCACCAAGATTCTTAGTTAGCATCAACACTAGTTCGTGTTTACAATTTAACAAAACTTTTTTATAATCCTTAGCCAATCCCAACGAATTTTTTAATGGTACAGAAAAATTTTAAGTGGGGATCCCGTAGAAATTTCATCTCCACTGCTCCATCCAGAATTTAATAGGTATTGACTTTGAAGATTATCCAGAGACATACAATTTCTTAGGGCAGTAGTCCTACCGACATAGACTTGACACGTTGGACTCGTTGTATTTAGTTGTTACCTAGCAGTATTTTGATGGTTACTTTCTTTTTAGTCTTGTTTTTGGATGGTTACTTTTTGTATAGTACCTGTACAGTACTTGATTTTGGATGGTTACTATCTGTATAGTATCTGTAAAGTACTTGGTTTTAGATGGTAACTAAATGTTAACAAGTATTATGAGTTGCTATAGTCTCTTATTAAGAATTATCAAAGTACACAAGTTAAAGTTTCTAAGATGTTCTAGCCAAACACACTTGCAATGAACTATCATTACCTGACCGTAAATAATAAAATACTTCCCCTTCATTTGTACCTGTAGTTTAAACTACAGTCAGAAACAAAATTTGTAGGATCATTCAATATTTTTTTATATATTTTATTATTGTAAACATATTTCATTAAATGCATAATTAATTATATTTTATGTATATTTGTATATAATTAATTTTCTTACTCCATCCCTCTGTAAGAAACATGTCGGTTATTAATCTTCGTTCCAAACGCAGATTTTCGCTTGGTTCTCATAGATAGATGTAAAATAGTTCTCACAATGTAATCTTTCTCAGATGTTGGATTATTTTTAAAGCATTCATTTATTCTAACCCTTAATTATATTATAACATATTTCGAAAGCATCATTAGCTAGCATAGGAGCGTCTTTTAATTTAAATTCTGATTCAAGTTTATGATAGAAGTGTTGGGACCTGGCAATATCGGTTTTTGTTGTCAACTATTTTTCTAGTTCTAGTTTTCTAATTCTATTCTATTTGTATACTATTTGTATGAGTAAGGCATCATTGTCTAAGATTCTGAATAAGTTTAATAAACTCTTTAATTACAATACTCATCTGGTTTTCGTGATTCATGTCGGCGGTTGAGCTGTTTGGACTTTAATTACTAGCTGTTGTTAACTGTTATGAGCTATTATTAGATGGTTACAATCTGCTTGGTAGATGCCGATTAGTTTCTTACTAGTTTTTATTAGCTGGTTACTATATGTTTAGTAGATGTATACAAGTTGTTTAGTATCTGGTTTCTATATGTTTAGTAGATGTATACAAGTTGCTTAGTAGATGTATACAAGTTGTTTACTAGCTGTTTAGTTTCTGGTTTATATATGTTTAGTATCTGTTTACTTGATGTTTATTAATTATTATTAGCTGGTTACTAGTTGTTATTAACGTCTACGAGCTTTTATAGTCTTTCGTTAAGAATGATCAAAAATTCTTGATCACTAGACGACTTTCGACGTGAAGTAAAAACTTACACTATGATTTTCAATGTGTTTGCTATGTACGTGAGAAAGAACGCAAAGCCAAAATATCTCAAGATTGATATAAAAATCTTAGAGGAACATGTCCGATTATGTTGGGGGAAGATATATCCTGCGATTGTAAAACTAATTAAGAAATAAATTGTTCGCAAGTTGTCTAAAAGCTGTGTAGAAGCTGCTTTGATAAACAATTTTGATTCATAATGACAGATATTAAGAATATATAATAATATCATCCACTTTAACTAGTATATTGTTAAAATAAAACATTTCCATTTTTCATGTTCTTTCATCTTATGTAGGTATAGTAAATGTAATCTTAACTACGATAGCTAGCCTTACATCCCATAACTATAGTTATTAGCTACAATAAAATGTCTAGAAAGAAGAAAATATATGAATGTCAAATAACGATTTAAAACTAACTATAATTGGGAAACTAATTGAAATCGCTCAGGCGAAATACAGTAAAAAACCAAAAACACTGTGATTATCCCATTTTCTATCACCATAACAAATGTGTATACCCACACCTAAATGACCAATTGTATCCTTTGTCCAAAAATGTCTGTGACTTTCACATATAAATTTGTCACCGATAATTTAAATCCCATTAAGCAAACCACCCATTGCTAACCGTACCATAACCCCAGAGTCAAGTTGGCTACCGACAATAAACATAGGTGGTGGTGTAAAGGATTGCTAAAATGCCCCGACGCAGGCGCAAAGGTCATAAAAAATGATCATAAAAATATAATTAAGTAAGTATTTTTTATTTGCGATCCACTTATAACTGTTACCAACGACACAAATAGTTATGTTACAAAGGATTTGCTTAAATGCCTCGACGCAGGCGCAAAGGTCAAGGTATTGGAAAAAAATTCATGGAATATTATCCCTTCATAGCAGAGGTCATAAAATATATAATTAGGAAAGTATTTTTTACTTGCGAACAATTTAAAAATGTTACCAACAACACAAATAAATGTTATAAAGGATTGCTAAAATACCTTGATGCAGGCGCAAAGGTCAAGGTAATGGAAAAATTCATGGAATATTATCCCTTGACCAAAAACGAAAATTTCTTCTATTTGGATAATAAAAAATACATATTAATTCAATACTTTGATTTTTCCATCAAAATGCTTGATAAATCTAGTTGTTTGATATTCTCTAACTAATTGAGTAATAAGTTTTCATGTGCCTATTTAATTTACCAAAAACAGTATTAGTCTTCTGTCATAAAATTGATCTTTTGGATCCCTCTAATTCGCCACCGGTGAAATATATGTTCCTCATATTTAATAATGATGGTTTGTCATAGATGGGTACTTGTAATTCATATTTAAGATATTTACATCCTTCTCTAACTAATATCCTTTTATCCATCATGAAAAAAGGTTTAGCATTGTATTGCGTGCCTCAACCCCTAGCCACACCCACCACTGTAACAGATTTGACTTTTCCAATGACTGCCCCAGCTACCTAAACCGTACATTTCATTTGATTTTCTCTTTTCCTTTTTAAGCAATGTACACAATTATTAAACTGGTTCTGACCTCCCTCTTTAATGGCATCCTCTACTTTATTTTCGTTATATTTCTGATCTTTTCCTAACAGTAGGTTGTTAAACTTTTATAATTTTATGGGATTATTGAGCACCCGCAATCCCAGATATTAACTCATAACATGTAACTAGCAGAATATAGTTAAAGATATCAGACTCTTTAGAATTGTATTGCATGCTTCAACCCCTAGCCACACCCACCACTGTAACAGATTTCACTTTTCCAATGGCTGCCCCAGCTACCTAAACTGTAAATTTCTTTTGATTTTCTCTTCTCCTTTCTAAGCAATGTACACAATTTTTAAACTGGTTCTGACCTCCCTCTTTAATGGCATCCTCTACTTTATTTTCGTTATATTTCTGATCTTTTCCTAACAGTAGGTTGTTAAACTTTTATCATTTTATGGGATTATTGAGCACCCGAAATCCCAGATATTAACTCATAACATGTAACTAGCAGAATATAGTTAAAGATCACAGACTCTAAAAAGACAAGATTTACCTACAATTCAATTTACCATCTACAATCCCTGGAGAAGAGTTTAGTATTTGTAGTTTAATTTTCTAATATATTGATTTTACTGATTCCCGCTGGTGAATTTTATTTTATTCTTTCATTTTATACTTAGAATTAAATTATTAAAAATTATTATGCCAACAGAGATAATAATGTTTTTGTGATAGTAAAAATTAAAAAATCAAAACTATTTATTTCAGAAAATTATTCATTAATCGCATTTAAATAATATTCATAATATATCTTACAATTTTTTAGATTTATCAATAGAGTTTCTAATTGTGTCCTCATTATTGTTCTCGTAATTGAGAATATCAGCAATGACCAGTATTGTGGTTTTGAAATTTTGGAGGCTCAAGCCGAAAGTTTCTTAGAAAATGTGGCTTAGAACTGCCCCAAGTTTATGTTCTACCCAATCTTCCCATTTCCAGGCTCTTAAGATATTTTTCACACAAATACAGAATTTTTCGCTGGCAAATGCGGAGGGTGAAGCGTTATTTTAAAGGCAGTGTTTCTTTGTCAATATTGCTTATTATTGTCTGTGTTCGCTCACAGGGTTCTTATTAGTTTTTATACCCGTTACTCGTAGAGTAAAAGGGGATACTAGATTCGTCGGAAAGTATGTCAGGCAGAAGGAAGCGTTTCCGACCCCATAAAGTATATATATTCTTGATCAGGATCACTAGCCGAGTCGATCTAGCCATGTCCGTCTGTCCGTCTGTCTGTCCGGATGAACGCTGAGATCTCGGAAACTATGGGAGCTAGGCTATTGAGATGCAGATTCCTGAGCTTCTTACGCAGCGCAAGTTTGTTTCAGTAGAGTGCCACGCCCACTCTAACGCCCACAAACCGCCCAAAACTGTGGCTCCTACAGTTTTGATGCTAGAATAAAAATTTTAACTGAAATGTAATGTTCTCATCAATACCTATCGATTGACCCAAAAAAAGTTTGCCACGCCCACCCTAACGCCCATAAACCGCCCACAAACTTCAAAAAATCGTAAATATGAACGTGGATATCTCGGAAACTATCAAAGATAGAGAATTGGGATTTCAGATTTAGATTCCGTAGCCTTATACGCAGCGCAAGTTTGTCACGTGAATATGGCACGCCCACTCTAACGCCCACAAACCGCGAAAACCTGTGACGCCCACAATTTTTATGCTAGATAAAAAATTTTAACTGAAATGTATGGGTCTCGTCAATACCTATCGATTGGTCCAAAAAAAAATGCACGCCCACTCTAACGCCCATAACGCTTAAATCTGTATACCGCCGGTAGGTGGCGCATTTTAATCTCGCTTTGTTACTTGCATATCTCTATTTAGCTGAGTAACGGGTATCTGATAGTCGAGGTACTCGACTATAGCGTTCTTCCTTGTTTTTGTTGTGTTCAATCGCTTATGTTAATTGGGGACCTACATTTGTTCTTTGTCTTAAAAGACTACTGCTTTCGCTGTCTTGAACATTCTGCATTAAAATAAGAAGCAATAACATACAACATCTATACAAAATCTTTAAGATTATTTTTAAAAAAGAAAGGAAGCTAACGGCAAGCTGAAGTTGCTACACCCTTGCAGGTCGTTCCCGTAGAAGCAATGTATGTTCAGAGCTTTCTCGTTTTTAGAAAACTAAAATCAAATTACATAAACATTAAGACAGTGTTCCATTTTAAATTACTACCGGATATGTGAACAAAAACGAAACGGACAGACGGACACACTGACATTGCTAGATCGACTCGCCTAGTAATGCTGATCAAGAATATATATACTTTATGGGGTCAAAAACGTCACCTTCACTGCGTTGTCAACTTCTAACTGAAATAATTATAGCCTCTGCAAGGGTATAAAACAAAAACTTTTCCGAAATTATAGGGGAATGAAAAAATTTTTTGGTTTCGTCTTTTCATTAACCAAATTTCTGTAAAAAAGGGACATTAACTCCAATCTTAGTGGTTGCCAAAGCCCCTATGAAATGTTGAGTAAAAATTCAGCTTGGGTACGATTTGGGATGTCGGCGAAGCCCCTTAATCATTGCTCTCTCAAAATATACATCATTAGTTCATTAAATTTCACATTTTAAATTTTTTTTGTGAAAAACGTTTTTTCTTTTGATATTATCCTTAAATGGGAGGCACCCCAAACCCCCTCCCCCCCCATTAATGTATGAAGTTACTGGCACAATTAACATAATCCATAAATTAACTGACTTTAATGTGATCAAATGTCATTAGCATGTCGCGATCATGCTCATAAAGAATGTGTTAAATTGCTCCCACCGCCCACATCCCCTTGTGACAAAACTGATCACTTGACACTTTCCTCATTATGAGCAATTAATATTCATATGAGGTGCCGTCGTGTGCTTGTGGAAGGTTGCGCAACTAAGAAATAGAAATGTGTGAGCGTACGAGTGTAAGAGTAATTAGGCATCAAGAATTACCAATAATACCGTCAATTACTTCAATATCCTCACAGGTAAATGTCTGACCGTGACACATTATCGTCCTATGAACATGCAACTGATTAGGATCTCAAAACAACCCCTATAAATCCCACAAGTTAATGATTCTAAGATGTTTTGGCACTTGTGTTTCCGTCCCAGAATCATTAACTGCAAAATGGTGAAAGATTATCTGCTTTCCACAAATGAGTCATTAACATGTCAGCATAATAATAGGGACGCACACAAGACCTACCCCGATTATAAGCCTCACTTACCAAATCCGACTTGTCATCATCATCTGACAGTCATAACAGACACATACCCAAGACCCAGGGCGGCATACTTCATTGAATAAAACAAGTTAATGTTTCTCAGATATTGGACTTTTTCAAAACATCCATTTGTTTCCGACCCCCAGAACCTTTACAAATCGACATAACATGATCGGCCTGTTACGGCGAGGACATGTGTTTGAAATTAAGTGTTCAAAGCTTGTTTTTCAAAAGGGGATTACGAGATAACGCCCCCTTGGACGATTTTCCTTGTTTAGATAACTAAGTGCTAACTTATTTAACCGTTACCTAATTTCAACAAAAGAATTTTAATACATATTATGTATTTTCCTTGTTTCCGATTTTCCTTGTTTAGATAACTAAGTGCTAACTTATTTAACCGTTACCAAATTTCAACAAAAGAATTTTAATACATATTATGTTACGTGGGCATATTAGTGCCCGAGTCCTGAAATGGAGTTGGGCCGAGGGACAGGCTTCCAATGTTCAGGAACCATTTTGCCGGGATAAGCTACGTCGTATTTGGGTCGTGGGATCTGGGTAAGCCTCTCTCCTCTTCAGCATAACGAGAAAGAATGTTTAAAGTGCCTGGAAAACAAATTGAGTGCGTATAGTTCATCAGTCGTCAGTCCACAATGCCCCACAAGCTCAGCTGTCGCTTGATCGTAATACGGTAGGGCTGTGTTTTGCCCATATTCCCTCCCCTTCATATGCCAAATGTCGTTACGGGCTGTGCAATACGATTCCCTATTGTCAAGGCTATCCGCCAAAAGTTATGTCATTGCTCTTGACCTACTCCACTTCTCGCGTCAGCACGACCCTTTTTGAAAGGTTTAGCACATCATGATTTTCAATTCCGTTTTTACATTATAATATTGGCTAATGCATATGAGACTAATTTAATTCACAATTATATTGTTAGCGGAAAGTATCGAATTATTCACCTATAAAGGTTCACACATCAGCAAAAGGCTGACTATTCACGACTACAAACGTCGCTCTGAGGGCTCTCGTAGTTGCACATTTATTTATTTATTTATTTATTTATATCCTAGCGCTACAAGTGCACACCTATAATTATCGCGCTAGTCACATTGAGTTGATATTTTATATCATTATTATTTTTAAGTTATTAAAATGTTCCTGTTAGACTAACACGAAATTATTATCCCCTTAATTTGCCACGATGTACATCTAATTTTTGTCTGCACGAGCCCTTTCGAGTTCTATGTAATAATTATAACAACCTTTATCATTTAATTTGCACTTCAACTTCTATCCCGGTATTAAAAACTAATATTTTAACTCATTTGCTTCATTCTTAGATGCTTCTTTTATTTTCATTTGTGTCCCGTCTCTATTTGTTTTTTGTATCTTCCTCGCGAACTCGTATTTTTAGCCCAAATTGATAAAAGGGCCCCGCGCGTAACAAGCACGTGCTTGGTGTCGTTGGGCCACTTGTTTGTACTGCTCGTAGTGCATCAACGTCCATCATATATAATATATATATATATAAAAACAATTTCTCTCGCTCTTAATTAATATTATTGACTAACATCAAATTTTCGTAGTTTCTTAGTTACAATTATTATTGTTTTTAAAATATATATATTTTTTTTTTTTTTTTTTTTTTTTTATATTTTATTTCATTTAATTTTTATACTTATGTGTACTGGTATTTTAAGAGATCTTTAACTTTATTGTAAAATTGAGTTGCGCTCCTAATTGTTTTGTATTTGTGCGGTAGATTTTTCCATAGCCGGATACCATTTATGAAAAATTGCCTTCTCGAACACAGTGTTTGTATTCGAGGGCATATGTAATTTTTGGTTCTTACAGATGTGGCTGGGGTAAGTTTATTGAAAAGATATTTTGGTTCTCCACTCGTCACTATTTTGTGAAAGAAGATTAAAATTCTGAGATCGATCCAGGAGGTCAAGTTAAGGTCAAGTATTTTATATGTCAGCTCTGATACATGGTCAAAACGTCTTAAGTTAAACACATAACGGACAACTGAATTAAAAGCTACAGTTAATGTACGCAAATCCCGCGCATCACAATTTCCAAAAATTTCTATGCCGTAAAAGAGAGTGGGCAGGAGGATAACTTTGGCGATTAATAGTCCAACTTCCTCAGTTAAGAACGATTTGGAGAATGAAAATTTTCTCAGCAGAGCATACGTACGCCCTGTCGCTTTGACTATATGGTTGCTCCATGATAAAGTATTGTTAAATGTTATGCCTAGATTAACTGCACTCACTTCATAGCTTATCGGCGTATGGTTTATATATAATTTTTGAAGTGAAAGTGTTGAAAGTTGCTTTTTACCAATTACCAAGCACTTCGATTTTTTAGGATTTATACCCAAGCCATTTTCCTTTGCCCATTTTTCAATTAGCCACAACATTTTATTACTTATACGGACACAGTCATGTATTTCAGTTACGGGTCTACTAACATATATTTGGACATCATCAGCATATAAATGTACTTCACACTCAGACAGGATACTAGGGAGATCATTGACATATATAGAAAACAATAAAGGGCCTAGCACAGATCCCTGTGGCACTCCCCTGGATAAGTTCCGGAGAGAAGAAACTTGCGTTTCAGAGACGACTGCTTAACCTATTCGTTAAGTACGACCTAATAAGCTTCGTCGCATTAGTTGAGAAATTAAACATATTCCTAAGCTTGGTACAGAGAATATTATGATTCACAGAATCAAAAGCCTTGATGTGGTCAAGGAGCGTCAAAAACGTTACGCAGTTACTGTCCAGTTCTTGTCTTATATCCTCTACAATATTTGTGATTGCAGTAATACAACTCCTTTTCTTACGGAATCCTGATTGTTTTTCGTCAAGTAGAGAACTATTAGCTAAGTATAGTTGAATCTGTGAGGACATAAGGTTTTCAAAGACTTTTGATAGAAAAGGTAATATTGAAATAAGGTATAGTCATTGTTTGTATAGCCTCTTTGTATTGTTTTCGAAATTCATCAGTTTTGTATCGCTTCCACCGGAGGTAAGCTACATCTCGCTGACGGGTTAGGTTTTTAATTTCACTACTGAACCATGGATTTTGCATTGGCTTAATCACCTTGGTCCTTAGGGGCACAAACTTGTTGAACAAATACTGGACATTGTTGGTTAAAACCTCTAATTGACAATCTACATGACGAAGATGGTAAATACATGACCAGTCACAACACAAAAATTCCGTTTTTAATTCATTATAGTTTATATTTTTGTAATCTCTATACGTAAAAGAATTGATTTTGCTGTCAAAGGTCAAGTCGTATGTTAAAAATATTAGGTCATGTCTGGAGAAGGCTGGTACAGAAACCTGGTCATAATGTATGATTTTTCTAGGGTCATTGATAAGAAATAAGTCAAGTAAAGTATCACAGTGGCTGCTATAGTGCGTGGGAATCGTTTCGTTTACGGAAAACAAACCTAGGGATTTAAAGTTATCTACGAGATGGCTTTCTGACAATAGTTTGCTGTTAAAATCACCTGCCAATATGATGTCAGTGTACTCCAACGAAATGTCTGAAACAACATTAAGTAATGACCCGTAGTCAATTGTCCGATTCGGTCTATATATGCATCCTAGAAGGGTTCTTCCATGGGATTTATTGGGAAGTTCTAATAGAATGTATTCGATAGTACTGTCACTTGGCTGTTTAAGTACCACTTTACATTTCAGCTTCACATTCACGTATATAGCAACACCTCCTGCATGACCAGTACGGTCGGACCGATAAACATTAAAGCCTTCACAAATAATAGACGAATCACATAGATCATTTACAAGCCACGTCTCAGACACACATATCACATCGACATTAGACTGAGTGAAAAGGAATCTTAACTCATCAATCTTCTTTAGCAAACTTTGTGCATTTAAGTGAAAAATTTTTAGACCAATTTTATAAATACTTATAGTTTTTATGATGGCACTAGCTATGGAACTAACTTCCTCATCCTGCATTGTTGTTATCAATGATTATTAGGGGCGCAATCTCAATATTCAATGCGTATCTTATACATTTCTTAGAGTAAACTAGTTTTAAACCTATCTTAATTAAGAGGATACAATTTATACGCTTAAGAACGAAAGCTATCAGCTTCAGGTCCAGCCGAAGCGTTAGTGAGAGATGTAGAAAGTGGATCAGGCGAAAGATTAATGGACGAAAGTTCCTCCATACTGTTAATGCAACAGACACCCTCTCTTCGAGTGCAGCGTACGTGCACAAGGCCGCGTCGTGTAAAGACAGCCGTAAGGATTTTATGTTTTTTCATGCGCATAGCCTCTTTAAAGATGAGATAATGCTCTTTTAACAATTGCTCATTCGACTACAAGGCTGATACCCGCCGCTAAAAAGTTAATATTTAATTATTATATAAAAATGTACATTTTTAAAAGAAAGGCTTAGTACAGTTGTGATCATGGAAAGAGTAGTCCCAATCAACAAAACATTCCAGGATTTTTTCGGTTTCCACTTTCTGCTTAGAATGGAACGTAAGGAAGAGGAAAGACAGAAGGTTCCGTCATTTTTGCCATGGAAGTGTTATCTTTTACTACAATTAGAAGAAGCATATAAAATTGGCCGCTCAATAAAATAGTAGACAATTGATAACATTGTTGGATGCTCAATTACAATGATTTTTAATGCTAGTCACCAGAACATCGTGGTGGAAAATTGAAAACTACCAAAGTAGATGACAGACAGATTTTACGATATGCCAATATGCATCCATTTGCTTCTGTAAGGCAAATCAGTTATAAGAATTATTCTTCAAAAACTTCGAAGACGTCTGAGAAAAAAAAAATTAATTTGCCAGAAGTCCAAAAAAGGTGCCCCTATTGACACGGAAGCACATTGTTGCAAGAATTCAGTGGCGGATTATACTTTGGACTGATGATCATGATTTGGGACTTCCTTCATATGCTGGGGATGGTCCAATCCATACGTTGACATTTTACAAAATGTAATGCTACCATATGCCAGTTGGGAAATGACTTTACAGTGGACGTTCCAACAGGACAACGACCCCAAGCATACAAGTAAGCATGCAAGGCTTTGTGTGCATCTGAAGAAATCGACGTATTGACATGGCCCGCACAGTCTCCGTACTAAAACCAAATTAAAATTTTATGGGGGGATGTTATGAAAGCTGTAAACATGTAAATTGTTGTTCTCCAAACATTGTTGAAATAAATTGCAACTATCTAACGATTTTCATGCCTAACGTGGTGCGCACAAGTCAACTACCATTTTAATAAGCGCAGCTGTATATCCAAATGATTATGTATTACCGTCGCTGCAGCTCAAATTTCTTGTTCAATGCACTCGATGGTTCTACTTCGCTTGCACTCAGGTGTGCATGAACTCGCAGCTTATTTGTTTTAATTATTTTGGCGATTCACATTTGTTTGTAATTAATTGAAATTTATTCACCCTTAATAGCTTTCGTTGCTTTCGAACTTTTCTTGGTGGGCACTTGGCTGGGGACGGCTTCGGTTAGGCTCCAATGTAGATCACCACTTTCTCTGGGGCGTGATGTTTGTCGCGGCGTGTTTGCACAAATCGATTTAACATCTCTACGTCCTTCAAGACTTCGAGAACTAGGAGTAGTCCAACGACGTGCTTCAGCTTGGCTGGGGTCTTTTATACGGGGCTAGCTTCCCATACTGGACGGGTTAACTAGATGTTCCCATCTAGGTGTACTGTTTCACTATTTTCCTTCTAATGGAAGTCAATGACCGGCTTGTGCACTTTGCCAGCTGCCGGTGTATGGTGTATGGGGATTGGCAACCATTATCATCAAATATGTGTAACATTTATTTCACCCGCGGGGAATGACCGAGATCAAAAAATAATAATTTTGCTTATTTACTTCATGAGAGAAAAACGGAAATGAGACAGCATTTGAAAACGTATATTACTTAACTAGTCACTTTTAGTTTTACAATTAGTTTTATCAAGTATTTTTATGGAAAATCTTAGGACTGAAATTGTAGGCAACCATTTAATTTATTTATAAGGATAGCGATTTCGTAAACTTATAAATTATAAGAATATATATGTTTATGTATATTAATGTTATGGCCAAATTATCAGTATAAAGATTAATGACACCCTATGTCATTAACTTTGTTTCTCATCTTCTATCCCTTTATTTAAAACTAAAATCCTTACCCATTTGCTTCAGTCCAGTTTTTCTATGTTTTGTCCTGTGTTTATTTGTTCTATGTAGCTTCCTCGCGAACCGTATTTGCCCGAAATGAAAAAAGGGCTCGCTCGTAACAAGCACGTACTTGGTGCCGTTGGGCCACTTGTTTGTACTGCTCTTAGTACATAAGCGTTTAACAATATATAATACATTTATTTACCTGACTAATTTTTATACCCGGTATTCATAGAGTACGTACATATAATAATTTTGTCAAACCTTAAAATAGATTTTGTTCCTATTATCATCTACCCATTTACATGCCAAAAACAATTTAAATTGTACTCTTCAATAAAAAATTATAACCAAATAATAATCATTTATTATACCCATTACTCGTAGAGTAAAAGGGTATACTAGATTCGTCGGAAAGTATGTAACAGGCAGAAGGAAGCGTTTCCGACCCCATAAAGTATATATATTCTTGATCAGGATCACTAGCCGAGTCGATCTAGCCGTGTCCGTCTGTCCGTCTGTCCGTCTGTCCTTCTGTCCGTCTGTCCGTCTGTCCGTCTGTCTGTCCGGATGAACGCTGAGATCTCGGAAACTATGGGAGCTAGGCTATTGAGATTTGGCGTGCAGATTCCTGAGCTTCTTACGCAGCGCAAATTTGTTTCAGTAGAGTGCCACGCCTACTCTAACGCCCACAAACCGCCCAAAGCTGTGGCTCCTACAGTTTTGATGCTAGAATAAAAATTTTAACTGAAATGTAATGTTCTCATCAATACCTATCGATTAACCCAAAAAAAAATTGCCACGCCCACCCTAACGCAAATAACCGCCCACAAACTTCAAAAAATCGTAAATATGAACGTGGATATCTCGGAAACTATCAAAATTGGCCAGTTGATTATTCTGTTTGTTATGTACATTTTTTTTTTTTTTTAGATTTTGTGGTATAAATCAGTTTTTTTATGGAAAAGTAGGATTTTTTGTATGTTGTCTGGGTCAGGGTTGCTAAGGAGGTTTAGGGGGCTAGTGTTGCCAAATATGGCTTGTTTGATTTGTAGGAGGGATGGGCATGAGTTAAGCATATGACTTATTGAAATGTCACCTTGGCAAAACGGACAAATTGGTATTGAATTTCGATTTAATTAGTGTTGGTGAGTTATGTTTGTGTGTCCTAGTCGAAGTCGTATTATTTTTATTTGGTCCAGCCTGGTCCAATGTTGGTGGGACTGTTTTAAGTAGTCCCAGGTGTGTGAGTTATTCGCATTAATTGATTGGTACCATTGATTGCAGTGTATAATGTTTTCCTTTTGTTTTATTGCAAATTAAGATTTAAGATGTCTTTTATTGTCTACATTATTTATGTTTGGGGTAAGGATAAGTGGCATGTTGTTTGCTGACTTTCCGGCTTGATCGGCTAGATCGTTTCCTTTTATTCCTGTATGGCCAGGAATCCACATTATTTTGATTTTAGGGGCATGTTGGGTTAGGTTAGGTTAGGTAGGAGTGGTTGGAGATAAGATACTAATCCCCACACTTAGGCCACATTGGGCCCCTTGTGATACCACATGATCTCTGATTAGATCCTTTTCCCTAGCTCATAGGTTATTTGAATTCACGAAGTATTTTGTTCTACTTAGGAAATATAAGAGTTTTTGGATGTTTACGCCATGAATGGCCGCAAGGTTCGGAAGTGTGAAGCTACCAAGGGTTTAAAAGCGCTTTAGGTTATGCGCTGGGCAGAAGCATAGGAGGTGTTCGATGCTCTCCTCTTGGTCTATCTGTTTGCAGCTGCGGCAGCCTGAGCGCATGAGTCCCTATAAGGCAGTGGCCCATGAGGGCATTTCGGAGAGTGGAGATGTCCGCCCTGCTACATTGTAGGAGAGTTTTTGTTCTTTTCGAGTTGTAGTTTGGCCATGTGAGTCTAGAATTGTGGCATGTTGAGATTGAGTTCCAACGTTTGTTGGAAAGTGTGTACAGTCTCTGCCTGAGATGGAGCTTGCAGGTAGGCATGGGCATACCCACCGTGTCTTTATCGCGAAGATTGTCGGCGGTTGTCTCCCGTCTTGCTCGCTCGTCTGCTATGCAGCTGCCCTCAATATTGCGGTGTCCAGTCACCCAGATAAGGTTGATTCTCAGATGAGTGGCCATCTCGTTAAAAGATTTTCGGCATTCAGAGATTGTTTTTGAGTTCGTTGTGTAGGAGTTGAGGGGGCTGGGGGCTGCTTGACTATCCGAGAAGATGAAAATATCTATGTCATGATGTACTGACGTGTCCAGGTGGGTCATGGCTTCCTGAATTGCCATGACTTCCGCTTCGAAAACACTACAGTGGTCTGGTAGGCGGAATGAGACTAGTTCGGGGGAGAAGACTACCCCACCTGTTTGGTAGTTAAGCTTGGAGCCGTCCGTGTATATGTTGACGGCGTTTACGAATTGATGTGGGAGGTTGTCCCAGTCTGTACGGGTGGGTATATAGATCTTGTATCTTCTTTCGAAGTAGACTATGGGTGGGACGTAGTCTGTATTACGTGGTAGGAGTGAATGTTTTGATAGGATATTGGAGTGACCCGTGGAGCCTGTTGTCCATGCCGCTGCCTCACGGAGCCTCAGCGCTGTTGCAGATGCCCAGCTTTTGGCAAGTAGGTCCAGGGGTTGGAGATCGAGAATTGTGTTTAGTGTCTCGGTGGCGGTAGTGCGAAGCGCCCCACTGATGCAGAGCTCTGCGCTTCTTTGGATCTTGTGAAGGATCCGGAGGTTGCAGTTCTTATCTAGAGAAGGCAACCAAACGATGTTTCCGTAGAGGAGAATGGGCCTGACTATTGCAGAATATAGCCATGAACTATCATGGGGGAGAAACCCCACTTCCTCCCTATGTGCGATCTAGGATGTTATCTGTCCAGAGGAGCTTTTTGTCAAGGATGACACCTAGGTACTTTGCTTGGTTGCTAAAGGTTAGGCGCGTTTGGTGTAGTTTTGGGTGAACTAGAAGTGGTACCTTATACTTCCTTGTGAAGCGAACTAGTTCGGTCTTTCTGGGTTAACTCCCAGTCCACAGCCAGCCGTCCACCGGTAGAGGGTGGATAGGGCTGTCTCCATTAGATTGCAAAGAGTTTGCGGGAATTTGCCCTGCAGTAGGATAACCACGTCGTCCGCGTAGGCTACCACTTTTGTGCCCGCCTCTTCTAGAAGTGTTAGCAGTTTGTTGACCACTAAATCCCATAGAAGAGGTGAGAGTACGCCCCCTTGTGGGGTTCCTCTACTGACGTTCCTGGTCGAGTGGGCCGATCCCATAGCGGAGTACACTACTCTGCTGGTAAGCATGGTGAGTATGAGTCCCACTATGGGCCGCTCAATGCCCAGTTCAGTCAGAGCACCAGTAATATCCGTTGGGGTGACGTTGTTAAAGGCGCCTTTTATGTCTAGAAACGCTGCAAGAGAGTATTCCTTATTGCGGAAGCCTCTCTCTATACTGTAAAGAGTGAAGGGCGGTAGCGGTTGATCTACCCTTACGGTACGCATGCTGTGCGTCAGAGAGTAGGCTATGGTCGATGGTTAGTCTGATATGGGTGTCAATTAGCCTTTCCAGGGTCTTCAACAAGAAGGAAGAGAGACTAATCGGGCGGAAATCCTTTGGGTTGGTGTGGGAGGGCTTGCCGGCTTTCGCTATAAAAATTACCTTACCGTCCAGCCACCTTCTTGGAATATTGTTTAGAGCAAGGCGGCCGTGGAAGATGGCTGTCAGCCAGGGAAGGGACATATCTAGTGTCCGTTGTAGCTGGGCCGGGAAGAACCCATCTGGGCCAGGTGATTTGAAGGGCTTAAAAGAGTTAACAGCCCACTGAATGCGGCCAGGGTTTGAAATGTTGTCAATACTCTGGTCATCTAAATTCTTCTCTATGTGGAGGTACATGGGTGTTCTTAGGGAAGTGGGTGTCTAACAGTAGTTCAAGGGTTTCCTGACTGTTTTCCGTCCAGCTGTCAGCATTGGTTTTAAGATAGCCAATGGTTGCTGGAGCTTTAGCTAGAATTCTTCTGAGTCTGGATTCTATGCTACTGCAGAAGTTAGCCCACGCTCTTCGTTTTGATATTCTAATTTCCTTTTTGTATAGGCATAGTTTTGTATGATATAAATTCCAGGAGGATTCGCTATTGTTGTATTTAGCTCTATTGAAGTAAGTTCTACACTCTCCTTTAAGGTTCGCCAAGGGGGTTTGTGCTTTGTTTTGACTGTTCTGCTTGGGCAAGGCCATTTTAAGGCGTCACCGCAGACATCAGTAAAAGTGTTAACTAGGTTATCTAATTCTTGACCGTTGCGTACGTGCGTCGGTGGAGCGTGTAGGTTCCTGTTGAGGAGATTTTTGTAGTATCCCCAGTTGGTTAATCTTAGATCAGTAATGTTCTCGGCGGAAGGACAGTCTAGAGTTATTATAAATTCTATGTATCGGTGGTCTGAGAATGTGTGTTCGATCCCCACCTTCCACGCTTCTAGCTGGTTAAGTAGGGGATTAGATATTAGTGTAATGTAAACTGTGGAATAAGAAATGTATTAAAGTGTGTCTTTGTAAGAATGCAGGTTCTGATTTTACCCTTGTCCTTGGTGTAAAATAGCTTGTATAGGGGGGTTGATAAGCCACAGATGTTGTTACCAACAATCCATGGCTCTTGAATGAGGACTACGTCTATGTAGCCTGTTGCCAGGCGGGTGAGGAGGGCAGCGGATGCTGCCTTGCTGTGGTGCAGGTTAATTTGCAGAAACTGCACCATCTTTGGGACTGGGGTCGGGCTGGGTACCCTCCATGTTGGGTTAATAGTGATCTGATTCTGTTTGTGTAAAAGTTATTGTTATTTGAATTCTGTATTGAGTCTATTGCTGCTAGGGAGTCGGAACAGATAATGAATTTAGCTTTTCGGTTTTTAATAATTTCGATTGCTTCTAGGATGGCGATTGTTTCAGAGGTGGAGACGGGTGAATATTGGGGCAGCATGCCACATTTTAAGATGTTTGTTTCTGTTGTAATGGCATATGTTATTGTGCAGTTCATTTTTGAACCGTCGGTGAATATGAGATTATGTGGTTTAAGTTTATTCTTTGTGCGTTCGAACAGTTTTCGGTATGTTTCTGGGGATGTGTCATGTTTCTTGTAGGTTCGGAGTGATGTGTCTATTAGATTGGGGAGTGCCCAGGAAGGTTTGTATTTATGGAGTTTTATTGGTTTGTAAGGTAGATTAAGTGCTAGGCTTAGTTTGATTGTCTGGTCTATTATGGGTGGCGTTTTCCTTTTGCCTTTGATATACTTGACAAACTTGTGAATTGGTGCGTTTATGGAAAATATTAAGTTTTGAGATAGTTTGGCAGTTTGAAGGTCGCGTCTCATTTCTAGTGGAGGAATATTTGCTTCGTAGAGTAAGTTATTTATTGGAGTAGAGCGATAGGCTCCGAGGGGTAGACGGATTGCAGAGTTGAACGGTGTTTTTACTTCCTTTAAAATACTTTTGGGAGACTGTCCGTATAGAAACAGACCGTATTCTAATTTGGCTATGACCGTTGCCTTCACGACATTGAGTAGTGTGTACATGTTGCAATTGAATTTAAGACTAGATAAGCATTTTATTATGTTTAGTTTACTATGGAGTTTAGGCAGAAGTGTATTTATGCGTGTGTTCCATTTATATTTGTTGTTTATTGTTATTCCTAGAATTTTTAATGAGGTAACGGTAGGAATTTGTATGTTGTTGCAGCTTATCTTGCAAGCGCAATGGTGTTTTTTTGCATATGTGGAGGTGTTGGCATTTGGATAGGGATAGCGATGCCCCTGAGTAGGAGCCCCTATTCCCTATGTTGTTAAAGAGGTTGTCTAGGTTGAAGTTTTTATTTTTGATTTTATTGAAGTTTATTATAAGAAAGAAGTCGTCGGCGTATGCATTAAATTTGATTTCTTTATTTAAGGATATGATGTCTAATAGTTTATTGAAGGCAATAAGGAATAGTAGTACGGATATGGGCGAACTTTGAGGAATTCCATTGAATAAGGGTAATGAGTTCGATTTATGCGGACCGACGCGGACGATTATTTTTCTGTTAGCCATGAAGTTTTTAATGTAGTTGATTATTTTTGGGCCTATTTTCCATTCCTGCAGTTGGTCGATTATGGAGGGTACACCTACTCGATCCAAGGCTCTTGAGAAATCAAGAGTTACGAGGAAGGTGTGCATTTTTGACTTCGTTATGAGATAGTCTTAATAAAGTAGACAGTCAGAAGTCGATTTGCCTTTTTTAAATCCGAATTGGTTTTCGTTCAGTAGGTTATTATGTGTCACGAACCACCAGAGTCTTTTGGCTATAATTTTATCTAGTGTTTTTGCTATACAGCAGTTGAGCGAAATGGGTCGGTAGGAGGTGGTTTTAGTTTTATCAGTGTTCGGCTTGAGGACTGGAATGATTAGACTTGTTTTGTAAGCTTGTGGTATGTGATTGTTAAATATTTCATTGAAAAGTTTTGTTACTCTATTTTTTGTTGTAGTGGAGCTATTTTTAATCATTTGATATGATATTCTGTGTAGGTAAGTTATAAGTATGTTATGTTTTTTTCTATGGTTTGGGCTACTGCAGAAGGGGTATAGTTTTTGGAGTGGCTTTTGTATTTGTGGTTTCGGAACTCCTCTGAAAAGTTCCAGTCGCCGGAGAGATCTGAGAAGTGTCGTGCAAATATGTTAGCAATTTCGTTGCTAGCTAATGCTATCTCATTGTTTTGTGGGTTTGTGATCGCATGAATTTGCTTTACTGGGTTAAGTCCCCAGAAGCGTCTTATATTGGACCAAATTTTAGATGAGGGGGTAGCGGGTTGGATGGTTGAGGTGAAAGAATTGGAAGCTTCTTTTTTAATTTTTTTAAGTTCGAACTTATATTTGTCAATTTTGCGCCTATAGTCTATAATATTTTCTACTGCAATAATTCGGATTAATTTTTTCCAGGCAAGTTGTTTTTGTTTTCGTAGTTGGTCGAGGTGTTTGTTCCACCTTGGAACCCTGTATGGATAAGTATTTGGTGAAGTTTGTGGGATGGAAAGGTTTGCGCTATATAGAATAATTCTGTTAATTTGAGCTGCTGCCGCTGTTGTTAGTGTGTTTGTTTTTGTTAAGAGCTTTGGCCTTTGTCTTGGATGCTTTAAGATTCGTAGGTAGGGTATTAGACTTATCTTTAGGAAAGATTATTATTTTTAGATCTTCTATGAGTTGTGACGAGTATGGTGTGGCTAGTTTTCTGGTATGTGTAATGCAGTCAGTGTCCATGTCTTCTAGTTTGTCGTAATTGTGGTGGTGATGGTGTTGAAGAGTTTGGCTTGATGGTAAAGTTGTTTTGGCTGGTCCGGTGGCAGTTGCCTTCGATGAAGTGTTATGTGTTCCTGATGTGGGTGTGGTGTGCGAATTTTTATGTTGTGGTTGGGGTATGTCTGTGTGTGTATTTATATTAGTATTCGGTAATTGAGGGTTTGTTGTCATCTGGGCTGTGGCGTTTGTAAGTGTTTTGGCATAGGTGTTCCTCAATTGAAAATTTTTTGTGTGGTTTTATTGGCTGTTAATTCTTGGTTTTTTATGAAAGTTGGGCATTTGCGGTCGATTGGGCTGTGCTAATGGTCAAGTTCTGGGTTGTTTTTGCAATTTAAGCATTTTTTTTCGTTTTTGCATATTTCTCCGTCGCTTGTGTGTTTTATTTCTGAACAATTAGTGCAAGTTTCGGAGCTTATGCATATTGGTGCTGGGTGACCAAAGCGGAGGCATTTTCTGCATCGGAGTGGAAGTGGGATATACTCACGTACACGAACTTTTTCGTAACCGATTCGTAATATTTCTGGGAGTTTGTGCGATTCAAATGTTATAATAATCAAGCCTGTTTCAATTAAAGTGGGGTTGTTGCTTTCAGAGTTCGTGTTGGGGTTTTGTCGTTTCATTATTTTTTTCACTTCGGCTTCTTTTTGTGGTTTTAACTCTTGTAGAATTGTGTCTTCTTCGATATATCTAAGGTCGCTGCAATAAATAACTCCCTTAGAGAAGTTTAATGTTTTATGTTCATTTGTTGTTACTTCGATTTCTGCGATTGTTGTAAGTCTAAGGAGCTTTCTGGCTTGCACTTCATTTTTAGTTTTTATTAATAATGTGCCGTCTTTTATTTTTTTGCATCCGTCAACTTCTCCTCCACAGGCAAAGTCCACGGATTTTTTAATGATGAATGGTGATAGTTTTTCAAACGAGCCGTTGTCCTTCCTTTTAATTATAATAAATTTTGGTTCGCCTAATTGGGAATGGTATGATTTTTGAGTTTTGTAAATGTCTGGTGGGTCTGTCATGATTGCTGGTGAAGGGCTTGAGTCCGGATTAGAGGTTTTCGTGTGTTTAGTGTTGTTGTGTTTTTTATTTTCTCTTTGTGGTTGATATTTGTTTGTGCAAAATTTTGCTGATACCGTTTTTGGTTTGCGCGAAACTAGGCTTTACACTGTTGTGGCAAGACTTACCTCTTCGGAGGTTGAAGTTGTACTGAAATAATAATCATCATTTTGAAATTTCAATCGAATTTGCACACCACAATTGCAGCAAATTAGCTGCTTTCACCAATACGCCACCAAGCCGTTAGGGGCGCTAAGGGCTAGTTGGCGTTATAGGCTAGGTGGCTCTGGGTGGCGCTAGCCACAAGCAAGCATGTCTCCATCTCTCGCCCTTTAGCTCAGTAACTGGTATCTAATAGTCCAGTATCTAGTAGGCCGTCGACTCTAGAATTTTCTCTTGTTAAAGTAAAATGGATTGACAAAAATATTCCATAAAATAAAAAAAAAAAACCTTCATGTAGCTTTATAAATATATTAAATTTTTTTAATCTTAATAAAAGCTTTATAAATGAATGTATACAAATAATTGGTTAAAATGAACAACGTCTGCGTGGCTTATAAGCATTCTAAAATTTTGCTTGTAGCAAGCTTTCCACTCCTTTTGAACCCATTCTTTTTCTGGACCTGGTAAAAATATGAATTCGGGTTTGACGCTGTTTCTGCGAATTGGACGACGCATTGGAAATCGTTGGACTTTCTCAATCATTAAAATCTCACAGATTCCATTACAATGATTGTCGGAGACAGTCTCTCTTTTTTGAGACTTTATGACTGCAGCAAATTAGCTGATTTCTCACAAACTATCAAAGATAGAGAATTGGGAATTCAGATTCCGTAGCCTTGTACGCAGCGCAAGCTTGTTACGCGAGTATGCCACGCCCACTCAAACGCCCTCAAATCGCCCATGCATGTGGCACCAAAAATGTTCATTCTATATATAATTTTAACTGAAATGTATTAGTCTCGTCAATACCTAACGATTGATCTAAAAAAAGTTTGCCACGCCCTCTCTAACGCACACCAACCGCCTTACAATTTTCATGGTAGAAAAAAATTTTATCTGAAATGTATTAGTCTCGTCTATACCTAGCGATTGACCGAAAAAGTATTTATTCTTGGTCCCTACACTCGATCTCAAAAGTGAGCCACGATCGACTCATACTAAAAATCCTAAAATCGTTATCGAATTCTTCTCGGTTTGCAAACGGGCTTTTGAGAATGGACGATCTCGATTTCGGTATGAATCGATCTCGGTTTCAACATCGAATCGACCTCGATTTCGAGAAGAACCTTTCTCGGTATCAGCATCGCATCGATCTCGATTTCGAGAAGAACCGTTCTTGGATTCAACATCGCATCGATCTTGCTCCCAGAATCCATTCTCAATAAAAATGCTAAATTATTTAAATTGATTTATATTTTAGCCTTACGGCTTTAATGTCATTATTAAGTATACGTGGAGGGTGCGTTACAAAGTCAGACAAACTATAAATGTAGCTTCTTGATGGATATTTTACAACGTACGATCTTAAGTGATAGTTGTATTCTTCTTCAATTTTCATACAATAAACATAAACTGCACTTAAATTTATTTTTGGAATTAAAAATTGCTTAATTTTAACATATATTCAGATCGATTTAGCGTCGCTTGTGAACGGTTGTGTTCACTCTTGTGCTCTGAATTTTTGTCTATTCTGTGATTTTTTGCGAGTCTTTTGTGTTTGTTTATTAACAAAGCTTTGTCTAACCGCTGGGTTAGTGTGTTTAGTGTTTTTTACTAGATCTCCCAGTGATTATAGTTATTTTAACATTTATATTAAATTTGTATAATCTCCTAGCTTTGTTAGTGTAATTCTTATACTAACTAAACTTGCTAAAACTCTTTGATTCTCACTCTCTCTCCCGCTCTATATTGCAACTGTAACTTAAACTATCTCTGAACCTGCCAAATTTCTGGTAGACTTTTGGTGTGCTATCTTCTTGTCTCTCTCTCTCTCTCTCTCTCTTGCTTGCTTTACATTGTAACTGTTCCTGCGTAAAGTTGTCAGTGTCCCACAAGCAACGCTCAATCGATAGAAGATTTTTTCTCTCGTGCTCTCTTACATTTAAATTATTACGCGATCTCGCGTTCTTATTTTTTTTCGTGTTTTGTGCCTTTGTGGTTTTGGAATTTGATCCCAATGCCAAATTTACTCGAGGTATTTTTCATATATTATTTTATTTTATTTTAAATTGTACTCTTTCGTCTTCAACTAAAGACCCTTTTATTTTCTGCTGGTTCTGCGAGTCGATAGTGCACGTTAAATGCGCAGGATTTACTGGTAGAGTCAAAGACTTCATTGATCAGAATTCTGGACTCATGTGGTCATGTGGATCCTGCAAGGAAATGGTTGTTGAGACGAGCGGCTTTATGAAGCAGACTCGAGACAGCCTTTTGAATCTCTCTAGTGCTTTTAAACAGCTCAATGAGGGGTTCAATTCCGTTTGTGCCCAATTTAATAATAAAAAATTACTAACTGATTCGCTAAACGTAAAAAAAACCAGCTTAGCGGCAGTTGATACGGTCACGGTATCCACCCCAAATCCGAACTTGGTGGCTGCAGCAGTCTCTGTTGACACTGTGGTAAGTGAACCCACTGCGCCTATGGATACAGCTGTTTTAGGTGAAGTCACTGCTTCTCGAAGTCGGGTGGTAAAAAAACCTTCAGTGCCGGCTACGGTGCCGACCGTACCTATAGGTACAGAAGTACCGTTTCTGGCTGGGGGACGTAAGAAATTATTAGTTGTTCCACATAGAAAACAATTATTTGTTTCGAGATTCACCCCAGATACCACATCTAAGGAAGTTTTGGAATTTATTCGTGAAAAATTCCCATCCGAGAATATTTCAGTTGAGCAATTTAGATTTTCATATGCTCGTAGTATATCGTCGTTTAAAATATTTGCTCCGCCTGGCGTGTTTAAGGTACTACTTTCTAAAAGCTTTTGGCTTAATGATGATTTAGTAATAAAAGAATTTGTTCCCAATAAACCGAGAACAAATAACAGACCTTCCACTGCGCCAAAAAACTAAAAAGTTTATTTTTGGCTTATCAAAATGTTAGGGGACTAAATATGAAGCTACCCAAGCTTTATGCTGACTCCTCTGCATTTACTGCTGATATTTTGGCTTTTACGGAAACTTGGCTGAAACCAGAGATATCTGACAATGAAGTTCTGTCAAACAATTTTAATGCCTATAGGACCGATCGCTCATCACGTAGGGGAGGCGGTGTGCTGATTGCCGTTATCACTAGCCTAACATCCGAGAGAATTCACTCTGATACTCCTATTGAAATTGAATTTGTTAGTGTGAAAGTTTCCTTGCAATCATTCTCAATATTTGTTACATGTTCCTATATTCCACCTGGCTCTGATTTAATAATTTATGAGCACCACCTGTCTGCGATAAAATCTGTTCTATCCCTTCTTTCTAACAGTGACCTTTTGATTGTTTTGGGTGACTTTAATCTCCCTGATATTTCTTGGTCTCCTCCTACTGACTCACTAGTCGCTATACCTCTATCCGCCCATGATTTTGTAGATGGTCTTCTAGAATTATCGTTACAGCAAGTAAGCTTTATACGGAATTCATTAAATAGACAACTAGATCTTGTGTTTGTTTCAGACCCGTCTGAAGTCACGGTATCTAGAATTGACGCTCTTGTTGTACCTGAAGACCGATATCATCCAACAATGGAATTGACAATCTGCCTCCCATGCTTTGATACCCTCTCTCCTTTAGTTTCTCAAACTAAAGTGAGATGTTTCCGAAAATGTAACTTTAAAAAACTTAACGACATGATTTCTCAATATAATTGGACAGAATTGTACAATTGTATGGATATTGAAAGCGCCACTGAACACTTCTATATAGTGTTAAATACCTTTTTTAATGAATGCGTTCCTGATAGGTTTCCTTCAAAGACAAACAGGCCACCTTGGTTTACCAATGCGCTTCAAAGACTTAAAAACCTTAAGACAAACACTTATAAAAAGTATAAGAAATCGGGTAAGCCATCTGATTTTTCGAAATATGTGGTGGCTCGATCGGATTTTAATGTTCTCAATAGTCATTGCTATTCTATGTATTTAAGTCGATGTAAATTTGAATTTTCAAATGATCCGAAACAGTTTTATAACTTTGTCAATGCCAAGCGTAAGTCGTCAGCATTGCCTTCATCGGTACGTTTTAACTCAATGGAGGCATCGACGGATTCTGAAATTGCTGATTTATTTGCCGAGTTTTTCCAAACTACTTATAGTTCGGCTGCTTGGTCAAGTTCTAACTACCCTAATCCCTTAAATAAGGCAAATTGTATCTTTACCCCTGAAATTACGGAAATTTCTCTCGTAAGAGACTTAGAAAAAACAACGCCAACTTATTCTCCCGGTCCTGATGGACTCCCCGGGTAAGTGCTTAAGTTTTGTGCGTCAACCATATGTAAACCGATTCTTAAACTTTTTAATTTGTCAATTTCATCGTCAGTTTTTCCTACTATCTGGAAGGACTCTTTTATCATTCCACTTCACAAAAAGGGTGCGAAGGCGGATGCCCACAATTACAGAGGTATTTCTAAATTGTCGGCAATTCCTAAAGCATTTGAACGTATTATTACTTCTCATTTGCAACATTTATGTTCCTCGCTAATATCACCGTGTCAGCATGGTTTTGTTAAGCGAAGATCGACCACCACCAACCTTCTGGAATTGTCATCTATTGCAATAAATGGATTTAAGAATAAAATGCAGACTGACGTTATATACACTGATTTTAGTAAAGCCTTTGACTCTGTCAACCACTCTCTTCTCTTATTCAAATTAAATCAGCTTGGGTTTCCATGTAATCTATTAACTTGGATTTCAAGTTATTTGAATGGTAGGACTCAGGGGGTTACATTCAAGAACGCTGCCTCAAAACTGATCTATGTGACATCTGGAGTGCCTCAGGGTAGTCATTTGGGCCCTTTGCTGTTTACTTTGTTTATTAACGATCTTCCCTCTATCATAACACACTCTCGTGTACTAATGTATGCTGATGATGTTAAGCTTTGTTTATCACATAATGATATAGCGTCGGGTTTCAACTTACAGTCAGGTATTGATTGTTTTCAGGGATGGTGTGAGTATAACCTTTTAAATTTGAACTGCCTTAAATGCAACGTTATGACTTTTCATAGGGGTACTCCTACTTTTGTTAGTTACTCTCTTCAAAATACGCCACTCGACCGTAAATATTCAGTTAATGACTTAGGCGTTCTTCTGGACCCAAAACTTAAATTTGACTGCCACATAATGTCCACTGTCAGCAAGGCCATGAGTGTTCTTGGGTTTATAAAGCGTTGGTCAAAAGAATTTGATGAGCCTTATACAACCAAATTATTATTTACCTCCCTTGTCCGTCCTATTTTGGAATATTGTTCTTCGGTTTGGAGTCCACAATATCAAGTGCATATTGACCGTATTGAGTCGGTACAAAAAAAATTTCTTCTTTTTGCCCTTCGTAGTTTGAACTGGGATCAAAACATAAGGCTACCTTCCTATCAGAGTAGATTACTATTGCTTAATTTACCTACCCTTGCAAATCGTAGAACAATGCTTGGTACTATTTTTATGCAAAATCTTATAAGAGGTGATATTGATTCTGTAGAACTTGTAAACCGCCTAACTTTCAATGTTCCTGTTAGACTAACACGAAATTATTATCCCCTAAATTTGCCACGATGTACATCTAATTTTTGTCTGCACGAGCCCTTTCGCGTTCTATGTAATAATTATAACAACCTTTATCATTTAATTTGCACTTCAACTTCTATCCCGATATTAAAAACTAATATTTTAACTCATTTGCTTCATTCTTAGATGCTTCTTTTATTTTCATTTGTGTCCCGTCTCTATTTGTTTTTTGTATCTTCCTCGCGAACTCGTATTTTTTGCCCAAATTGATAAAAGGGCCCCGCGCGTAACAAGCACGTGCTTGGTGTCGTTGGGCCACTTGTTTGTACTGCTCGTAGTGCATCAACGTCCATCATATCATAAAATTATTCTTATTTAAACCTCCATTCACGCCGACAACCCTGAAAAGAACACGGAGCCCAATGGGTAGGATGGCTTTTAGATTCCCGTAGCCTTGTACGCAGCGCAAGCTTGTTACGCGAATATGCCACACCAACTCTAACGCCCACATACCGCCCAAACTTGTGGCACCCACAATTTTCATACTAGGTAACAAATTTTAACTGAAATGTATTAATCTCTTCAATACCTATCGATTGACCCAAAAATAAGTTTGCCACGACCACTCTTACGCCCTTAACGCTTAAATCTGTCTACCGCGCACATAACCATATATTAAGATCGCGGGTAGGTGGCGCATTTCGATCTCGTTTTTCTGTTTGCTTATCTCCATTTCCTTTCGGTCCCTTTAGCTGAGTAACGGGTATCTAATAGTCGAGGTACTTGACCATAGCGTTCTTCCTTGTTTCTTTTATTGTCGCCTCTGCAATACATATGTACTGGACTTGTGGGAAGAGTTAAGGATTATATGGATATGCGCGTCGGATTTTCGTGGACTAGTGGCTCTTGCGTGGAATTATACTGTGATTTGGATGGCTAGGTGGCGCAGACCAACGATCGAATTGCGAAACACTGATAAGCCTATCAAAATAGTTGCTGAGTTTAAAGAGTTCAAGGTCTACCTTGATAGTAAAAAAATGCCATGAAGAGCGTTCCTTTCAAATCTGTGGCGGTGAGAGTATCAGTCCCGAATCCCAAATTAACGTCTTATATTTTTACCCAAACTGTAAAGGCAGCTTTGTCGGCAGCCTCCGGCACTAGGGCGTTTAAAGCTTCAGGACCGTCACTACCCAAAGGTACTGAATGCTCTAGAACAATGTTTAGATTGCGGGTGGGGGAAGAAAGCGACATCATATAGGAAACAATTATTTGTGTCTCGTTTAACCCCTGAAAGCACATCTGCAGTTGTTCTGGAATTTTTACAACTAGAATGCACGTCGCAGAAAACCACAGTGTGGGAATTTATATTTTCATACGTACGTAGAATATCTTCCCTTAAAAAATCCGCCCCGTCTGAAGTATTTAATGTATATAATTTTAAAAGTTCGTGACTAAATGATGATTTAATAGTTCAACAAGGAAGAACGCTATAGTCGAGTACCTCCACTATCAGATACCCGTTACTCAGCTAAAGGGACCAAAGGGAAATGGACAGCAAAGCGAGATTAAAATGCGCCACCTACCGGCGGTAGACAGATTTAAGCGTTATGGGCGTTAGAGCTTGCGTGTCAAATTTTTTTTTGGATCAATAGATAGCTATTGACAATACCAATACATATCAGTTAAAATTTTTATTCTAGCATCAAAACTGTAGGAGCCACAGTTTTGGCGGTTTGTGGGCGTTAGAGTGGGCGTGGCACTCTGCTGAAACAAACTTGCGCTGCGCAGGAATCTCAGGAATCTGCATGCCTAATCCCAGTATTGTAGCTTGTATAGTTTCCGAGATCTCAGCGTTTATACAGACAGACGGACATGACTAGATCGACTCGGCTAGTGATCCTGATCAAGAATATATATACTTTATGGGGTCGGAAAGGCTTCTTTCTGCCTGTTACATACTTTCCGATGAATCTAGTATACCATTTTACTCTACGAGTAAAGGGTATAAAAATGTGTTTCCAACAGAAGGGAAACTAATAACAGGCCTGCTACGGTAGTACCTGCGCTGAAAAAATCAACAGTTTATTTTCGCCTAGCAAAACGAAATATAAATTCAATATATGAATTTGTTGGTGGGCATTCCTTTTGTTATTTTTTGTAACCTGTTTTAATATTCAAACTAAATAATATATGTCTGCAAAAAAATATGTTTTATTTCATATTTTCGACAGGGATCCCTTTATTGTTTTTGGTGATTTTAGTTTCCATGATATTCATTGGTTCCCATCTTTTGTCTCTAGACCTTTGTCTGTTCATGACACTATAGTTGGAATTATCGTTACAGCAAGTAAGCTTTATACGTAATTCACTAAATAGACCATTAGATATTGTATTTGTTTTAGATCCGTCTGCAGTCACGGTATCTAGAATTGAGCCAATTCTTGTCCCAGAAGACCGATATCATCCAACATTGGAACTAACCATTTGCCTCCCCTGCGTTGATACCCCATCTCCTTTACTTTCTCCAACTAAAAGAAGATGCTTTCGAAAATGTGACAACAGTAAACTGATCTACACGAACTATTCTAATAAATGGATTAAAAGAAAAAACCCTTCGACTCTGTAAACACTCTCTTCTTTTATTCAAATTAGATTAGCTCGGGCTTCCGAAAAATATATTAGTTTGGATTTCAGGTCATTTGAATGGTAGACATCAAAAACTTAAAACTCAGTTTCCAAGATGATCTACGTGACATCTGAAGTGCCTCAGGAAAGTCATTTAGGCCCTTTGCTGTTTACTGTGTTTATTAGCGACCTTCAACGACGATTTCCAGTCTTGTTTATCGTATAATAAAACAAGGAAGAACGCTATAGTCGAATACCTCGCCTATCGGATACCCGTTACTCAGCTAAAGGGACCAAAGGGAGATTAAAATGCGCCACCTACCGGCGGTAGACAGATTTAAGCGTTATGGTCTTTAGAGTGGGCGTGGCAAACTTTTTTTAATCAATCGATAGGTATTGGCGAGACCAATACATTTCAGTTAAAATTTTTTATCTAGAATAAAAATTGTGGGCGTCACAGGTTTATGCGGTTTGTGGGCGTTAGAGTGAGCTTGGCAAACTTTTTTTTGGTCAATCGATAGGTATTGATAAGAACAATACATTTCAGTTAAAATTTTTATTCTAGCATCAAAACTGTAGAAGCCACAGTTTTGGGCGGTTTGTGGGCGTTAGAGTGGGCGTGGCACTCTGCTGAAACAAACTTGCGCTGCGTAAGAAGCTCAGGAATCTTCACGCCAAATCTCAATAGCCCTTGGCTAGCTCTTATAGTTTCCGAGATCTCAGCGATCATCCGGACAGACGGACATGGCTAGATCGACTCGGCTAGTGATCCTGATCAAGAATATATATACTTTATGGGGTCGGAAACGCTTCCTTCTGCCTGTTACATACTTTCCGACGAATCTAGTAAACCCTTTGACTCTACGAGTAACGGGTATAATCATATAAAAACACGTCTTCACGAGGTACAGCATCTTAAACTTACAAATATTCTGATATCAAATTATAGAAAATTTTTTTCGAGGAATTTAAATAAAGTATGTGAAGTTAGACATCGGAAAACAAGAAATGTTTTTCGTACTGAACTAAGACGGGTTGCACCTTTTAAAGCTCAATAACTTTCAAACGGTAATTGAGGAATCCTACGGGCTATAAAATTTTGAATCATAAAAGGTTGCACCAATTTTTTAAAAAACACGCACAGAGTGGTAATAAGAAAAAAACTTTTTGCTTTAAGTCTGTTGTATTTTGAGAATTTAAGCAAAGCCATTGACTAGCATATTAAATTACTTTTTCAGCGACATACAACACATATCTGTAGCTTTAGCCTCTAAAATTAAGCCTTAAAATTAAAAGTCGTAGTACAAAACTCTTCAATCTCGAGCTTTTTAATAAAACCATATAGTTCCCAAGACCCTAAAACCAAAAAGGGATTCATACAAACCCACAAACAATGGGACAAACATTTTCGTTTCGGATAGTAACCCAAAACCTTGTTTTTGGAATAACTTTTAACGGAGCATTTTAACAAATGATTCGATGCGTATACTCAGTAAGAATAAAACTTGGTTTGTACCCTAGGGCATTTGTTCCAACCAGCCCTGAATGTCTTCTTGAAAATTGGATTTGTTCAGATGAGCTATCTTCAGCCTCTTCATTAGCGATCGATTCATATTTTTGACTTCCCCATTCGCCTGTGGCCAATATGGTGGAGTCCTTATTAATTCAATGCCATTTGTGCTAAAATATTGTTCAAACATCGCACTAACATCTTGTCTCCCGTTATCCGTTCGCAGATATCTTAGAAATCCAATCTTCAAAATATTTCTTTCATGATCCCGAGAGTCGATTCTGATGATATGGAGTATAAAAACTTTATTTCCAAATATCTAGTAAAATAGTTTAGGAATACGAGAATGTATTTGCCGCCTGGAAGTGGGCCCAGTAAATCACTAGCTATACAGTTCCATGGGCTTGTCAACTCAACGGATGAGAGGCTAGTATGCAATCTTTGCATGACTTGAGAAAGTTTTCCACATCTCGATCGATGCGTGGCCACCACACCTGGACTATCAATCGACGCTTCATGGCCGTCTCACCAAGGTGTCCTTCATAAGCTTGTTCCAGAACTCTTTTTCGCAGGCTTTTTGGGATAATTAGCCGTGTTCTTCCTAACAAAATATTCCCTAACAACGAAATTTCGAAACGGAATGGGTAAAAACTGTTTGAAGTGCCACTATCCCAGGAATTGAAATCCAAACAGGTCATTGGGTCCACGATTTCCTCATCAGCACTACTCTCCCGTGCTATCTCGGAATTGTTTAATGATGTAGAGATATTGTATTAAATTATTCGAAATATATCATGTTCAGTAACCTTCCAGTTCGAATTTGTTGATGATAATTCTCATAGTCGGGATAGGGTATCGGAAATGTTGTCCTTACCAGCCTTATAAATAACCTTGAATTTATAAGCTTGCAGGCGTAAAAGTGCTTTCCAACGGCTTGTGATCTGTTACTAATTCGAATTCTAACCTGGCTAAATAAAAGTACAATTTTTCGACTGCTTAAACTAAAGCGAGACTTTCTTTTTCTGTCTGAAAGTACCTTTTTTCTACGTCTGACAGACTGACTCTTGCAAATGAAATAATTCTAGGTTCACCAGATGTGTCAATTGAATGAGTACTGCTCCCAGAGCAACGGGCCTGGCATCTGCTATCAAACGTGTCCTATTCCTTGGGTCGAAATAAAATAAGCTTGGTACTTTTGCCGAATGGAGCTTCAGGTCTTCAAAGCTTTTGTTTCTGTTGCGCCCCAACTAAATCATTTTTCCATTTTCACCAATCGCCTTAAAGGTTATCTGCGGTTAGCCAGATCGGGAATAAATTTACCCACACAAGTTACATTTCCTAAGAAACTTCGGGTCTCCTCCTTGTTTTAGGGATTTCTGAATAACAGTATCGTTTTGAATTTTTCAGGATTAACTTCGGTGCCCTTATCCGACTGTATGTGTCCCAGAAACGTCATTTTCCTTTAAAACATATTTGACTTTCTCGATTGCATGGTCCTTCTCATTGATACCAAAAACAAGTATATCATCGATGTAGTTCATCACATTCTTACATTAAGTCTTCTTTAAACAAGGGAGAACGCTACAGTCGAGTACCTCGACTATCAGATACCCGTTACTCAGCTAAAGGGACCAAAGGGAAATGAAGATATGCGAGGGGTAAAGCGAGATTGAAAATATATGGTTATGTGGGCGGTAAACAGATTTAGGCGTTATGGGCGTTAGAGTGGGCGTGGCACACTTTTATTGGGGTCAATCGATAGGTATTGACGAGACTAATACATTTCACTTTCGCCACAGACTTATGCGGTTTGTGGGCGTGGCAAACTTTTTTTTTGATCAATCGATAGGTATTAACAAGACTAATACATTTCAGTTAAATTTTTTATCTAGCATAAAAATTGTGGGCACCACAGATTTGGGCGGCTTGTGGGCGTTAAAGTGGGCGTGGCAAATTAGAGACCAATACATTTCAGTTACAATTTTTTATCTAGCATGAAAGTTGTGGGCGCCACAGGCGGTTTGTGGGTGTTAGAGTGGGCGTGGCATATTCGCGTAACAAACTTGCGCTGGGTACAAAGCTACGGAATCTAAATCTGAGAGCCCAATTCTCTATCTTTGATAGTTTCCGAGATATCCGCGTTCATATTATTTGTTTTTTTTTAAGTTTGTGGGCGGTTTGTGGGCGTTAAAGTGAGCGTGGCAAACTTTTTATTGGTCAATCGATAGGTATTGATAAGAACAATACATTTCAGTTAAAATTTTTATTCTAGCATCAAAACTGTAGGAGCCACAGTTTTGGGCGGTTTGTGGGCGTAACAGTGGGCGTGGCACATTGCTGAACTTGCGCCGCGTAAGAAGCTCAGGAATCTTCATGCCAAGTCTCAATAGCGTAGCTCTTATAGTTTCCGAGATTCAGCGTTCATCCGGACAGACGGACATGGCTATATCGACTCGGCTAGTGATCCTGATCAAGAATATATATACTTTACGGGGTCGGAAACGCTTCCTTTTACCTGTTACATACTTTCCGACGAACCTAGTATACCCTTTTACTCTTCGAGTAACGGGTATAAAAATTTCAGGAGTAGAGTTAACAGCAAACATAAGTCTCTTATACCTATATAGGCCAAATGGGGTAATGAAAGTGGTTATGCTCCGACTGGACTCATCAAGCTTTAACTAATGATATGCACTCCTGAGGTCTAATCGGGTGAAGTATTTTGCGCCTCCTACCTTGATGATAAACGTGTCAAATACTGGTAATGGATAGTTCTCCCCGAAATTGGACTTATTTGCCAGTCGCATGTCTATACATATTCTGATATCGCAATTTTCTTTAAATGTTATGACCATGGGCGATATCCAGGCGGAATGACCTGTTACTGACATCTAGGGCAAGAGCTTCTTCCAATTTTGCGGTTACCTTATCCTCAAGTGCAACAGGTATTCGCCTTATACGTTGCTGAATTGGATTGGCGTCTGTATTGATCAATAGTTTAACTGGTAGTCCCTTCCACGTTTATTAAAAAAAACGAAGCAAACACCTCAGGATTCTTGCCAATGGATATAGCTTCGAAAACGCAAATTACTTGTAGCAATTCGTGTGAGGCGTATCCTCTAAAATGAATTGTTAAATTTAGATGGAAGTTGAATAAAGTTGCTCTCTCCGTCTGAAGATATGACTAGTCTCTTGGTCTTATTGGGTTATATCGGGATCCCGAGTCAATTACTAACGAGAGTTCGCGCCCACCAACTTGGCATTTAATTATTTCACCATCATCGCTTTGGATCTTAAAACAATTTCTTCTGGATTTCATATTTCATTTCTGGTTCATGATGATCATGGGACTTTTGTCGTTTTAAATTAGTTCTGCGTTTTGCGACAAAATGGCCAATGCACTTATTGCACTTTTGGTTGACGGCAGGACATTATGAGCTGCTGATATTGAGGCCTTTACGTCCACATCTTCCACATTCAAACGGCCTATTTGGGTTTACGGGCCCTCCTGAGATTTTTCTTATCGCCTCGGTTTCTGGCCTTGGATACATAGACTCAGACGGCTTATTAATTTCCTCATCGACTTGACACGCATCGATCACCTCATCCAAAGTATACTCTTTTTCTAGTACTTTCTTTTTCAGCTTCACCCCGGCCAGCTGTATTATTTTGTCTTTAAGGAAAATCTCCTCAACTTCTTCTTTAGAAGAAGTCACATTTCAGAATTTGATAGCGCAATCTCAAAACAAATTTAGCAATACCTCCTTCTGTAGGACAGAGATTTCTGAATATAGGCTTCACAAAACTAGAGTTCCGCTGTTGACGTCAACAGAGCAGTCGGCGCAGCGTAGAAGACTGCCTACGAAAACGGTCGTGCAATAAAGAGAGGCAGATATTCGGAGATATCCCTCTCTTTCTTGTCTTATAATCTACCTGCACTCCGCGCTCGCAGAGACAAATTTCGGTCGGTCCGTTATTATACCCGTTACTCGTAGAGTAAAAGGGTATACTAGATCGTCGGAAAGTATGTAACAGGCAGAAGGAAGCGTTTCCGACCCCATAAAGTATATATATTCTTGATCAGGATCACTAGCCGAGTCGATCTAGCCATGTCCGTCTGTCCGTCTGCCACGCCCACTCTAACGCCCACAAACCGCCCAAAAGCGGTGGCTCCTATAGTTTAGATGCTAGAATAAAAATGTTAACTGAAATTTATTGTTCCCATCAATACCTATCGATTGACCAAAAAAAAGTTTGCTACGCCCACTTTAACAACTACAAACCGACCACAAACTTAAAAAAATCGTACATATATACGCGGATATCTCAGAAACTATAGAAGATAGAGAATTGGGATTTCAGATTTTGATTCCGTAGCCTTGTTCGCAGGTCTGTTACGCAAGTTTGTTACGCGAAGATGCGCACTTTAACGCCCCCAAACCGCCTAAGTCTTTGGTGCCCACAATTCTTATGGTAGATAAAAAAATTTAACTGAAATTTATTAGTCTTGTTAATACCTATCGATTGATCAAAAAAGTTATCCACGCCCATTCTTACGCCCACAAACCGACTAAGCCTGTGGCGCCCACAACATTTTTATACCCGTTACTCGTAGAGTAAAAGGGTATACTAGATTCGTCGAAAAGTATGTGTTAGGCAGAAGAAAGCGTTTCCGACCCCATAAAGTATATATATTCTTGATCAGGATCACTAGCCGAGTCGATCTAGCCATGTCCGTCTGTCCGTCTGTCCGGATGAACGCTGAGAAACGCGGAAACTATGAGAGCTAGGCTATTGAGATTTGGCGTGCAGATTCCTGAGCTTCTTACGCAGCGCAAGTTTGTTTCAGTAGACTGCCACGCCCACTCTAACGCCCACAAACCGCCCAAAACTGTGGCTCCTACAGTTTTGATGCTAGAATAAAAATTTTAACTGAAATGTAATGTTCTCATCAATACCTATCGATTGACCCAAAAAAAGTTTGCCACGCCCACCCTAACGTCCATAAACCGCCCACAAACTTCAAAAAATCGTAAAGATGAACGTGGATATCTCGGAAACTATCAAAGATAGAGAATGGGGATTTCAGATTTAGATTCCGTAGCCTTATACGCAGCGCAAGTTTGTCACGGGAATATGCCACGCCCACTCTAACGCCCATAACGCTTAAATCTGTATACCGCCGTTAGGTGGCGCATTTTAATCTCGCTTTGCTACTTGCATATCTCTATTTAGCTGAGTAACGGGTATCTGATAGTCGAGGTACTCGACTATAGCGTTCTTCCTTGTTTTTTTTTTGGAGTCTCTCCGTTATGTTCGGCTAGCGACCAATATTTCGACGGAAAAATTTTAGTCGCGCAGCGACATGTGAATGTCCTAATATTTTAGGAGCATTATTGTATATCAAAAAAAATCAACTAATATTGTTTTATAAAAGTAAATTATTTGATTATAGTAAAATTAAGTTAATTGAATTTACTTATAGTGTTATGTTCACTTATTTTACACTTTTATTACAGTATAATTTTTTAGTTTAGTTATAGAAATTTAGTCCGTTAAAATTGATTTCAGTATTAAAAACATTTTAGTATTAACATTTTTTAAAAATTCATATTTTATTTTTTACTCAAGAAGTAAAAATTATATAGTCGGATATTTGTCGCCTTAGAAAGGGTATAGGTGCAGTGGCACGCGCCTACTGCGAAGAGAAAACAAAAGAAATCATTCATTCTGTTTGAGTTATTGAAAGGGAAGCAAGCCATTTAAATTGTGCGCAGCAGATTTACTTCTTTCGTTTTTTAAAGTGAAAATAATAAAGTCAGGTAAGTGTTTCATTAAGTTGAAGATGTTGTGCATTGATCTTAGTTTAAAGTATTAAGGTATTCAATGGGTTCCGTAAGCCGAAAGTGGATGATGAAATGTTTTGCGCCAATAAAAATCCTGCAAAGGGTGGAAACACAGCTCTAAAAGGTAAATATGCAAATAAACAAATAAAACGCATTTTTTAAGCATATGACCATAAATTTTATCAGGAGCGTTGGCCAAGGATTCGGAGGACCCGGACAAAGGTTTAAGGAAGGCGATGACCAATGTAAAAATCAAATTAACGTAACATAAAATTAGGCTTACTAACAATAATTGTCCTTTAACAGAAAACGTAAATAACATTATTTAATTAAAATATATTTAAAAGTATATACAAATTTATGTATTTTAAATTCTATAAGTAAAAAAAATTTTGATTTTCACAAGTGATTTCACTTGGGACGTGTCACTTGCAAGTGATTTCATAAGTGAAAACTCATGAAAAAAAATTTGATTTTCACAAGTGATTTCACTTGGGACGTGTCACCGGCACGTGACAGGCCATACGAAAAATGAGTATAAGGAACAAGTGAAATCACGTGGGACTTCGAAAAATTTTCATTTGAATTTTCACTTGTGAAAATGCGGACATCCCATACAATTTTCTATATGGAGCGTCACTTGTTCTTCACTTGTGCAAGAGGACATGTCCCACGGGATTCACAAGGTGATTCACAAGTGAAACTTTTTTTTGGAACTGAAGGGTTGCTTTTCTTTCTAACAGGTACCCCGATTTCTTCGTCTTGAAGGAAAATCTCAAAAGCTTGTAACCACTTCTCCCACTTAATGCGCAAAAGAGACTTTTCAAAAATCTCACATAGAAATGGTGTGATTACATTATCCGGCATTGTTGCATTTATGCCTGAAATAAAAAAAATCTTGGCTATTTTGCAAACTTCCACTGACTAAGTCAGATCGCATTAAAATTGGGTTTTACTGTGTAAATCCCCTGACTCACATTCAGCTATAATACATTTTTGATTGCTTTTTTTTCAGCTCATACTTTTTGTTCAGCCCCAAACTTAGAGTCAGCTTTAAATAATTTTAATTCGGCCTGTACTCTTTGGTAATGCCCCAACGCTCTGGTTGCTGATATTTCTCTTTTTTTCGCATATGTGCATCGAATATCTTCTCAAGTATCAACAAACTCTCTTAAGAAATTCTCTTTCACATTTACGTCACGATTAGTTTTTACACCTCACTTTCCATTTCTGTTACTCTCCTATGCTAGTGCAAATGGTTCTCTTCTTCTTATTTTTTTCTTTACACCACTAGCAAATGCGTGTACGAAAAGGGAATCGCAGAGAACAACTAACGGAACTGTTAACTGCACTTATCATGGTGTACCTTTCTGATTTGCACAAAACTTTTTTTCATTTCATTTATTTTACTTTGCTTAAATTTACCTCGTCGCCATTATAATAACCCGCAGTAAAGTATAAACGCGGTTGTTTTACTCTGGTTTCTATTTATTTAATACTTATTTATATACAAGGAAACACATGTACTTCTGCCCTCGGCTGATGTTTGATTAACAATGAATGTCCGCGTGATCGGCATCTGAGGACGAACCATCGCTTCTCCCTGTGGTCAATAGAGGGTCACTCCCAACTCTCTCTCGCACCGGTTCCAACAAGTGGGATTGATAACAACAGAAAAAAATCTCTCTTTACAAAAAATTTGATTTGGTCAAGGTCCATTCTATTGTAAGCAAGGAAGAACGCTGTAGTCGAGTACCTCGACTATCAGATACCCGTTACTCAGCTAAAGGGACCAAAGGGAAATTGAGATATGCAAGCAGCAAAGCGAGATTGAAATGCGCCACCTACAGGCGGTAGACAGATTTAAGCGTTATGGGCGTTAGAGTGGGCGTGGCCAATTAGAGACCAATACATTTCAGTTATAATTTTGTATCTAGCATCAAAACTGTAAGAGCCACAGTTTTGGGCGGTTTGTGGGCGTTAGAGAGGGCGTATCACTCTGCTCTCAATAGCCTAGCTCTAATAGTTTCCGAGATCTCAGCGTTCATCCGGACGGACAGACAGACGGACCGACGGACAGACGGACAAACGGACATGGCTAGATCGCCTCTGCTAGTGATCCTGATCAAGAATATATATATTTTATGGGGTCGGAAACGCTTCCTTCTGCCTGTAACATACTTTCCGACGAATCTATAAAAATATAAGGTCATGTCCAGAGAAAGCTGATGTCCGTAAATTCCACCGAAATGTCTATAATAACATTTTGTCATGACTCGTGGTCAATTGTACGATTATATCACTGTGGACGGCAGTACACGTAGTGGCGAACCGCGCAAGAGAGCGTGCGAAGACAACTACTATATATAGCCGCAGAATTATTATGGTCCGATCGTAACGATACACCAATCGAAAGTTATCGCAAAAACTAAGAAGATTGCATACCCAGACTTTCGAAATATAGATTTGTTTAAGAGAAAAAGCGGTGAAAGTGTAAAAGTAAAAATTTTAAAAATTGGAGCTGCTGAATACGGTAGTGATAAAAGTCGACGGTTGTTTAGCTAGTTTTGTTCTTACTGAGAATACGCGATGTCCCGTTCAAAAGTAATTCAAAAAACAAGATTTTCTTCCTCTTCCCAAAATGAAAATGTTTGTCCCTTTGTTTGTGGGTTTGTGTGCATCCCATCTTAGTTTTAGGGTTTCGGAATCCCTATGGGTGTATAAAGTAGCTTGAAATGGAAACGTTTGTTCTACGACTTTTGGAAAAACCCGCTAATTTAGCGGAATATAAAAAAAAGCTTGATATAAAATGCTTATAGTATCTAAACAACTAATGCTACGGAAACGTGCTATGTATTTCTGAAAAGATAATTTAATTTGCTAAATACTCTTTATATGTTAAAATTATCTGAATATAATAGATTTTGAGTTACGACAAAAAGTTATTTTTTAAAACCACTTTTTGACTATTTTCTCAAAATTGAGTCAAACGATATCTTTTTAAATTTCAAATCATATAGCCCTTGAGATTCATCAACTTTTGATATATAACACTACCGTTTGGGAGATATTAAGCGATAAAACGTGAAACTCGTTTCAGCTCTGTATACGAAATATTTCATACTTATTGGAATAAACAAGAAAAAACAAATTTGATGAAAAATATTCTTATTCGATTTTTTTCAAACGGAAAATCTGTTATGTTTTTAGAGTCCCTTACTTGCATGAAGCTAATCGAAATAGGAAACTTGATCTATTTGTTCTACCACGTTGGAAAAACCCGCTAGTTCGGCGGAAAATGTAAGAAACGACAGATTTCTCTTGGAATCTGAAACTATACAGCCCTTGAGATTCCAAACATGTGCTTTTAAAATAGGGATTGAAGAGATAAAACTTGTTGTGCCCAATTTAAGGTGGCGTTCAGCTAAGAACAGGGGTCAAATCTGTGTGTTTGGTTTTTCAATAGCCAAGCCATATGGGGATATGGGGACGACTCCTAGTCATGGTATTGAGATTCTTAAACTCTTGTGCAAAAAATACTTCTGATATCAAACAAAAACACCTCTTAACGAGGTAAAAAGTAGTGGCAAACGCGCCGTTAACAACAATTTCTGATATCTCTCGGTTGAAGCCGCCGTTTGCATGCAAATTAGTTATTTGTGATAAAACCATTATCTTTATTATTATATTGGATAATAGTTAAAGACGCGGGTGCATTGTTGTTGTTTCTTATTTTCATTGTTGTTTTGGCGATCTCTCGCACCGTTCGCTCTGCTACATTCTCCCAACTTCTGTCACCGGCTCTCATTTTCGAGTTAACAGGTATTTGCTGAATTGGTCTTACCGCTCTCTTTTCTTATCTTTCCTCTGCGTTTTGCAAAGCCACACAGCTGTTTATTGGCACTCATCTAAAGCTTCCTACTTTTTCTACATTCTACATTTAACTGACCTTAACTTGTAAGCAATGTCTGCCTGCTGTGTTGTTGGTTGCCAATTTGTTGGTAAAATCACTTCTCGGCAGCCAATTGTTAGTTGCTGGTTATGTGAGAACATTGCGCACGCAAAATGTGCAGACTTTGGGCATAGTGCTGCCCAAATTGCTGATCGTACTAGATCTAATGCTAACCTGGACTGGACGTGCCCTACATGCCTACATATCAATATCGATATAAGCATTTTTGAGGCAAACGGAGCTGGAGTTCCAGGCATTACGTGCTGGATTTACGGACTTATTAAGTCGATTTAATGTTTGCGACTCCAACTTTAAAGGTCGGATTTTTCTAAGTCAATCTTCAATAAATATAAATCGTAGTCCTACACTGCCTAATGTCTCTTTACACGTTCCAGATCTCTCGACCAACCTCTCTCTTCCCAGCCCCACAGCTGGCTATGTGTCGTGCGACAAGGATGATCCCAATGGGATCGAGTCATCAACAAATGACGCCACGGGGCAATCGCTACCAAATTCGGGGACTGTAGTTTCGCCTAAGTCATTAAGGCCTACTAACCGTTCACCGGCTGTTGCCACTTCCGGGGCTCTGCCGCACCTTGTACTGCCTATAGCTAATACCCTTGCACCTCCTCCTGTCCCACTTACTGGCATGATCCCTAGGAAAAACACGCATAGCCCTGCTCTCTCTTCTCCGGTACCTCTCACTGTCATGGTACCTAGAAAATCTATTTTTGTGTCTAGGTTGAATGCAGCAATAACAGTAAATGACGTTATGCATCATATTGTCACAAACCTCTCCCTTCCCAATCAAAATGGTATTGACATCACCAAATTTAATTTTAAACAGATAAGAGATTACTCTTCATTTAAAATACTTGTTCCGGATGGGCTGTTCTCTAAACTTCTTTGCCCCAATTTTTGGCCTGCTGATATAATTATCCACGAGAATATAAAAACAAATAGCTCCCTTTCCATGACTTCTTTGTCGGCGCCCAGCTCTGATATAAATTCAAAAAACTAAATTTCCTAATTCACTATCAGAATGTTCGGGGGCTTCTTAGTAAACTCTCTACGCTTTATATAAATAGTTCAATTTTTGAGGCCAATGTTATTGTACTCACTGAGACCTGGCTTAACCCATCCGTACACGATAGTGAGATTTTGTCTAATAACTTTTTTGTTTATCGGAAGGATCGTCAGACCCGTCGAGGAGGAGGCGTTCTTATTGGAGTCAAATCCAATTTAACTTCTGAGTTTGTTGATATTTCTGAATCATCAGGTATTGAATTTATTTCCGTAAAATTATCTTTCCCAAAAAGAAACATTTTTTTAACCTGCTCGTATGTATCTCCTGGCTCTGAATTTAACGTGTATCTATTGCACCTGTCCGCCATACATTCTATCTCCTTGTTGCTTACTGAAACTGACCAACGTATTGTGCTAGGTGACTTTAGTCTTCCCAATATCTCTTGGTTGGAGAGTAAGGACTCATTGGCAATGATTCCTAGGATGCAAAATGATTTTATTGATGGTCTTGTTGAACTATCTTTGCAGCAAGTTAACAGGATTCCCAGGATTCGGTCGTCTTCTTGACTTAATCTTTGTTTTTGATAGTAGCGATAGTAGGTAGTTAATACGGGAGCTGGCTCACTAGGTAATAAATCATGTCAAAAAAGGAGGTGGGGGTGACCCTAATTAGTCACGCATGGTTGCACACTGACCCTAATTAGTCACGCATGGTTGCACACAGGTGTTCTAATGACCTACTTAGCATAATTAATTCAAAAAGGGGGGTGTTGCTGACCCTAGTTAGATGAGCATGGTTGCACACAGGTCACTTAATGAGGTTAGAAAGTGGTGTGTAGGAGTGTGAGAGAGTGGTGTTTTGATATGTCTTGTTTTGTCTTGTCTTTTTCTCAAGCTAAAGGTGCGTGTGTGATAGGGGTGTTTTGTCATGCGTGGAATTTTGTGGAGTGCAATGGTTGCACACAGGTCACTATGTTGCTTCTAACTTGTGTTAGAACGCGTTATGCGTGGGCGTTTTGTTGAGTCAATTAGGGTTGTAGGTGACACCTGGCTTGCGTGTGTGATAGGGGTGTTTTGTCATGCGTGGGATTTTGTGGAGTGCAATGGTTGCACACAGATCACTATGTTGCTTCTAACTTGGGTTAGAAGGCGTTATGCGTGGGCGTTTTGTTGAGTCAATTAGGGTTGTAGGTGACACCTGGCTACGGTCTTGTGGTCAAAAGGTGTTGGTTTGAGGGATATTAGACCGCATACTTTTGTGGTGTGAAACAAGCGTGAGTTCGGTAACCTCCCCCTCTTTAGCGAGCATTAGATGGGAAAGTGAGCGTGGGAGTGTAACAAAAACGTTGTTTTGTTATGCGTGGGCGTTTTGTTGATTCAATTAGGGTTGTAGGTGACACCTGTTAGTGTAACCTGCCTACGGTCTTGTGGTCAAAATGGTGACTGTGGTGGTGGTGGTTCCTAACAGAACAAAACCAAATGAGATCGTTTGTTTAGTCAAATACGTTTTTCTTTAATCATATTTGAAAATTTTTTCTCATGCGCTTACATGAGAGAGAAAACGGTTACCTTCTAAGTTTTCAAAAAATGTATGTGTTAAGGAGAAATGTGGAAAGTAGTTCAGTTTTAGAAAACTATTCGTTTTACAAGGGGTGTTTTGTCATGCGTATGAATTTGTAAAACTATATTTAGGCGGAGGAGGAGGAGGAAGGGAAGTTGTTTTTCTATGCGTGGGCGTTTTGTTGATTCAATTAGGGTTGTAGGTGACACCTGTTAGTGTAACCTGGCTACGGTCTTGTGGTCAAAAGGTGTTGGTTTGAGGGATATTAGACCGCATACTTTTGTGGTGTGAAACAAGCGTGAGTTCGGTAACCTCTCCCCTCTTTAGCGAGCATTAGATGGGAAAGTGAGCGTAGGAGTGTAAGAGGGATGGTGGTGGTGGCGGTGCTTGTGGTGGTGGTTCCTAACAGAATATACACATTTATACAAAAAACAAATGAGATCGTTTGTTTAGTCAAATACGTTTTTATTTCTATATATTCGTCTTAACAGTTTACATTGAGTCTTTTAAATAAATGAATGTATCTTTCCATCAATTTTAAGGCGTCTTCTTCTCTCTTTTCAACATGCATACACCTGCAAGTGTCAGGTCCAACTTTACAATCATCATATGCCCATGCACAGGATGATAGGTGTTCTCCATACTTTGAATGAATTAGTGGGGTGGCTTCTACATCTTTAAAAAATGTATGAAATGATTTCAATTTCGTAGCATGTTCCTTGAAGATCTCACTTCCATGCTCCCTTAAGAACTCTTCAATTTTTGAGGAAATCATTTTTTCTTTCAACGTAATAGTCTGAATGTTTATCTTAAACTAAAGTTTGGTAGAGATAACTCGTTGTATTATACTTAGAAAACAGATGTTAAAAAATGCAACAGCTGATGATAGACCCACCCTCGAAAACAAATTCAAAACAATAGAAAATTTTTTTTTTTTGGTTTTCTCTTTATTTAAAAATTTCAATATATGATGAAATTAATTTTCTAACTCTATATTGTTGAATTACAAAATGAAAACAAGCACAAGTTTCTATATTATCATTAGAAAATGTACATAAATTTAAATGTTCTCCAAATGTTGTTTTTATAAACTCCTTTACGTCAGTACCCATGAACATGTTCCTTGTCTCCAGTAGTAATTTCAAGTCCTCTTTTGAAATCATATTTCCAAATGTATTAATAAAAAAATTATTTTAATTATTAAAGATGAATAAGTCGGTATATTAAGATTGTTATTAGAATCAGTCATTTCGTAAACTTATTTTCCCGACTCTCAAAATGTGAATGAATTGTTTAAAAGGTGTTTAGGAGTTTTCGTTTGTGTAAAAGTTTAAGATTTTATGAGCATTGTTCAGAGAGCAGACACCATCCCGAGCATGTAATGAACAATATGGAAAGTGCTTTCCATCCATTATTTTTAGAGAGGGACAACCAATTTCATCAATGTTAATTACATTATCAATTTTTAAAAATTTTTGTAGGAATAACCTTTTTTGATATCCCTTACAAATTATTTCCTGTTTTCTAATTATTTCTCTTAGATACATTTGTGTTTCTTTGAAAAAGTATACTCCATCATTCCAATAAATTTTGTGATGTTTTTTTGTTAGCCAAGTAGCTGTTTTTCTACATTTCTTATTCAATTCAATAAAATCATGTGGAGAGTGTATGATAAAATTAGAATTCAAGATTGTCTCGTTTTTGAATACGACTCCAATTTCCTTTAGAATAAATTTATTGTTGTTCCCAAGAAATCCTTGAACATAAATTGCAACAATATCTTCACTCATGATTGATTGATTAATTGTTAGACAATCCGCTGAACTAGACCATTCAACGGGTTATATTCAACTAAACGATCATGTATGAGCACGCAATATACTTGAACATTTTCGATAGCGGGCTTGGTAAGTTCAGTTGAAATCCTAACATCAATGGGCCCCGATTTAACCATTTCATTTTGATATGATAAGTCAATTACGATAATAGGAGCTTTAGTTTTAAAGTCTGTAGGTGATAGTAAAGGAGATTCACTTCGGTTATAGTAGCTAGATTGAAACTTGCAGTACATATCATATAGGTGAGCAAATCGATCTTTATCAAAGTCCAAGTTTAAGTCATCGTAGGGATAAGTTTAAGAGTTTAAATAGACCTTTAGATTTCTTAAATTGTTTGTAATCAGATAGTGGTTATCTTTAAATCCAATTAAAGCAAATCGTGGACGTTCTCGGTTAGCAGCTAATTTAACATTCCAAACATGATTTGTTCCATTACTTAGTTTAGGATTAATGTATGTATCCCAACTACGGAATGCAATCGGTAGATTGGTTCCACTTTTTATAATATCATACATTTTAATTTTCGTTGAATCGCTGGGTGTTATATGAGGAATTTTCCATGTAATATTAGTCATATTGAGATGATATTTTCCGACTAATTGTGCATTCTCAAATTTATCTTGCTCAAGTACATCATTAAAATTTTTTGATATTAATAGTACTAGTTCATGTTTACAATTTAATAATACTTTTTTGAAATCTTCAGCAAATCCAAGTAGGTTTTTAAGGGGTATTGAAAAGTTGAAGTGGGGGCTTAAATTGAAAACGGGTCCTCCACTCCATCCAGAATTGTAAAGTCTCTTGCTTTCAAATTGATTTAAAGAAACAAAGTTTTTTATTGTAGAAGTAATACCACTAAATCTTGTTCTATCTATTTCAACACCATTGATTTCATAGCGTATTTCATCTAAAAAGTATGCCATACAATTATTTCTCATTTTCGCAATAACATTTTGAGTTTCTACCCCTCCCCCTTCCTTAATTAGGGTAATATCTCCTTGAAAATTTAGAAGACTCTCATGGGGGAGTACATATAAATCTTGATTTTGGATTGTAATTCTTATCTCATCATTTGGTTTAAATGATTGTTGATAGGGTTGATAGCTGTGATATTCCTTCTTTGATATACTTTCATCAGAGAAAGGTTTTTCCCGTACTGCCAATATTTCATTCAACCCCATGACTTTAGTTAAACTCGCACTTTGAAGCCCAATGATTTAAGAATTAACTTATTTTTTAATGTAAGTGTGTGTCTTTTTGGTTTCGATCCTCTTCCTATAACTTTATGTTTTAAAGTGTGCTGATGATGGTAGGTATCACCTCTTTTATTGTATATAATCATTGTATTAATCTTAAGTGTAAACGAATTGTATAGTTTTCACCGCGTAAATTTATTAATTCACCGTTCTGATCAGTTATGTGAATAGAGAGTGTACTTATTTCTCTAGTGTTGACTGGTAAGTAAATAAGATTGTGTGGTGTGATATTCATTTTATAGCCTGGTGGAACATTAATTCCAAATTCGTATAATGAATGATCTTGTCTACTATCAATATGTGACCCGCTTATAATATTACATACTAAGCGTATTGTGTTTATTTTTAAAATGTTGACAGGTTGATCAGATATATATGTTTTTTTCAAGTCGGGATAAATTATTTTTTTATTGAAACCAAGCAATTGTCCAATGGAGTTGTTTCTATTAAAATAAATAGGTTCCTTGGTAGTTGTAATATGAACTTGAAGTGTGTTATTATTACTCTCCATTTGAAATGTTTTCTCAAGATCATAATCTTTTAGTTTATTTTTTAGAAAATCATAAATATCATTGAGTTCATATGACCCGATTGGAAGTTGAATTAGTTTATCACCAATATGAAATAGATTATTATTTATATCAACATTGGGTATAGAGTTGTACATATGAAAGTCAATGAGTGCACACTCATATTCACCATTTGTCAGTTCAATGGGTGGGAAATAAGAAATGTTTGTAATGGGTTCATTACCATTTAATGTAAGAGTGAATGATCTACTCATTTTGGGGTCTAATAATGTACTGTGAAAATATAGCTTACAGAATGAAACTTATATTCTCAAATAATTATAAATTCATTAAAACCCTTCCTGTATCTTCCCTTTTCCATATCGTTATCTTTACTTATTATGAGGAATCCGTATTTATCACTCCAACACTTTTGACAAATTTTCATAAATGAATCATAGGACATATCAGTATTTACATGATCACGATAAATATGACGCATATTTAAATCATCTTGTTTAAACATTATAATCATATTCGCGTTATCACGTATTAGATGTTTTGGAATATGAGTATATGTTTGGCATAGGTAAAAAGAATCTATATTTTTATGACGCCCCATACAGAAATATGAACGAATGTTGTTTTGTTTTTCACAAGCAACATCATCAAAAATCATAATAGAGTTTTCTTTAGCCTTAGCGGGTGGTAAAACTTCATCATTTTGTGAGAACGTATAATATCCCATTCCCTTTATCGGTTTAATTAGTTTCTCTAAATACTCATACTTTGGTTGATATAAACTCTTTGAGAATACATATATATTCTCAAATTTTAGCCCGTTTGGACTTTCAATAAGACTGAGCATAACATTTGTTTTTCCACAGTTTGAGGGACCGACAACCAATGCTCTTATTGTATTGGGTAATAAAGAACTATGTCGTGGAACTGAATTTGTTAATGAATGATCACCACCCTCGATATTTCTAACACAGATTTCTTGTTTTTGACGTATTAAACGCATATTCACGTGTGTAATGTACTTCATTCGATGAGAAATGCTCCTTGATTAAACATTATATAAAATGGGTAAAAGTTTTTATAATTGTTGCAGTCAGAGTTCAAACTTGAAACGAGGTAGTGGTATTATCAACAAAATAATTAACACACTTCCATTTGAAGTACATATTCCTGGTTATAATTTTTGTGGACCTGGAACAAAGCTAAAACAAAGGTTGGAGCGCGGTGATCGTGGGATAAATCAATTGGATGAAGCTTGTAGAGTACATGATATTGCATATTCACAATATAAGGATCTAGCTGATCGACATAGGGCTGACGCAGTACTAATAAATAAAGCGTGGGAACGTGTTGGTTCAAAAGATAGTAGTATTGCAGAGAAAACAGCAGCATACTTGATTACAAATATTATGAAAACAAAAAAGAAATTCGGAATGGGTGTGAAAAAGGGAACAAAGAGAAAGTGTAAGAAACGGAAATCAAAGGTAAAGAGTTTTTCAAATGTTATCCAAACAGGAATGCGGGCATTGAAAACTCAGAAGCCACTAGATCTAATGAGTGCGATTAAGGTTGCACGTAAAGCAGTCAATAAATCAATTGGCAGAAATAAAAAAAAAATTAAGATTCCTCGTATTATTAATGTACCGAAAATTGGTGGTTTTTTACCTATTGTACCCATTTTGACTGCACTAAGTGCATTAGGTAGTCTCGCCTCTGGTAGTGCAGCTATTGGTAAAACTATTAATAATGCAAATATGGGGAAAAAACAATTAGAAGAGAGTAAGCAACATAATAAGAAAATGGAAAGTATTAAGGTGGGTGAAGGTATGTTTCTTAAACCTTATAGAAAAGGTTATGGATTATATCTTAATCCATTTAGAGGAAATCCAAAAAACTAATTACTAAGCTACCTAAAAAACCTCTTTCAAATTTCGAAATTTTGAATTTTGCTCAAAAGTACATTCCACATTTCCGAGGTGTGTTTATGAGAGACTCACTCCCCAAATCTCCTTGGAGAGAAGAGTCAGGAATTATAAACCTAGATGATAGTTCATCAAATGGTACACATTGGGTAGCTTATAACAAAAATAAAAAAAGTATACATTACTTTGATAGTTTTGGAAATTTACAACCCCCAAAAGAAATTGTGAAATACTTGGGGAATAACATTAACTATAACTATGAGAGAAAACAAGACTTTAATAGTACCAACTGTGGACACCTGTCCCTCCAATTCTTACTCTCTCTATCCCACCCTAACTTTTACACTATGATCAAGTAATTTCTCTATGATTCTTGAAACCCACCCTATTTACATGCTATTCACTGCTATGATTGGTCGATGCTAAATCAAGAATGAGAGAGAACAGGGAGGGTTAATTTACCTCAAGGTATAAAAACTCGATCAAAAGTTATTCTAACACACATTTAAAAACCACCTGCAAACAGTCTCAACCTAAAAGTTTCAAGCTAAAACGTTCTCAGCCTAAAGTTTCAACCTAAAAAATCTTGCAATCATCAAAATCAACAACAATAAGAACAACATAAAAAACAGTTAAAACAGTAAGACAACAACAACAGTTAAAACAGATACAACTGCTAAAAACAGCTGAAAACAACAACAAAACAGCTACATCCGCTAAAAAACAACTAAAATTAACAACAAAAACAGCTACAACTGCTAAAAACAAGTAAATTAAACATCAAAAAAACAGCTACAACTGCTAAAAACAGGTAAATTAAACAACAAAAAACAGCTACAACTGCTAAAATAACAACTAAAATCAACAACAAAAACAGGTAAAAGCAACAAAAACAACGAAAACAACTACAAGAAGAAACAACTACAAATGGTCAATCCGGGAATGATGAAAGTACTCAAGGAGTTTAATGGTAACGCACCAAAACCTCTCTTAACAAAGGCGAAGATGGAATCGGAGGTGTGCTACCCTATTCGACGTGCTCAACGTAAGAAAACCAGCTTTGGGATGACCCTCACTCTTGAACTTGAAGAGTATATGCTGTACTTGCCGGAACGATACTCAACTTTAGAGGATTCAACAATTGATTATATAAAAGATAATCTTTTTTGTATTATTAAAAAGAAGGATAACAATCTCTATTTAGAATTAAATAAAGCTTAAAATGTTTTCATTTTTAATATTATTAATGTATCTATTTTGATAAATAAAAATAAAAATAAAAATAAAGTTTTATAAAACTCAAACTCAAACCCTTTGTTATAAATATTTAAATTATAGTACATTTTTCCCAGTAGCACATGAGTATCAGAGAAAACGACAACAATGAAGCGTAAACTTTTAGAACAGTTGACGAAAAGTAGAAATTCATTAAAAAGAAAATTTAATGAATTGAAACAAATAAAAAATGAGAACGTATCAAATTTGGAGGAAACTTTTAAACCTATTACAGAACCTTTACATGAATTACTCACTGAAAATAAAAAATTGAATAAAAAGGAATATATTAATGATACACATGATATTAAGACTAAGTTCAAGAAAGAGAATATAAGAGTACCTAAAAGTAAAAAAGAAAAAAGGGAACACGAGAGAGTAATCGAAAGTGATAGTGAGAGTGATGCTTATGTTGATGCTTTTTCACGACAGTCTCTTATAGATGAATCTGATGTTTCACAACAGTCTCTTATAGATGAATCCGATGTTTCACAACAACCTCACACAGATGATTTAAATGAAAGTGTATATGAAGAAACCGGGGTGAAGTACAATCTCAACATTAATCAGTTAAAGCAAGAAAAGATTTTAGACAATAGTTATGGACCAAGAGAAGAAAATAATATTTTAATGTTGGGTAATACAACACTTAAAATTAAAAAAAATTTGATGGAATTAGGAAGTGGAAATTTATGGACTCTATCACCAGGTCTATACTCTTTAATTTTTCATAATAGTCCTAAGGATTATACTAAGAACGATTTAGAATCATATAAAAACATTTTAATTGAAACAAGTGCTCACAAAAGAAACTATCAACCATATGGTCAAGTAAAGGGGAATCGTTCTAAAAAATATTCTTCAATTATTAAACCATTAATATCATCTTCAGTAAATGAAGAACATACTGGTTCTGGGTATATGAGACTACAAAAAATACCACCAAACTATGTATATTGGGATAATGTTAATGAACTTGTTGAAAGATTGCAACTCTTAATGGCATCGAGAGCTGCTGGTAATAATAACCATACTAATGAAATTCTTTCAATAATAGAAGAATTGCGGGAAGCAAAAATAATATATTAATAAAATAGAAAACATTTTCTCATTTTGTTTAATAGTAAAATGTCTATTGACAAGTTTGGTCACTTTTCAAATGATAGAGATTTTTCCTTGCTTTTCAAAAGGGAAGTTGAGAGTCTTACAGGTATATATATAGACACTGATGGTCACATAAATGTTCAGAAAAAAAGAATTAAAAACTCTTCAAAACCAATAAACGGAAATGATTTGGCTATTAAATTTTATGTTGATGATAAAATTAATGAAGCGAAATCATATCAAATGGAACTATAACTAAATCATTTCAACTACGAAATAAAAGAGTATCAGAGCTGGAAAGTAAAGTAATAAAAATGATAACTCAAATGGAGTATATACATAATTCAATAAAAGAGTTTGTTGATAAATTGGAAAATTTTAACAAATTCATAAACCAACATTTAAAAAAACCTCCACCAATCATTCGTTCTGATCAGACACAAATAGATGGAATAATACTTCGGAAAAGTCCATTTGCACATCGTGTAAACGAAGAAGAAGTTTTAACAATTAATGTGGATCATACATAAATATACCACTCTTTCATTATTTATTTTATAATTAAAATGTCAGTTGATAAGTTTGGTTGTTTTTTAAATGAGAAAGAGTACTCAAGAGATATAACAAAAGGTCTAGAAAAATTTCAAAGTATACTTAATGATTATGATGGACATTTAAATGTTCAGAGGAAACGATTTAAAAATTCCCTACCCCCCATTAATGAAAATGATATTGCAACAAAGATTTATATTGATGATGAAATAAGTAAAGTAGTACAGAATACATCTAATGAAATTTCTAAGCAACCGCAGAAACAACAAATCTTTAGATTAAGACCTCGAATCAATAATATTGAGGGAAAAGTGAGTGAAATTTCTAAAAAATTAGAATTTCTCATGAAAACTTTTAATAAGGTAGTGGAGGATATAAATGAAATAGAAAGTAACAATTTCAATTATATAATTGTACCAACCTCAGTTTTAAAAGGTGGAACTGAATCTTTAGAGAAGAAACCATTTATACCAGATAAACTAAAGCTATGAGTAAACGAGATATTGTAAATGAGTTACATCGCCCATCATTCAAGAATTTCCCAAGACGTAGAGTTGTAGTAAAGGGTATTAATGATTTATGGCAGGCTGATTTGGTTGAAATGGGGGCATATGCATCATCAAATAAAGGCTATAGGTATTTGTTAACAGTAATAGATACATTTTCTAAATATGGATGGGGTGAAGCAATAAAATCAAAAAATGCAGAAGAAGTTACAAAAGCAATGGAAAAAATAATGAAATCTGGTCGTGGAGTACCAAAGAATTTACAAACAGATAATGGAAATGAATTCTATAATAAACAATTTAGAGAATTGATGAAAAGATATGAAATTAATCATTACTCAACATTTAGTACTCTTAAAGCATCTATTGTGGAACGTTTTAATAGAACAATAAAAGAACTTATGTGGCGTGAGTTTAGTTTTAATGGAAAATATACTTGGCTTCAAATATACAAAGAGTTGATTAATAATTATAATAACAGGAAGCATAGAACGATTAAAATGAAGCCTATTGACGTCAATGCTAAAAATGAAAAACAGATTTTGATGAGATCATACAATCATCTAAAAATATTTACAAATGGGGACTTTAAAGAGGGGGATCATATACGAATAAGTAAATATAAACATGTCTTTGAAAAAAGCTATACCCCAAACTGGACAACGGAAATTTTTCGAATTCGGAAAGTACAAAATACATCCCCCACCACATATTTACTTGAGGACTTGAAGGGTGATCCAGTACAAGGCGGTTTCTATAAACAAGAAATTAAAAAAACAAAATTCCCTAATACTTATCTTGTTGAAAAGATTGTGAAACAAAAAGGTGATTATGTGCTTGTGCGTTGGCTAGGCTTTTCAAAATCAGAAGATAGTTGGATTCATAAAAACGAAATTCTATAAACAACAAGTGGAAGCATAGAACAATTAAAATGTAGGCATTGACGTCAATGCGTGAAAATAAATTATGTTTCCTCTTCACAAGCACGCAATTCCTATTTATAAACGGAACGGAACTTGATTATAAGCTTGTGCGTTGGCTAGACTAAAAGAGTATATACAGATAAGAATTTTGGGTGGAACTTGATTATGTGCTTGTGCGTTGGGTAGACCTTTCAAAATCAGAAGATAGTTGGATTCATAAAAACGAAATTCTATAAACAACAATAAAAATGTAGACATTGACGTCAATGCGTGAAATAAGTAGGTAGTTAATACGGGAGCTGGCTCACTAGGTAATAAATCATGTCAAAAAAGGAGGTGGGGGTGACCCTAATTAGTCACGCATGGTTGCACACTGACCCTAATTAGTCACGCATGGTTGCACACAGGTGTTCTAATGACCTACTTAGCATAATTAATTCAAAAAGGGGGGTGTTGCTGACCCTAGTTAGATGAGCATGGTTGCACACAGGTCACTTAATGAGGTTAGAAAGTGGTGTGTAGGAGTGTGAGAGAGTGGTGTTTTGATATGTCTTGTTTTGTCTTGTCTTTTTCTCAAGCTAAAGGTGCGTGTGTGATAGGGGTGTTTTGTCATGCGTGGAATTTTGTGGAGTGCAATGGTTGCACACAGGTCACTATGTTGCTTCTAACTTGTGTTAGAACGCGTTATGCGTGGGCGTTTTGTTGAGTCAATTAGGGTTGTAGGTGACACCTGGCTTGCGTGTGTGATAGGGGTGTTTTGTCATGCGTGGGATTTTGTGGAGTGCAATGGTTGCACACAGATCACTATGTTGCTTCTAACTTGGGTTAGAAGGCGTTATGCGTGGGCGTTTTGTTGAGTCAATTAGGGTTGTAGGTGACACCTGGCTACGGTCTTGTGGTCAAAAGGTGTTGGTTTGAGGGATATTAGACCGCATACTTTTGTGGTGTGAAACAAGCGTGAGTTCGGTAACCTCCCCCTCTTTAGCGAGCATTAGATGGGAAAGTGAGCGTGGGAGTGTAACAAAAACGTTGTTTTGTTATGCGTGGGCGTTTTGTTGATTCAATTAGGGTTGTAGGTGACACCTGTTAGTGTAACCTGCCTACGGTCTTGTGGTCAAAATGGTGACTGTGGTGGTGGTGGTTCCTAACAGAACAAAACCAAATGAGATCGTTTGTTTAGTCAAATACGTTTTTCTTTAATCATATTTGAAAATTTTTTCTCATGCGCTTACATGAGAGAGAAAACGGTTACCTTCTAAGTTTTCAAAAAATGTATGTGTTAAGGAGAAATGTGGAAAGTAGTTCAGTTTTAGAAAACTATTCGTTTTACAAGGGGTGTTTTGTCATGCGTATGAATTTGTAAAACTATATTTAGGCGGAGGAGGAGGAGGAAGGGAAGTTGTTTTTCTATGCGTGGGCGTTTTGTTGATTCAATTAGGGTTGTAGGTGACACCTGTTAGTGTAACCTGCCTACGGTCTTGTGGTCAAAATGGTGACTGTGGTGGTGGTGGTTCCTAACAGAACAAAACCAAATGAGATCGTTTGTTTAGTCAAATACGTTTTTCTTTAATCATATTTGAAAATTTTTTCTCATGCGCTTACATGAGAGAGAAAACGGTTACCTTCTAAGTTTTCAAAAAATGTATGTGTTAAGGAGAAATGTGGAAAGTAGTTCAGTTTTAGAAAACTATTCGTTTTACAAGGGGTGTTTTGTCATGCGTATGAATTTGTAAAACTATATTTAGGCGGAGGAGGAGGAGGAAGGGAAGTTGTTTTTCTATGCGTGGGCGTTTTGTTGATTCAATTAGGGTTGTAGGTGACACCTGTTAGTGTAACCTGGCTACGGTCTTGTGGTCAAAAGGTGTTGGTTTGAGGGATATTAGACCGCATACTTTTGTGGTGTGAAACAAGCGTGAGTTCGGTAACCTCTCCCCTCTTTAGCGAGCATTAGATGGGAAAGTGAGCGTAGGAGTGTAAGAGGGATGGTGGTGGTGGCGGTGCTTGTGGTGGTGGTTCCTAACAGAATATACACATTTATACAAAAAACAAATGAGATCGTTTGTTTAGTCAAATACGTTTTTATTTCTATATATTCGTCTTAACAGTTTACATTGAGTCTTTTAAATAAATGAATGTATCTTTCCATCAATTTTAAGGCGTCTTCTTCTCTCTTTTCAACATGCATACACCTGCAAGTGTCAGGTCCAACTTTACAATCATCATATGCCCATGCACAGGATGATAGGTGTTCTCCATACTTTGAATGAATTAGTGGGGTGGCTTCTACATCTTTAAAAAATGTATGAAATGATTTCAATTTCGTAGCATGTTCCTTGAAGATCTCACTTCCATGCTCCCTTAAGAACTCTTCAATTTTTGAGGAAATCATTTTTTCTTTCAACGTAATAGTCTGAATGTTTATCTTAAACTAAAGTTTGGTAGAGATAACTCGTTGTATTATACTTAGAAAACAGATGTTAAAAAATGCAACAGCTGATGATAGACCCACCCTCGAAAACAAATTCAAAACAATAGAAAAATTTTTTTTTTTGGTTTTCTCTTTATTTAAAAATTTCAATATATGATGAAATTAATTTTCTAACTCTATATTGTTGAATTACAAAATGAAAACAAGCACAAGTTTCTATATTATCATTAGAAAATGTACATAAATTTAAATGTTCTCCAAATGTTGTTTTTATAAACTCCTTTACGTCAGTACCCATGAACATGTTCCTTGTCTCCAGTAGTAATTTCAAGTCCTCTTTTGAAATCATATTTCCAAATGTATTAATAAAAAAATTATTTTAATTATTAAAGATGAATAAGTCGGTATATTAAGATTGTTATTAGAATCAGTCATTTCGTAAACTTATTTTCCCGACTCTCAAAATGTGAATGAATTGTTTAAAAGGTGTTTAGGAGTTTTCGTTTGTGTAAAAGTTTAAGATTTTATGAGCATTGTTCAGAGAGCAGACACCATCCCGAGCATGTAATGAACAATATGGAAAGTGCTTTCCATCCATTATTTTTAGAGAGGGACAACCAATTTCATCAATGTTAATTACATTATCAATTTTTAAAAATTTTTGTAGGAATAACCTTTTTTGATATCCCTTACAAATTATTTCCTGTTTTCTAATTATTTCTCTTAGATACATTTGTGTTTCTTTGAAAAAGTATACTCCATCATTCCAATAAATTTTGTGATGTTTTTTTTGTTAGCCAAGTAGCTGTTTTTCTACATTTCTTATTCAATTCAATAAAATCATGTGGAGAGTGTATGATAAAATTAGAATTCAAGCTTGTCTCGTTTTTGAATACGACTCCAATTTCTTTTAGAATAAATTTATTGTTGTTCCCAAGAAATCCTTGAACATCAATTGCAACAATATCTTCACTCATGATTGACTGATTAATTGTTAGACAATCCGCTGAACTAGACCATTCAACGGGTTATATTCAACTAAACGATCATGTATGAGCACGCAATATACTTGAACATTTTCGATAGCGGGCTTGGTAAGTTCAATTGAAATCCTAACATCAATGGGCCCCGATTTAACCATTTCATTTTTATATGATAAGTCAATTACGATAATAGGAGCTTTAGTTTTAAAGTCTGTAGGTGATAGTAAAGGAGATTCACTTCGGTTATAGTAGCTAGATTGAAACTTGCAGTACATATCATATAGGTGAGCAAATCGATCTTTATCAAAGTCCAAGTTTAAGTCATCGTAGGGATAAGTTTCAGAGTTTAAATAGACCTTTAGATTTCTTAAATTGTTTGTAGTCAGATAGTGGTTATCTTTAAATCCAATTAAAGCAAATCGTGGACGTTCTCGGTTAGCAGCTAATTTAACATTCCAAACATGATTTGTTCCATTACTTAGTTTAGGATTAATGTATGTATCCCAACTACGGAATGCAATCGGTAGATTGGTTCCACTTTTTATAATATCATACATTTTAATTTTCGTTGAATCGCTGGGTGTTATATGAGGAATTTTCCATGTAATATTAGTCATATTGAGATGATATTTTCCGACTAATTGTGCATTCTCAAATTTATCTCGTTCAAGTACATCATTAAAATTTTTTGATATTAATAGTACTAGTTCATGTTTACAATTTAATAATACTTTTTTGAAATCTTCAGCAAATCCAAGTAGGTTTTTAAGGGGTATTGAAAAGTTGAAGTGGGGGCTTAAATTGAAAACGGGTCCTCCACTCCATCCAGAATTGTAAAGTGTCTTGCTTTCAAATTGATTTAAAGAAACAAAGTTTTTTATTGTAGAAGTAATACCACTAAATCTTGTTCTATCTATTTCAACACCATTGATTTCATAGCGTATTTCATCTAAAAAGTATGCCATACAATTATTTCTCATTTTCGCAATAACATTTTGAGTTTCTACCACTCCCCCTTCCTTAATTAGGGTAATATCTCCTTGAAAATTTAGAAGACTCTCATGGGGGAGTACATATAAATCTTGATTTTGGATTGTAATTCTTATCTCATCATTTGGTTTAAATGATTGTTGATAGGGTTGATAGCTGTGATATTCCTTCTTTGATATACTTTCATCAGAGAAAGGTTTTTCCCGTACTGCCAATATTTCATTCAACCCCATGACTTTAGTTAAACTCGCACTTTGAAGCCCAATGATTTAAGAATTAACTTATTTTTTAATGTAAGTGTGTGTCTGTTTGGTTTCGATCCTCTTCCTATAACTTTATGTTTTAAAGTGTGCTGATGATGGTAGGTATCACCTCTTTTATTGTATATAATCATTGTATTAATCTTAAGTGTAAACGAATTGTATAGTTTTCACCGCGTAAATTTATTAATTCACCGTTCTGATCAGTTATGTGAATAGAGAGTGTACTTATTTCTCTAGTGTTGACTGGTAAGTAAATAAGATTGTGTGGTGTGATATTCATTTTATAGCCTGGTGGAACATTAATTCCAAATTCGTATAATCAATGATCTTGTCTACTATCAATATATGACCCGCTTATAATATTACATACTAAGCGTATTGTGTTTATTTTTAAAATGTTGACAGGTTGATCAGATATATATGTTTTTTTCAAGTCGGGATAAATTATTTTTTTATTGAAACCAAGCAATTGTCCAATGGAGTTGTTTCTATTAAAATAAATAGGTTCCTTGGTAGTTGTAATATGAACTTGAAGTGTGTTATTATTACTCTCCATTTGAAATGTTTTCTCAAGATCATAATCTTTTAGTTTATTTTTTAGAAAATCATAAATATCATTGAGTTCATATGACCCGATTGGAAGTTGAATTACTTTATCACCAATATGAAATAGATTATTATTTATATCAACATTGGGTATAGAGTTGTACATATGAAAGTCAATGAGTGCACACTCATATTCACCATTTGTCAGTTCAATGGGTGGGAAATAAGAAATGTTTGTAATGGGTTCATTACCATTTAATGTAAGAGTGAATGATCTACTCATTTTGGGGTCTAATAATGTACTGTGAAAATATAGCTTACAGAATGAAACTTATATTCTCAAATAATTATAAATTCATTAAAACCCTTCCTGTATCTTCCCTTTTCCATATCGTTATCTTTACTTATTATGAGGAATCCGTATTTATCACTCCAACACTTTTGACAAATTTTCATAAATGAATCATAGGACATATCAGTATTTACATGATCACGATATATATGACGCATATTTAAATCATCTTGTTTAAACATTATAATCATATTCGCGTTATCACGTATTAGATGTTTTGGAATATGAGTATATGTTTGGCATAGGTAAAAAGAATCTATATTTTTATGACGCCCCATACAGAAATATGAACGAATGTTGTTTTGTTTTTCACAAGCAACATCATCAAAAATCATAATAGAGTTTTCTTTAGCCTTAGCGGGTGGTAAAACTTCATCATTTTGTGAGAACGTATAATATCCCATTCCCTTTATCGGTTTAATTAGTTTCTCTAAATACTCATACTTTGGTTGATATAAACTCTTTGAGAATACATATATATTCTCAAATTTTAGCCCGTTTGGACTTTCAATAAGGCTGAGCATAACATTTGTTTTTCCACAGTTTGAGGGACCGACAACCAATGCTCTTATTGTATTGGGTAATAAAGAACTATGTCGTGGAACTGAATTTGTTAATGAATGATCACCACCCTCGATATTTCTAACACAGATTTCTTGTTTTTGACGTATTAAACGCATATTCACGTGTGTAATGTACTTCATTCGATGAGAAATGCTCCTTGATTAAACATTATATAAAATGGGTAAAAGTTTTTATAATTGTTGCAGTCAGAGTTCAAACTTGAAACGAGGTAGTGGTATTATCAACAAAATAATTAACACACTTCCATTTGAAGTACATATTCCTGGTTATAATTTTTGTGGACCTGGAACAAAGCTAAAACAAAGGTTGGATCGCGGTGATCGTGGGATAAATCAATTGGATGAAGCTTGTAGAGTACATGATATTGCATATTCACAATATAAGGATCTAGCTGATCGACATAAGGCTGACGCAGTACTAATAAATAAAGCGTGGGAACGTGTTGGTTCAAAAGATAGTAGTATTGCAGAGAAAACAGCAGCATACTTGATTACAAATATTATGAAAACAAAAAAGAAATTCGGAATGGGTGTGAAAAAGGGAACAAAGAGAAAGTGTAAGAAAAGGAAATCAAAGGTAAAGAGTTTTTCAAATGTTATCCAAACAGGAATGCGGGCATTGAAAACTCAGAAGCCACTAGATCTAATGAGTGCGATTAAGGTTGCACGTAAAGCAGTCAATAAATCAATTGGCAGAAATAAAAAAAAAATTAAGATTCCTCGTATTATTAATGTACCGAAAATTGGTGGTTTTTTACCTATTGTACCCATTTTGACTGCACTTAGTGCATTAGGTAGTCTCGCCTCTGGTAGTGCAGCTATTGCTAAAACTATTAATAATGCAAATATGGGGAAAAAACAATTAGAAGAGAGTAAGCAACATAATAAGAAAATGGAAAGTATTAAGGTGGGTGAAGGTATGTTTCTTAAACCTTATAGAAAAGGTTATGGATTATATCTTAATCCATTTAGAGGAAATCCAAAAAACTAATTACTAAGCTACCTAAAAAACCTCTTTCAAATTTCGAAATTTTGAATTTTGCTCAAAAGTACATTCCACATTTCCGAGGTGTGTTTATGAGAGACTCACTCCCCAAATCTCCTTGGAGAGAAGAGTCAGGAATTATAAACCTAGATGATAGTTCATCAAATGGTACACATTGGGTAGCTTATAACAAAAATAAAAAAAGTATACATTACTTTGATAGTTTTGGAAATTTACAACCCCCAAAAGAAATTGTGAAATACTTGGGGAATAACATTAACTATAACTATGAGAGAAAACAAGACTTTAATAGTACCAACTGTGGACACCTGTCCCTCCAATTCTTACTCTCTCTATCCCACCCTAACTTTTACACTATGATCAAGTAATTTCTCTATGATTCTTGAAACCCACCCTATTTACATGCTATTCACTGCTATGATTGGTCGATGCTAAATCAAGAATGAGAGAGAACAGGGAGGGTTAGTTTACCTCAAGGTATAAAAACTCGATCAAAAGTTATTCTAACACACATTTAAAAACCACCTGCAAACAGTCTCAACCTAAAAGTTTCAAGCTAAAACGTTCTCAGTCTAAAGTTTCAACCTAAAAAATCTTGCAATCATCAAAATCAACAACAATAAGAACAACATAAAAAACAGTTAAAACAGTAAGACAACAACAACAATTAAAACAGATACAACTGCTAAAAACAGCTGAAAACAACAACAAAACAGCTACATCCGCTAAAAAACAACTAAAATTAACAACAAAAACAGCTACAACTGCTAAAAACAACTAAAATTAACAACAAAAACAGCTACAACTGCTAAAAACAACTAAAATTAACAACAAAAACAGCTACAACTGCTAAAAACAGGTAAATTAAACAACAAAAAACAGCTACAACTGCTAAAATAACAACTAAAATTAACAACAAAAACAGGTAAAAGCAACAAAAACAACGAAAACAACTACAAGAAGAAACAACTACAAATGGTCAATCCGGGAATGATGAAAGTACTCAAGGAGTTTAATGGTAACGCACCAAAACCTCTCTTAACAAAGGCGAAGATGGAATCGGAGGTGTGCTACCCTATTCGACGTGCTCAACGTAAGAAAACCAGCTTTGGGATGACCCTCACTCTTGAACTTGAAGAGTATATGCTGTACTTGCCGGAACGATACTCAACTTTAGAGGATTCAACAATTGATTATATAAAAGATAATCTTTTTTGTATTATTAAAAGGAATGATAACAATCTCTATTTAGAATTAAATAAAGCTTAAAATGTTTTCATTTTTAATATTATTAATGTATCTATTTTGATAAATAAAAATAAAAATAAAAATAAAGTTTTATAAAACTCAAACTCAAACTCTTTGTTATAAATATTTAAATTATAGTACATTTTTCCCAGTAGCACATGAGTATCAGAGAAAACGACAACAATGAAGCGTAAACTTTTAGAACAGTTGACGAAAAGTAGAAATTCATTAAAAAGAAAATTTAATGAATTGAAACAAATAAAAAATGAGAACGTATCAAATTTGGAGGAAACTTTTAAACCTATTACAGAACCTTTACATGAATTACTCACTGAAAATAAAAAATTGAATAAAAAGGAATATATTAATGATACACATGATATTAAGACTAAGTTCAAGAAAGAGAAAATAAGAGTACCTAAAAGTAAAAAAGAAAAAAGGGTACACGAGAGAGTAATCGAAAGTGATAGTGAGAGTGATGCTTATGTTGATGCTTTTTCACGACAGTCTCTTATAGATGAATCTGATGTTTCACAACAGTCTCTTATAGATGAATCCGATGTTTCACAACAACCTCACACAGATGATTTAAATGAAAGTGTATATGAAGATACCGGGGTGAAGTACAATCTCAACATTAATCAGTTAAAGCAAGAAAAGATCTTAGACAATAGTTATGGACCAAGAGAAGAAAATAATATTTTAATGTTGGGTAATACAACACTTAAAATTAAAAAAAATTTGATGGAATTAGGAAGTGGAAATTTATGGACTCTATCACCAGGTCTATACTCTTTAATTTTTCATAATAGTCCTAAGGATTATACTAAGAACGATTTAGAATCATATAAAAACATTTTAATTGAAACAAGTGCTCACAAAAGAAACTATCAACCAGATGGTCAAGTAAAGGGGAATCGTTCTAAAAAATATTCTTCAATTATTAAACCATTAATATCATCTTCAGTAAATGAAGAACATACTGGTTCTGGGTATATGAGACTACAAAAAATACCACCAAACTATGTATATTGGGATAATGTTAATGAACTTGTTGAAAGATTGCAACTCTTAATGGCATCGAGAGCGGCTGGTAATAATAACCATACTAATGAAATTCTTTCAATAATAGAAGAATTGCGGGAAGCAAAAATAATATATTAATAAAATAGAAAACATTTTCTCATTTTGTTTAATAGTAAAATGTCTATTGACAAGTTTGGTCACTTTTCAAATGATAGAGATTTTTCCTTGCTTTTCAAAAGGGAAGTTGAGAGTCTTACAGGTATATATATAGACACTGATGGTCACATAAATGTTCAGAAAAAAAGAATTAAAAACTCTTCAAAACCAATAAACGGAAATGATTTGGCTATTAAATTGTATGTTGATGATAAAATTAATGAAGCGAAATCACATCAAATGGAAACTATAACTAAATCATTTCAACTACGAAATAAAAGAGTATCAGAGCTGGAAAGTAAAGTAATAAAAATGATAACTCAAATGGAGTATATACATAATTCAATAAAAGAGTTTGTTGATAAATTGGAAAATTTTAACAAATTCATAAACCAACATTTAAAAAAACCTCCACCAATCATTCGTTCTGATCAGACACAAATAGATGGAATAATACTTCGGAAAAGTCCATTTGCACATCGTGTAAACGAAGAAGAAGTTTTAACAATTAATGTGGATCATACATAAATATACCACTCTTTCATTATTTATTTTATAATTAAAATGTCAGTTGATAAGTTTGGTTGTTTTTTAAATGAGAAAGAGTACTCAAGAGATATAACAAAAGGTCTAGAAAAATTTCAAAGTATACTTAATGATTATGATGGACATTTAAATGTTCAGAGGAAACGATTTAAAAATTCCCTACCCCCCATTCATGAAAATGATATTGCAACAAAGATTTATATTGATGATGAAATAAGTAAAGTAGTACAGAATACATCTAATGAAATTTCTAAGCAACCGCAGAAACAACAAATCTTTAGATTAAGACCTCGAATCAATAATATTGAGGGAAAAGTGAGTGAAATTTCTAAAAAATTGGAATTTCTCATGAAAACTTTTAATAAGGTAGTGGAGGATATAAATGAAATAGAAAGTAACATTTTCAATTATATAATTGCACCAACCTCAGTTTTAAAAGGTGAAACTGAATCTTTAGAGAAGAAACCATTTATACCAGATAAAATAAAGCTATGAGTAAACGAGATATTGTAAATGAGTTACATCGCCCATCATTAAAGAATTTCCCAAGACGTAGAGTTATAGTAAAGGGTATTAATGATTTATGGCAGGCTGATTTGGTTGAAATGGGGGCATATGCATCATCAAATAAGGGGTATAGGTATTTGTTAACAGTAATAGATACATTTTCTAAATATGGATGGGGTGAAGCAATAAAATCAAAAAATGCCGATGAAGTTACAAAAGCAATGGAAAAAATAATGAAATCTGGTCGTGGAGTACCAAAGAATTTACAAACAGATAATGGAAATGAATTCTATAATAAACAATTTAGAGAATTGATGAAAAGATATGAAATTAATCATTACTCAACATTTAGTACTCTTAAAGCATCTATTGTGGAACGTTTTAATAGAACAATAAAAGAACTTATGTGGCGTGAGTTTAGTTTTAATGGAAAATATACTTGGCTTCAAATATACAAAGAGTTGATTAATAATTATAATAACAGGAAGCATAGAACGATTAAAATGAAGCCTATTGACGTCAATGCTCAAGTGCTACTGGGAAAAATGTACTATAATTTAAATATTTATAACAAAGGGTTTGAGTTTGAGTTTTATAAAACTTTATTTTTATTTTTATTTTTATTTATCAAAATAGATACATTAATAATATTAAAAATGAAAACATTTTAAGCTTTATTTAATTCTAAATAGAGATTGTTATCATTCCTTTTAATAATACAAAAAAGATTATCTTTTATATAATCAATTGTTGAATCCTCTAAAGTTGAGTATCGTTCCGGCAAGTACAGCATATACTCTTCAAGTTCAAGAGTGAGGGTCATCCCAAAGCTGGTTTTCTTACGTTGAGCACGTCGAATAGGGTAGCACACCTCCGATTCCATCTTCGCCTTTGTTAAGAGAGGTTTTGGTGCGTTACCATTAAACTCCTTGAGTACTTTCATCATTCCCGGATTGACCATTTGTAGTTGTTTCTTCTTGTAGTTGTTTTCGTTGTTTTTGTTGCTTTTACCTGTTTTTGTTGTTAATTTTAGTTGTTATTTTAGCAGTTGTAGCTGTTTTTTGTTGTTTAATTTACCTGTTTTTAGCAGTTGTAGCTGTTTTTGTTGTTAATTTTAGTTGTTTTTAGCAGTTGTAGCTGTTTTTGTTGTTAATTTTAGTTGTTTTTAGCAGTTGTAGCTGTTTTTGTTGTTAATTTTAGTTGTTTTTTAGCGGATGTAGCTGTTTTGTTGTTGTTTTCAGCTGTTTTTAGCAGTTGTATCTGTTTTAATTGTTGTTGTTGTCTTACTGTTTTAACTGTTTTTTATGTTGTTCTTATTGTTGTTGATTTTGATGATTGCAAGATTTTTTAGGTTGAAACTTTAGACTGAGAACGTTTTAGCTTGAAACTTTTAGGTTGAGACTGTTTGCAGGTGGTTTTTAAATGTGTGTTAGAATAACTTTTGATCGAGTTTTTATACCTTGAGGTAAACTAACCCTCCCTGTTCTCTCTCATTCTTGATTTAGCATCGACCAATCATAGCAGTGAATAGCATGTAAATAGGGTGGGTTTCAAGAATCATAGAGAAATTACTTGATCATAGTGTAAAAGTTAGGGTGGGATAGAGAGAGTAAGAATTGGAGGGACAGGTGTCCACAGTTGGTACTATTAAAGTCTTGTTTTCTCTCATAGTTATAGTTAATGTTATTCCCCAAGTATTTCACAATTTCTTTTGGGGGTTGTAAATTTCCAAAACTATCAAAGTAATGTATACTTTTTTTATTTTTGTTATAAGCTACCCAATGTGTACCATTTGATGAACTATCATCTAGGTTTATAATTCCTGACTCTTCTCTCCAAGGAGATTTGGGGAGTGAGTCTCTCATAAACACACCTCGGAAATGTGGAATGTACTTTTGAGCAAAATTCAAAATTTCGAAATTTGAAAGAGGTTTTTTAGGTAGCTTAGTAATTAGTTTTTTGGATTTCCTCTAAATGGATTAAGATATAATCCATAACCTTTTCTATAAGGTTTAAGAAACATACCTTCACCCACCTTAATACTTTCCATTTTCTTATTATGTTGCTTACTCTCTTCTAATTGTTTTTTCCCCATATTTGCATTATTAATAGTTTTAGCAATAGCTGCACTACCAGAGGCGAGACTACCTAATGCACTAAGTGCAGTCAAAATGGGTACAATAGGTAAAAAACCACCAATTTTCGGTACATTAATAATACGAGGAATCTTAATTTTTTTTTTATTTCTGCCAATTGATTTATTGACTGCTTTACGTGCAACCTTAATCGCACTCATTAGATCTAGTGGCTTCTGAGTTTTCAATGCCCGCATTCCTGTTTGGATAACATTTGAAAAACTCTTTACCTTTGATTTCCTTTTCTTACACTTTCTCTTTGTTCCCTTTTTCACACCCATTCCGAATTTCTTTTTTGTTTTCATAATATTTGTAATCAAGTATGCTGCTGTTTTCTCTGCAATACTACTATCTTTTGAACCAACACGTTCCCACGCTTTATTTATTAGTACTGCGTCAGCCTTATGTCGATCAGCTAGATCCTTATATTGTGAATATGCAATATCATGTACTCTACAAGCTTCATCCAATTGATTTATCCCACGATCACCGCGATCCAACCTTTGTTTTAGCTTTGTTCCAGGTCCACAAAAATTATAACCAGGAATATGTACTTCAAATGGAAGTGTGTTAATTATTTTGTTGATAATACCACTACCTCGTTTCAAGTTTGAACTCTGACTGCAACAATTATAAAAACTTTTACCCATTTTATATAATGTTTAATCAAGGAGCATTTCTCATCGAATGAAGTACATTACACACGTGAATATGCGTTTAATACGTCAAAAACAAGAAATCTGTGTTAGAAATATCGAGGGTGGTGATCATTCATTAACAAATTCAGTTCCACGACATAGTTCTTTATTACCCAATACAATAAGAGCATTGGTTGTCGGTCCCTCAAACTGTGGAAAAACAAATGTTATGCTCAGCCTTATTGAAAGTCCAAACGGGCTAAAATTTGAGAATATATATGTATTCTCAAAGAGTTTATATCAACCAAAGTATGAGTATTTAGAGAAACTAATTAAACCGATAAAGGGAATGGGATATTATACGTTCTCACAAAATGATGAAGTTTTACCACCCGCTAAGGCTAAAGAAAACTCTATTATGATTTTTGATGATGTTGCTTGTGAAAAACAAAACAACATTCGTTCATATTTCTGTATGGGGCGTCATAAAAATATAGATTCTTTTTACCTATGCCAAACATATACTCATATTCCAAAACATCTAATACGTGATAACGCGAATATGATTATAATGTTTAAACAAGATGATTTAAATATGCGTCATATATATCGTGATCATGTAAATACTGATATGTCCTATGATTCATTTATGAAAATTTGTCAAAAGTGTTGGAGTGATAAATACGGATTCCTCATAATAAGTAAAGATAACGATATGGAAAAGGGAAGATACAGGAAGGGTTTTAATGAATTTATAATTATTTGAGAATATAAGTTTCATTCTGTAAGCTATATTTTCACAGTACATTATTAGACCCCAAAATGAGTAGATCATTCACTCTTACATTAAATGGTAATGAACCCATTACAAACATTTCTTATTTCCCACCCATTGAACTGACAAATGGTGAATATGAGTGTGCACTCATTGACTTTCATATGTACAACTCTATACCCAATGTTGATATAAATAATAATCTATTTCATATTGGTGATAAAGTAATTCAACTTCCAATCGGGTCATATGAACTCAATGATATTTATGATTTTCTAAAAAATAAACTAAAAGATTATGATCTTGAGAAAACATTTCAAATGGAGAGTAATAATAACACACTTCAAGTTCATATTACAACTACCAAGGAACCTATTTATTTTAATAGAAACAACTCCATTGGACAATTGCTTGGTTTCAATAAAAAAATAATTTATCCCGACTTGAAAAAAACATATATATCTGATCAACCTGTCAACATTTTAAAAATAAACACAATACGCTTAGTATGTAATATTATAAGCGGGTCATATATTGATAGTAGACAAGATCATTGATTATACGAATTTGGAATTAATGTTCCACCAGGCTATAAAATGAATATCACACCACACAATCTTATTTACTTACCAGTCAACACTAGAGAAATAAGTACACTCTCTATTCACATAACTGATCAGAACGGTGAATTAATAAATTTACGCGGTGAAAACTATACAATTCGTTTACACTTAAGATTAATACAATGATTATATACAATAAAAGAGGTGATACCTACCATCATCAGCACACTTTAAAACATAAAGTTATAGGAAGAGGATCGAAACCAAACAGACACACACTTACATTAAAAAATAAGTTAATTCTTAAATCATTGGGCTTCAAAGTGCGAGTTTAACTAAAGTCATGGGGTTGAATGAAATATTGGCAGTACGGGAAAAACCTTTCTCTGATGAAAGTATATCAAAGAAGGAATATCACAGCTATCAACCCTATCAACAATCATTTAAACCAAATGATGAGATAAGAATTACAATCCAAAATCAAGATTTATATGTACTCCCCCATGAGAGTCTTCTAAATTTTCAAGGAGATATTACCCTAATTAAGGAAGGGGGAGTGGTAGAAACTCAAAATGTTATTGCGAAAATGAGAAATAATTGTATGGCATACTTTTTAGATGAAATACGCTATGAAATCAATGGTGTTGAAATAGATAGAACAAGATTTAGTGGTATTACTTCTACAATAAAAAACTTTGTTTCTTTAAATCAATTTGAAAGCAAGACACTTTACAATTCTGGATGGAGTGGAGGACCCGTTTTCAATTTAAGCCCCCACTTCAACTTTTCAATACCCCTTAAAAACCTACTTGGATTTGCTGAAGATTTCAAAAAAGTATTATTAAATTGTAAACATGAACTAGTACTATTAATATCAAAAAATTTTAATGATGTACTTGAACGAGATAAATTTGAGAATGCACAATTAGTCGGAAAATATCATCTCAATATGACTAATATTACATGGAAAATTCCTCATATAACACCCAGCGATTCAACGAAAATTAAAATGTATGATATTATAAAAAGTGGAACCAATCTACCGATTGCATTCCGTAGTTGGGATACATACATTAATCCTAAACTAAGTAATGGAACAAATCATGTTTGGAATGTTAAATTAGCTGCTAACCGAGAACGTCCACGATTTGCTTTAATTGGATTTAAAGATAACCACTATCTGGTTACAAACAATTTAAGAAATCTAAAGGTCTATTTAAACTCTGAAACTTATCCCTACGATGACTTAAACTTGGACTTTGATAAAGATCGATTTGCTCACCTATATGATATGTACTGCAAGTTTCAATCTAGCTACTATAACCGAAGTGAATCTCCTTTACTATCACCTACAGACTTTAAAACTAAAGCTCCTATTATCGTAATTGACTTATCATATCAAAATGAAATGGTTAAATCGGGGCCCATTGATGTTAGGATTTCAATTGAACTTACCAAGCCCGCTATCGAAAATGTTCAAGTATATTGCGTGCTCATACATGATCGTTTAGTTGAATATAACCCGTTGAATGGTCTAGTTCAGCGGATTGTCTAACAATTAATCAGTCAATCATGAGTGAAGATATTGTTGCAATTGATGTTCAAGGATTTCTTGGGAACAACAATAAATTTATTCTAAAAGAAATTGGAGTCGTATTCAAAAACGAGACAAGCTTGAATTCTAATTTTATCATACACTCTCCACATGATTTTATTGAATTGAATAAGAAATGTAGAAAAACAGCTACTTGGCTAACAAAAAAAACATCACAAAATTTATTGGAATGATGGAGTATACTTTTTCAAAGAAACACAAATGTATCTAAGAGAAATAATTAGAAAACAGGAAATAATTTGTAAGGGATATCAAAAAAGGTTATTCCTACAAAAATTTTTAAAAATTGATAATGTAATTAACATTGATGAAATTGGTTGTCCCTCTCTAAAAATAATGGATGGAAAGCACTTTCCATATTGTTCATTACATGCTCGGGATGGTGTCTGCTCTCTGAACAATGCTCATAAAATCTTAAACTTTTACACAAACGAAAACTCCTAAACACCTTTTAAACAATTCATTCACATTTTGAGAGTCGGGAAAATAAGTTTACGAAATGACTGATTCTAATAACAATCTAAATATACCGACTTATTCATCTTTAATAATTAAAATAATTTTTTTATTAATACATTTGGAAATATGATTTCAAAAGAGGACTTGAAATTACTACTGGAGACAAGGAACATGTTCATGGGTACTGACGTAAAGCAGTTTATAAAAACAACATTTGGAGAACATTTAAATTTATGTACATTTTCTAATGATAATATAGAAACTTGTGCTTGTTTTCATTTTGTAATTCAACAATATAGAGTTAGAAAATTAATTTCATCATATATTGAAACTTTTAAATAAAGAGAAAACCAAAAAAAAAAATTCTCTATTGTTTTGAATTTGTTTTCGAGGGTGGGTCTATCATCAGCTGTTGCATTTTTTAACATCTGTTTTCTAAGTATAATACAACGAGTTATCTCTACCAAACTTTAGTTTAAGATAAACATTCAGACTATTACGTTGAAAGAAAAAATGATTTCCTCAAAAATTGAAGAGTTCTTAAGGGAGCATGGAAGTGAGATCTTCAAGGAACATGCTACGAAATTGAAATCATTTCATACATTTTTTAAAGATGTAGAAGCCACCCCACTAATTCATTCAAAGTATGGAGAACACCTATCATCCTGTGCATGGGCATATGATGATTGTAAAGTTGGACCTGACACTTGCAGGTGTATGCATGTTGAAAAGAGAGAAGAAGACGCCTTAAAATTGATGGAAAGATACATTCATTTATTTAAAAGACTCAATGTAAACTGTTAAGACGAATATATAGAAATAAAAACGTATTTGACTAAACAAACGATCTCATTTGTTTTTTGTATAAATGTGTATATTCTGTTAGGAACCACCACCACAAGCACCGCCACCACCACCATCCCTCTTACACTCCTACGCTCACTTTCCCATCTAATGCTCGCTAAAGAGGGGAGAGGTTACCGAACTCACGCTTGTTTCACACCACAAAAGTATGCGGTCTAATATCCCTCAAACCAACACCTTTTGACCACAAGACCGTAGCCAGGTTACACTAACAGGTGTCACCTACAACCCTAATTGAATCAACAAAACGCCCACGCATAGAAAAACAACTTCCCTTCCTCCTCCTCCTCCGCCTAAATATAGTTTTACAAATTCATACGCATGACAAAACACCCCTTGTAAAACGAATAGTTTTCTAAAACTGAACTACTTTCCACATTTCTCCTTAACACATACATTTTTTGAAAACTTAGAAGGTAACCGTTTTCTCTCTCATGTAAGCGCATGAGAAAAAATTTTCAAATATGATTAAAGAAAAACGTATTTGACTAAACAAACGATCTCATTTGGTTTTGTTCTGTTAGGAACCACCACCACCACAGTCACCATTTTGACCACAAGACCGTAGGCAGGTTACACCAACAGGTGTCACCTACAACCCTAATTGAATCAACAAAACGCCCACGCATAACAAAACAACGTTTTTGTTACACTCCCACGCTCACTTTCCCATCTAATGCTCGCTAAAGGGGGAGAGGTTACCGAACTCACGCTTGTTTCACGCCACAAAAGTATGCGGTCTAATATCCCTCAAACCAACACCTTTTGACCACAAGACCGTAGCCAGGTGTCACCTACAACCCTAATTGACTCAACAAAACGCCCACGCATAACGCCTTCTAACCCAAGTTAGAAGCAACATAGTGATCTGTGTGCAACCATTGCACTCCACAAAATCCCACGCATGACAAAACACCCCTATCACACACGCAAGCCAGGTGTCACCTACAACCCTAATTGACTCAACAAAACGCCCACGCATAACGCGTTCTAACACAAGTTAGAAGCAACATAGTGACCTGTGTGCAACCATTGCACTCCACAAAATTCCACGCATGACAAAACACCCCTATCACACACGCACCTTTAGCTTGAGAAAAAGACAAGACAAAACAAGACATATCAAAACACCACTCTCTCACACTCCTACACACCACTTTCTAACCTCATTAAGTGACCTGTGTGCAACCATGCTCATCTAACTAGGGTCAGCAACACCCCCCTTTTTGAATTAATTATGCTAAGTAGGTCATTAGAACACCTGTGTGCAACCATGCGTGACTAATTAGGGTCAGTGTGCAACCATGCGTGACTAATTAGGGTCACCCCCACCTCCTTTTTTGACATGATTTATTACCTAGTGAGCCAGCTCCCGTATTAACTACCTACTGAAATAAATTATGTTTCTTCACAATCACGCAATTCCTATTTATAAAGTGTGAAGAAAAGCATGTACAGATAAGAATTTAAACAGAACGTTACATATTTATATATACAAATCTGGAGGGTATAAAGGCGGAAGAATTTCAAAAAGTGTTCAGTTTCCATCTATTCGTTCACGCAACTCAATTTCGGATCGTTTGCTTATTCATTCGATAGTTCGTTTGTTCGATTGTCAAAAAAACAAAATCAAAATTAAAATTATGGTTTTTATAATATTTTTTGTGATACTTTCCCTCTTTAATCCGATGGTGAAAATGGTACCACTCCCCAATGAAATGACTTTAATTGAAAACCCATCGACTTCCAATAATTCGATTGGGTTATTTATCAATGTTCCAAAACTAAAAAAAATCATTAAAATTGACTTAAAATTTGAGATCCTAGAGGACAGTCATATTTTTATGGATCTCATAAACAAGACAAGTGATGAAAAGGAGATACCAAACTTAAAAAGTGAACTCGATACTAAAATATTTAATGCTATTAATGGTAGCATTAATGAAAAAGACTTAACAACAAGTACAAGTGCAAGTACAGTTGAAGAAGAAATATCTACATCAACATCTACTACAACTACATCTACCTCAACTACAACAAGTGCAACTACACCTACAATGAGAAGGGGAATTCTGGAGGAGGAGGAGGAGGAAGAAACAACAACTACAACAGCAGCAACTACATTAAAAAAAGAACTTCTGGAAGAAGATACAACAAAAACAGCTACATCAACAACTACAACCCCAACCAATCTTTTTGATTTTAATAGCGAAAATGAAAGTGTTGATCACATAGAAAATAAGAACATAGGAGAAGAAAATTCAGAAAAAATTGATATGGGTATAATTGATAGTGAGAGAGAATTTGAAAACGTAAGTCGAGCACCAACATTTAGTAATACGTCACAAGAATTAGTGTTGGGGATCAGTGATAGTGATACAGAATTTGAAAGTGTAAGTCGGGTTCCAATAAAAAGGAACACTACTCATAAATTAAAAAGCACTGAAAACATACACAACTCTCAAATCGAATTCACAAAGAGAGGTATAATTGAGAATTTTAAGCAAAAATTAGTTGAAAATGAAAGGAGAATAGGAGGGCATATGGATTTGGGAAGAAGGGGTCTAAACAGATTCTTTACCATCCAATACAAAACTGCTACAGTAGGAGTTAAATGTCATTACAATAATATATATAGAAGAACACATTCTAGACGAAGTCTAAGTAAATCTAAGCGTATGAATTTAAAATATTTATCTAATCGCCACCGCCATCAAAAATCTAAACGCAATACTAATACCCCCTTAGCAACTTTAAGAATAAATTGTTTTGAATTTGCAGAAGTTTTATCCCAAACAGTAATTAATGCAGAGAGACGAAAAGATAGGATTGTCTATGAAAAAATATCAAAGGATGCTGATCTTCTCTCCAAACAAGAGAGTAAAAGAGAAGAGATAGAAGAAGAAGAAACAGGTTATCTTAGTGATGGTCCACAAATCCAAGAAATTGAAATAGAGGAAGCAGAAAGAATTAATGGGATATATTTAAGAAAGAGAAATTTAGCAGCTCAAATGATGCTTGAATATTTAAATAAAAAAGAAAGTCAGATTAGTACAGATAAAATATCAATTAACGATATTAACGATTTCAAAATAACTAATAGTGATATTATAACATAATCTGATTTAGTAGGGAAATATGTTTGTTTTTACAGAATATAAAAATAGAAGATGAAAATAATAATTCGAGTAAATTAAAAAAAGGTGAGTTTAATATATATATATATATATATATAATTTTATATACTAATATATATATATATATATATATATATTTTCAGAACTCCAAAACATAAATAAAAAAGTTGAAAATAATATTTCGGATGGAGCTCAAAAAGGTTGGTTAAATACATATAAAATAATATTTGTATATATATATATATAGTAAAATATTTATATTTTCAGATCTCCAAAACATTAATAAAAAAGAGGATGGCAAATTTTCTCATAATTTGTATGGTGATGACGATGATGATGATGATGATGATGATGACCATGATACAATCCTTTATGATGATGAAAATCCGGAACCATGTATTCCAAGATCATCTAGTAAGGATGAAACTATTCTTGTTGAGGGTGGTATAGATAACTATGTTCAAACTATACCGTTTAATTTAGATGAAGATAATGATAAATACATTAAATCAATTCCTTTAAGTAATGATGACAATAAAGTATATAGATTACAGGGTGGTATAGATAACTATAAACAAACTGTACCACTAAATATAGAAGAAAGTAAACAAATTGAATGTAATTCAAAGAAAATATTGTAATTCTTCTGTTAAATTCAAATTTTCATGTTCTGTTAATTCTCATAAATTTTAACATTACCCTGTAAGTAAAAGCGATGTTTGTTCTGTTAAATAAAAATTTTATAATAATAATAATAATAATATTGTGAATTGTAATATTTAGTTTATACATTACCTTACATTTTACCCTTTAAATAAAAAAGCGTTGTTTGTTCTGTCTTATTTACAATTATAGAGTACATTTATTCATTTTTTTTACAATCTAATAAATTTAATTCTAGTTCTGTATAAAACATTTCAAATTCACATTCATATATATTTTTCTTAAATTTTTCTATTTCATTCTCTTGATAATTATTTCTATTAGAACAATTCTCTATTTCTTTTATTCTTTGTTCATAAACATAAATATTTGAATCCAATTCATTAAGTTTATTTTCTAATCTTTTTTCATCTATTTTATAATGGCCATATTGTAGTGTATTAATTTTATTGTCTTGTATAAGAACCTTTGTGTCTTTATGACTGAGAACTACTTTTTTACATTTAATTGTTGATAAAAGATGATTTTTAGATCTAATCATTGACATAGAGCCTACCACTTCCTCTTCCGAAAACAAACATTTTTTAAAACTATTAAAAGTTAATTGATCTATTGCACTTCTTTTAACACCCTTTGATTTTTTCACTGTTTTTTCAGAGCTGTCATTACTATTAGATGTTTTAAAGGCATACATTTTTGATCTCAAACCAACAAATTCAGTCATAGGTCTTCCATTGAGTTCATCTTTAAAAAAACCCAACCTTTTTTTATTAGCTTTAGGAAAATTATAGAGATTAAGTAATTCATCAGAATAATCTGATGTATCAAACTTCATCTCAACATCATTCTGAATATCTTTATAAAAATCTTCAGTGTTAATGGTATATATAAAAGAATCTGTATCCATATAATTTAATTGAACATTTTCATTGTATTTAGGTTTGATATAATTATAATGAAAATCATACATTTTCCATTTCGATAAATCTAATACAGCAAAACCTAAATATAAAGGTTTGTTGTACAACACATTTAATCTTTTCATTTGAAAGGCAAAGAAGTTTTCTGAAAACTATTCGACACTATGGAAGTTTGACTTTGAAATAAGAGATCTACCGCAATGCCTTTTTGGACCAGAAGAATCGGATGGTGAAGCACTTTCCCATTCAGTAATTAATTTAATATTAACGCGCTTATCTACATTTTCCATCGTTTTACCGTAGACAGCATTATTTAAAAGTTTAAAAAAATCTTTTTCAAATGTATTTTTTGCATTAGTTCTATGGAATGTATTCAAATCAATATATGTTTTTAGCCAAGGTTTCTGAAAGAAGCGAAGACCTCTATGAATTTTTGTTAGAATTAATCCATTTTCTATACACTGTTGAAGATTTTTATAATGAATTATATATTTTTCTTTATCCCTTAAATCAGCAATTAATTTTTTTATTTTGTCTGACTTTGTTGGTAACTGATTATTACAACAAAATGGAAGGTCATTATGTTTATCGTGCAATTTTAAAGGATATTTTAAATCTACCTCAAAAATGTATCCATATTCACTATCATCTGCAATCTCAGCAATGTTAATACTATCAAGTTCCCCCCTTGAAATCCATTCAAAACCTCCATATGGTAAAGATTGTGACATAGCCCAACCATATAAATTATTTGCATCCAAATAAATCAAATATGATGATTTTTGAGTACTATCAAAATTCTCAACATATTTATTATTTGCTTTAGCATATCTACATGTACATTGAACTAAGCCACCACGAATACCACTTTGAATAAATTTATACTGATCTATATCAGTTAATAAATCTAATTCAATTTTAGTACATTTTAACATAGCTTCCCATGATAATCCTGGTGTAGTGAAAAAATGTGCTAGATCAAGTGAATAAATTTTACTACAAAGTCTTCGAAAGTTTTCAAAGACATCAGACATTAATAAAACATCTGTTTTTAAATATAATTCTAAATAATCTTTAAGATTATTGCAAGAAAACTCATTCCATACCTTTTGGGCGTGAGTATAATTTTCAACTGAACATTCATTTTCGGTTAAGGAACTATAGAAAGCTTCTCTAGGAGGTAATTTACTTTCTTTTAATTTCTCAACTGAATCTAAATATTCATATGGAAATACACCCTTTCGTCGCATTAAGTTGAAATGATTTTCATTAGGGAAAAATGATCTTGTTATACACATTTGCTCACTATCTAGATTTGAAGCTAATGTATCTAAAGCAGAAGGCATAAATCGAAACGAGTCTAGAAAACGGATTTCAAAGTTATCACCATTACTTAAAGTTATAATTTTTGAAATTTATATATATTGTTCCTTATTTAATGGAATTACCTTTATTTCACCAGGTATGACTTCCAAATCTTTAATAAATAGATGGCAATCATACCTGGTGAAATTGTGGAAGAAAACAGGAATAAATTTTGGAACTGTATATTTTAAATTACACTCATTATGTGCTGCCCCCCTAAATTTTCCTGTGAAGTGACAGTGATCCCTAACTCTATCCAATAAAAGAGGAGTGTTGCATATATGACAATTATTAGATTTTTGGAAATCATCTTCTTCAACATCTGACATTATTAAAGAAACAGATTTTGAAATATAGTTTTCATATATAAAACTTAAATTGTCTATTAGTGATAACAGGAAATTCATTCCCGAGTTAAATACAGTTTCTAAGACAAACTTATCTAAACTGTTATCATGTGCACACTTTATATAGTATGCATATGAAACAGGTCTATGTATATTTATAATATTTAAATTTAATGTTTCGTTTTTATTAATTGGTTGAAGGATGGATTCAAAGTCAGCGTAAACTGTGAATGGGACCATCACTTCCTTTTGAACATTTGTATACCGTAAAGTGGCATCCTTCATGTTGGGTAAACGCGAGACTTTTTTCCCACAGACTTCTGAATGCCGGTTGGCAGCATCTTCACTCAATGAGTAATTTAAGCAAATTTGACAGAACCATTTTTTTGATTTGTCTCTCGAAACTTGAGAGGAAACCAAACTAAAAAAAGATAAACACAAGAAAAAAAAATTTTTTTTTAAGTATGAAAGCAAATAAATATTATGAAATTTAAAAACAAAAACAGGTAAAAGATATAATAATGATAAAATGATAAAACAACTTACTTTGAGAGATTTTTTATCCAAGTATAGTGTGCTTTACATCCTTCCTCCAGTATCAACATATTTATATGATTTCTCCTCACTTCAGGAGAGTAAAATATGGGCCCGAATATAACTCCATCGTCGAATCCAAAAAGTGTAATATTTATGTCCTTATTTATTTCCATAAATTTCGATATATCCGCAGGCTTTAGTGGAAATTGCAATCCAGTGAAATTTAGTGTGATCCCATTGACTTGAATTACTTCATCATTTATATTCACTTTATAGCTTGTGCATCTGTTCGCATTCTTATTTAGTTTACTTAATGCTGCGATTAAGCTCCATTTAAAACAATATTCATCATCTGTGTTTTTTACATTTATAATTGCTTTTTTTCCTTCTAAACAAGAGGGTAGTTTTATATAAGATGATCCTCTTAAGGGTGAATATTGATTAATATTCATCTCCAATCGAGTGAGATGAAGCAAAGTCCATCCACTATCCCTTTCTTGGAATTCTTCCATCCTCGCCAAAATTTTTTCCATGTGCTCCTTATATTCATTTTCAATGTTCGAATAGGCACTAATTATTGTCATCTTACTTTGAAATGACTTTATTTCAATACATTCCTTTTCTTCCTTCAAAAGTCCGTACTCTCCAAAAAGTTCAAAATTTATTTTCACCGATGCATAACTTTCCAACAATGGATACAAGTGAGGTAGAAAAGCTTCTCCTGCTTGCTCCATAAATTGTGTTGGATAAATTACATCATTGTTGGTGTTTTCATATAAGTAGTGAACAATCCTTCCTTGAAATCCAGAACTGATTTTTTTTATCCTTGAATCCACTGGTTCAACAACATTCTTCTTGTGTTGCTCCGTTCGCAGATGATGAGCCCACGAAATGTTACCCGATAGGGTAATGTTGCACTTTCCACAATACTTATTCATTTTTTTTTGTTTTTATATTTTCCTTTTTTTTTTGGAAGTATTGTATTGTTACTTGTACTTTTCACTTTGTTATACTTTACTTTTACTGTAAAGTATTTTATGTTTTATCAATTTGATAAGTTTACACAACACAAATCTGGGTAGTTCACAGTTCACACAACTTTACTTTACACTTGGTAAAGTATTTTAATTTTTATCAATTTGATAATCTCGCACAAATCGAATTCGGATGGAACGTAAGTTAACACAACTTTACTTTAGCTTTGAATTACCGGAGGGTTCACACGACGATTCTAGATGGTTCGCTCAACTCAAATAGTTTTCTAAAACTGAACTACTTTCCACATTTCTCCTTAACAAATACATTTTTTTTAAAACTTAGAAGGTAACCGTTTTCTCTTTCTATAAGCGCATGAGAAAAAATTTTCAAATATGATTAAAGAAAAACGTATTTGACTAAACAAACGATCTCATTTGGTTTTGTTCTGTTAGGAACCACCACCACAAGCACCGCCACCACCACCATCCCTCTTACACTCCTACGCTCACTTTCCCATCTAATGCTCGCTAAAGAGGGGAGAGGTTACCGAACTCACGCTTGTTTCACACCACAAAAGTATGCGGTCTAATATCCCTCAAACCAACACCTTTTGACCACAAGACCGTAGCCAGGTTACACTAACAGGTGTCACCTACAACCCTAATTGAATCAACAAAACGCCCACGCATAGAAAAACAACTTCCCTTCCTCCTCCTCCTCCGCCTAAATATAGTTTTACAAATTCATACGCATGACAAAACACCCCTTGTAAAACGAATAGTTTTCTAAAACTGAACTACTTTCCACATTTCTCCTTAACACATACATTTTTTGAAAACTTAGAAGGTAACCGTTTTCTCTCTCATGTAAGCGCATGAGAAAAAATTTTCAAATATGATTAAAGAAAAACGTATTTGACTAAACAAACGATCTCATTTGGTTTTGTTCTGTTAGGAACCACCACCACCACAGTCACCATTTTGACCACAAGACCGTAGGCAGGTTACACTAACAGGTGTCACCTACAACCCTAATTGAATCAACAAAACGCCCACGCATAACAAAACAACGTTTTTGTTACACTCCCACGCTCACTTTCCCATCTAATGCTCGCTAAAGAGGGGGAGGTTACCGAACTCACGCTTGTTTCACACCACAAAAGTATGCGGTCTAATATCCCTCAAACCAACACCTTTTGACCACAAGACCGTAGCCAGGTGTCACCTACAACCCTAATTGACTCAACAAAACGCCCACGCATAACGCCTTCTAACCCAAGTTAGAAGCAACATAGTGATCTGTGTGCAACCATTGCACTCCACAAAATCCCACGCATGACAAAACACCCCTATCACACACGCAAGCCAGGTGTCACCTACAACCCTAATTGACTCAACAAAACGCCCACGCATAACGCGTTCTAACACAAGTTAGAAGCAACATAGTGACCTGTGTGCAACCATTGCACTCCACAAAATTCCACGCATGACAAAACACCCCTATCACACACGCACCTTTAGCTTGAGAAAAAGACAAGACAAAACAAGACATATCAAAACACCACTCTCTCACACTCCTACACACCACTTTCTAACCTCATTAAGTGACCTGTGTGCAACCATGCTCATCTAACAAGGGTCAGCAACACCCCCCTTTTTGAATTAATTATGCTAAGTAGGTCATTAGAACACCTGTGTGCAACCATGCGTGACTAGTTAGGGTCAGTGTGCAACCATGCGTGACTAATTAGGGTCACCCCCACCTCCTTTTTTGACATGATTTATTACCTAGTGAGCCAGCTCCCGTATTAACTACCTACTAGCGATGCTGAAGTCAGTCGTATTTCGCAACTATCTTTACCTGAAGATTGTTATCATCCTACCCTGCAGCTCTGTATTAATGGATTTTTTTAATAATCCTAGGACTACAACAAATGTACAGCCTAGTTTGTGTTTTAAGAGGACTGATTACGGCAGACTGGTGGAATCTTTATCGACAGTAAGCTGGTCCTTTCTAGTTGACCTTCCTGTTGATGATGCAGTTAGGTACTTTTATGAGATCCTCTACCGTCTATTTGATGAATATGTCCCTCTTTCCTCCATGAAGAATTCTTACAGCTCTCCATGGTTTACCCGTCAACTATCTTATCTGAAGAATAAAAAACCAGACTATTTAAACGGTTCAAAAAATCCGGCTTACAGACAGACTTCACCAAATATAGTTCAGCTAAGGTGGAATTTGTCCAGTACAATACTGATTGTTACAAAAATTACCTGTCTCGCTGTAAGCGTGATTTCAAAAGTAATCCTAAGCTTTTCTTTTCTTTCGTCAATTCTAAACGAAAATCTAGCTGCTACCCTCCCTCTCTCTTTCTCAATAATAATGTAGCATCTGATGATAATGATATTTGCAACTTATTCGCAGACTTTTTTCAATCCACTTATACGAAATGCAATAATGTCATTATCAAAGATTATCCATACCCACTACCTCATTTGAACTCTGTCTTCAAACCAGTGATTGATATATCTGATGTTCTTCAGACTCTTAGTACTCTCAAGCTCTTTCACCGGGTCCTGATAGAATACCAAGTTGTATACTTAGGAATTGTTCATCTTATCTTGCTCTTCCCTTAACATTGATATTTAATCTGTCCCTAAGTCAATGTAGATTTCCATCCATATGAAAGGAATCCTTTATTATCCCATTGTTTAAAAAAGGGAACAAGTCCGATATCTCAAACTATCGCGGTATTGCTAAACTCAGTTCTATTCCTGAACTTTTTGAAAAAATGATTACCTGTCAGTTGCAGCATCATTGCAGGTCTTTTATTTCACCTTGTCAGCATGGCTTCACTAGATGTCGCTCTACTTCTACAAACCTACTTGAATTTACGTCTTTAATTACTAGAGGTTTTCTGACACATCATCAAACTGATGTGATTTATACCGATTTCTCTAAAGCTTTTGATTCAGTGAACCATAGGATTCTTATTTATAAATTGTCCCTTTTAGGTTTTCCACCCAACCTACTAGAGTGGATACTTTCCTACCTCTCTAATAGAACTCAAATGGTCTGTTTTAATAATCAAATTTCCAAAATAATTAATGTTACTTCTGGAGTGCCACAGGGTAGACACCTGGGACCTTTACTTTTTGGCTTAATGATTAATGATCTACCTTATGTCATAAAATCGTCAACTGTTTTAATGTATGCAGATGATGTCAAGCTATGTTTGTCCATGTGTTTACCTAATTCATATAATGACCTTCAATTAGATCTTGATTGTTTGTATACGTGGTGCATGATTAACATGTTGAATTTAAACTATTCTAAATGTAACTTTATGACCTTTTATCGTTGTAATCCATCTCTGTATTCCTATTCTATCGGTAATAACGCCCTTGAACGTATTTTTTCTGTTCAGGATCTTGGCGTTCTATTTGATCATAAACTTAGTTTTAAAGACCATATATCTACTATAACTAACAAAGCCAGAAGTCTCCTGGCGTTTATGAAGCTGGTCAAGGGAGTTTGATGATCCATACACAACAAAGCTTTTGTATGTTTCTCTTGTTCGTCCGTCAATGGAATATTTCTCGTGTATGTGGTCACCTCAAATTAGCTGTTACCAAATTATGTTAGAGTGCGTTCAAAAACAATTCCTTTTTTTTGCTTTGAGAGGTTTAAGCTGGGACACAGGAAGTCGATTGCCCTCTTATCATGCGAGGTTGCGCCTGCTGGACTTACCAACCCTGAACCATCGTTTTTGCATAAATTAATTAATGGTGATGTTGACTCTCCCTTCCTTCTTAGTTCCCTCAACTGGAATGTACCCTCTAGAACAGTTCGTCGTTTTCGCCCGTTGTCCCTGCCAATTTGTAGATTCAATTATGCCCTTCATGATCCTCTTCGGGTTCTTTGTGACGACTATAATGCACTGTGTCACGTCTTACTGTTTGATAGCCCTAATGCAACTAATTATGATAAACTTATGTATTTTCTATCTTCCAATAATTTGTAAATTTCTATGTTACTAGCCATTCTATGTTAGCATGTATTTTAAACTGTCTATTGTTATGTAGTCTTTTTCCATGTCCGCGATTTCGTTTACTTGCCCAAATCGGTTTAGGGCTCCGCGCGTTACAAGCATTGCTTGGTGTCGTAAGGGCCACTTGTTTGTACTGACCATAGTTCATCAACGTCCAAGAATAAAAAAAAATAAATAAACTATATAAAATTTATGTGTTCGGCACGCTACAACAGAAAATGTACGTGTAGGTAAATAAATATTAACTGTTGCGGGCCGAAATCATAAATTTAATATTGAAAAATTACCACAAATTACAATTATAACTGAAATGTATTGGTCTCTAATTTGCCACGCCCACTCTAACGCCCATATCGCTTAAATCTGTCTACCGCCTGTAGGTCGCGCACTTCAATTTCGCTTTGCTGCTTGCATATCTCCATTTCCCTTTGGTCCCTTTAGCTGAGTAACGGGTATCTGATAGTCGAGGTACTCGACACAGCGTTCTTCCTTGTTTTATCTGTATATGCAAACCAAAAGGGTTCTCTCATCGGACCGATACACATTAAAGCCATTACAAACTATAGACGAATAACATAAATCATGTACAAACCACGTCTCGGGTATACATCATGGACATTAGACTGACTGAAAAGAAATCTAAGATCATAAACCTTATTTAACAGATTTTGAGACTATTTTTATAATTATATATGGTTTTTATCATGGAACATATCATAGATTATTGGCGGCGTAATTTCAATATTTAAAGCGTAAATAATACTTTTTTTACTGTAAATTATTTTTAAGCCTATCTTAAAATATAGCACACAATTATAAGAGTGAATAGCGTCTTCAGAACCAGCCGAAGCGCTAGTGGAAGACATAGTAGGTGGGTCAGAGAGGCGAATGGGAAATATTTTCGTACGTGAGTGACGAAAGTTCCTCCTCTTTCCTAATAAAAAGATATTCTCCCTTCGAGTGCAGCGTTCATGCACAAGTAAAGACAGCCGAGAGAACTTTATGCTTTTTTTACGCTTTACGCTTATTGTTCTCATCAATACCTATCGATTGACCCAACAAAAACTATCAAAGATAGAGAAATGGGACCTCAGATTTAAAAATGTTAACTGAGATGTATTAGTGTTGTTAATACCTATCGATTGATCCAAAAAAAAGATTGGCACGCCCACTCTAACGCCCACTAACCGACCAACCCTCTGGCGCCCATAGTTGTCATGCTAGATAACAAATTGTAGCTTAATGTATTGGTCATGTCGACTGATTCAAAAAAAAAGTTTGCCACGCCCACTCTAACGCGCATAACGCTTAAATCTGTCTACCGCCCACATAACAATATATTGAGATCAATCTCGCTTTGCTGCTTGCATATCTCCATTTCCCTTTGGTCCCATTAGCTGATTAACGGGTATCTGATAGTCGATGTACTCGACTATAGCGTTCTCCCTTGTTTTATAATATTTTAACAAATTAAGTTAAGTTTCGTGTGCAACAAATCGGATTTTTGAGAGTCGTAAGTAAACTTATAAGAATAATGTAATTTATATATACCTCGTTTATTAATTTTCAGGTTCCAATTTTAATTTCTCTTAATGGCACATATCTGAAATCCAATTTAAATTAAAATCATATGTATATTGATTAAAAAACTATTATACCAGTTATTTATTTATTATATATATATACCACCGGTACAAGTGCACACTTATAATTATTGCGCTAGTCACATTGAGTTGATATTTTTTAAATTATTACTGTAATGTATTCCAGCATGGTTTTATTCAAAGTGTGGCCGTCACTGTTTAGTACCAAGATCTCTTATATCGATTACACAGGCAATGATAACGATCGAAAGCTTAACATACGATATATACTGAATATGTGCTATATAACAAGTCCCTTCTTAAGGTTTTCTTCATATTTTCTATTTCAATTCATCAATGATTCTAATATTTCAATGCTTGCAATTTCAATTCATTGCTTAACGACCTTTCACTCCATTCGGGGTCTAAGGCTTCTTTTGGGTGTTATATTCCTAATTGGGCTTCTAGAGGAAGAATCCACACATAATTTAGATTCCTCATTTTGTGTATCAGCATTATTCCACACTTGTGCACATTTGTGAACCTGATCCGTATTGTCCATCGGGAGCTCGGCTTTGATCGGTGTGCCGCTTTATGATGCTGTGGTTGTGAGCAAGGTTGCACAAATATGTTCGAGATCCTAAGCACTTGTCTATTGTTGCCTGTGACCAAGATGCCTTATTTGGATTCGTGTAATCCCGAATGTATACTTTTTATCCCTGATTGAATGATTCTAGACGATTCCCTTTATAACTTGTTATGCTTTTTTCTTGCTGTTGCAAAATTCTTGAACTCACTGTGGGTGCACTCATGAGATCAAATCTAGTTTTTAGACTTCTACCAAAGAAAAGCTTTGCTGGGGTTTCTCCCGTTCTACAATGAGGTGAATTTCGATAGTCTGCTAAGAATCTGTTTGTAATGGTGCGATCTATGTAAAGATTTAAGAACTTCCTTATAAAGTTTCTTGGGTACAATGGTACGATATCCCCACATTAAGCAGCCGTATTCAATTTATAGCTCTGTGTGTTTCTGAATGAAGGGTTGAAACTCCTTGTCCAAGGATTGAATGGTACCATGTTATTTTATTACTTTTGACAATGTAGGATCACGTCGGGACAGTCTGGCTATGCATTGAAAATTTAAGTTTAAATGATTATGTTGAGTTACGAAGTTCACATAACTGCACTCTTCAGTCTGTGTCTGTGTTAATGGAACTTACGGAATTCTCGATAAACTATCTGCCTCATTCACTGATCCCTTGACATATTCTACACTATAATCAAACCCTGATAAATTTAAGGCCCATCTTTGTATTTGAGCTGACGCCATTACAGGCAATCCTTTACACTCGCCAAATAGAGTAAGTTGAGGCTTTCGATCAGTACGCAACGTAAATCTGTTGCCCAGTAGATACTGACGAAGTTTGTTAACGGAAAAGACAATTGTTAAGGCCTCCTTTTCCACAGTGCTGTAATTTCGTTCACTCGACTGAAAGACTCGCGAAAAAAAAGCTATTGGTTTTAAAGAACCGTCTTCAAACTTGTGTGAAAGAATACCTGCTACTGCTGTATTACACGCATCTGTGGTTAAAACTATTTCCAATTCTGGATTGAAGTGTACCAATACATGATCAGATGCAACATCTTCTTTAATCTGTTGATAGGCATTTTGACATTGATTTGTCCTTTTGAACTCTACGCCTTTTCTGAGAAGCTGATAAATCGGATCCATTTTCTCGGAAAACCTATCTATGAACTTGGAATAGTAGTTTACCATTCCGGTGAATGCACGAACTTCAGAAATGTTTCTTGGACTTGGTGCGTTCATAACACACGAAACTCGTGTCTTGTTTTTGCTGAGACCGTCCTTGTCAATGTTGAACCCTAAATACGTTATTTTTTTTTTGAAAAACATGCACTTTTCTTTATTTAAGTGTAACCCTGCTGACTTAAGCTTTCCTAAAACCTTTCTTAATGTGTCTACATGAGATTTCAAATCTAAACCAGTGATGGAAATGTCATCTTGATAAATGACAACATAAGGAATGTTTCGAAGCAAAGATTTCATTGTCTTTTGGAATATGGATGCTGCAGTTTTAATTCCAAATGGGAATCTTTTGACCTTAAAGATTCCTACATGTGTGCTCCACGTGCATAATGACTGAGACTCCTGATCAAGTAATAACTAATTTTGTGCTTGGAATAAGTCCAGCTTTGTAAAACGTTGGCCTCCCTGTAACGCAGCGAATATCTCGTCAATTCTTGGAAGCGGGTACCTAAACTCATTAAGATATTTATTAATGATAACTTTGTAGTCTGCGAGCTTTTGCTTATTGTCAGGCATTTGGTTTTGGTGTTGTACATACAAGTTTTTCGTCCTTGTAATACAAGGATGTTATTCACTTTGTTAAATTTGCGTGGTTAGCCTTAAAACTTAAGGAATTCGTTTTTCTTGTCGCCAATATGTAATGTATTCCAGCATGGTTTTATTCAAAGTGTGGCCGTCACTGTTTAGTACCAAGATCTCTTATATGGATTACACAGGCAAAGATAACGATCGAAAGCTTAACATACGATATATACTAAATATGTGCTATATAACAATTACTATTTTTAAATTTTAAAACAATTTTTCTTACTCTTTTAATTAATATTAATGACTAACATCAAATTTTTAAAGTTTCTTAGTTACTACTATTATTGTTTTTAATATATATTTTTTTTTAATACTTATGTGTATTGGTATTTTAAGAGATCTTTAACTTTATTGTATATTTGAGTTGCGCTCATAATTGTTTTGTATTGGTGCGGTAGATTGTTCCATAGCAGGATACCATTTAAGAAAAATTGCCTTCTCGAACAAAGTGTTTGTATTCGAGGGCGTATCTACGTTTTGGTTCTTACAGATGTGGCTGGGGCAAATTTATTGAAAAGGTAATTTGGTTCTCCACTCGTCATTATTTTGTGAAAGAATATTAAGGTTCTAAGATCGATCCAGGAGGTCAAATTAAGGTCAAGTAAATTATATGTCAGTTGGGATACATGGTCAAATCGTCTTAGGTTAAACACACTTCATAGCTTATCGGCGTATGGCTTATATATAATTTTTGGAGTTAAAGTGTTGAATTTGCTTTTTACCAATTTCCAAGCACTTCGATTTCTTAGGATTCATACCCATGCCTTTTTCCTTTGCCCATTTTTCAACTAGTGAAAACATTTTATTACTTATACGGACACAGGCATGTATTTCAGTTACGGGTCTACTAACATATATTTGGAATTCATCAGAATATAAATGTACTTCACACTCATACAGGATACTAGGGAGATCATTGACATATATAGAAAACAACAAAGGGCCTAGCACAGATCCCTGTGGCATTCCCCTGGATACCTATTCGTTAAGTAATGACCTAATAATCTTCGTCGCATTAGTAGAGAAATTAAACATATTCCTAAGCTTGGTACAGAGAATGTTATGATTCACAGAATCAAAAGACTTACTGTGGTCAAGGAGCATCAAAAACGTTACGCAGTTACTGTCCAGTTTTTGTCTTATATCCTCAACAATATTAGTGATTGCAGTAATACAACTCCCTTTCTTAGGGAATCCAGATTGTTTTTCATAAAGAATTGTTACCTACGTATAGTTGAATCTGTGAGGACATAAGGTTTTCAAAGACTTTTGATAGAAAAGGTAATATTGAAATAGGTCTATAGTCATTGTTTAGCTTAGGAGTTGGGACAATTTTGGCGTTTTTCCATATTGTCGGAAATGAAGATGTTGTAATAGCCGTGTTAAAAATATATGTAACATGGGGCAACACTAAAGGGAGCAAAAGCTTAACAAATTTGGGAATCATATTACCGAGACCTACAGCATCGGACTTGACATGCAGAATACTAGCTAGCTTGTTTACATACTAGCTGGTTTATACATATAAATTATTTATTATACGTATTAATTCGACGTCCACCTCCACCGTTTTAGTTTGTTCCATCTGTTTTTTGAGTTAACACAGTTGTTAAATTGTACATTATATTACTCTCTCTTTGCAGATTTTATCTTTATGTTTACTTTTACCCTAGCCTCTTTGTATTGTTTGCGAAATTCATCAGATTTGTATCGCTTCCACCGGAGGTAAGCTACAATTCGCTGACTTTTTTGATTTTTAATTTCACTATTGAACCACGGATTTTGCATTGGCTTAATCACCTTGGTCAAATACTGGAAATTTTTGGTTAAAACCTATATTTGACAATCTAAATGACGAAGATGGTAAATACATGACCAGTCACAACTGATTTGATTTTGCTGTCAAAGGTCAAGTCGTATGTTACAAATTTTAAGTCATGTCTGGAGAAGAAATAAGTCAAGTAATGTATCACAGTGGCTGCTATAGTGCGTGGGAATCGTTTCGTTTACGGAATACAGACCTAGGGATTTTAAGTTATCCACAAGATGGCTTTCTGACAATAGGTTAGTGTTAAAATCGCCTGCCAATATGATGTCGGTGTACTCCAACGAAATGTCTGAAACAACATTAAGTAATGACCCGTAGTCAATTGTCCGATTCGGTCTATATATGCAACCTAGAAGGGTTCTTCCATGGGATTTATTGGGAAGTTCTAATAGAATGTATTCAATAGTAGTGTCACTTGGCTGTTTAAGTACCACTTGCATTTCAGCTTCATATTCACATACATAGCAACACCTCATGCACGACCAGTACGATCGGACCGATAAACATTAAAGCCTTCACAAACAATGTACGAATCACATGTACAAACCACGTCTCAGACACACACATCACATCGACATTAGACTTGGTGAAAAGGAATCTTAACTCATCAATCTTCTTTAACAGACTTTGTGCATTTAAGTGAACGATTTTGAGACCATTTTTATAACTACTTATGGTTTTTTTAAAAGCATTAGCTATAGAACAAACTTCCTCATCCTGCATTGTTGTTATCAATGATTATTAGGGGCGCAATCTCAATATTCAAGGCGTAAATTATACATTTCTTGAAGTAAACTACTTTAAACCTATCTTAATTAAGAGGATTCAGCTTATACGCTTGAGGAAGAAAGCTATCAGCTCCAGGTCCAGCCGAAGCGTTAGTGAGAGATGTAGAAAGTGGATCAGGCGAATGATTAATGGACGAAAGATCCTCCATACTGTTCATGCAGAAGACACCCTCTCTTCGAGTGCAGCGTACGTGCACAAAGCCGCGTCGTGTAAAAACAGCCGTAAGGACTAATTTTTCATACGCATAGCCTCTTTAAAGATGAGATAATTTTCTTTCAACAATTGCTCATTAATATAAATTATCGCTTCTGAATTGAAGCCCAGAAACTACAAGCTAAGTTGTTTCTTGTGCTCGCGCCTGTACATTCCGACTTGACCAAGCAGCTTGATCTTTTCGCGTGGGTTTAACATTTTAATTATTATTACTGGATCCACATGTGTTTGTTGTGATTTCCGTGCTCGGAAGACTTTGGAGACTTTTCTTGCTGGAGTCAGCTGGAGATTAAAGCATAGCTTGTGATAGAGCGCTCTGAGATCTTCACCTTCGACATAGGGAGCTCCATGAACCCTCAGGTCTCATTAGTTAGTCTCCCTGCGTTGCGTTGCCATCCTGGCCTTCAGTGCACCCAACCTCCCACCTGCTGCTTGTAGATTTTCCACTCCCCGGTTCAGCGTCTCAACCCGCTCACCCATTGGGTCCTTCATGGAGCGTAGATCGGCAACCTCGCGCTCCCACGTCAGGACACGTGCATTCATTTGCTTTACTTCCACGGAGATTATGTCCAAGCGATCAACTGCCTTATCGACAATAGTGAATAGCTGCCCTATCGGCGACAGCTTATCTGATAGGGCAACCTTTTTCTCTCTTGCACTCCGAAGATGCTGCAGCACCGATTGTCTCTCACTGAAGGTGCACGCACAACAGCACTTGTTGTTCACCAAGAATTTATTTTCTGATTTACAGAGTCAACTTTGTTTATTAGCACTATGTTGTGTTGTTCGCGGATTGAGCTGGTGGTATATTAGGCGGTTACAGACTTTCTTGAATTTTATAAATGTTTTTTTCCGTGGAATATCGTTTATTTTATAGAGCGTTCAATAAAGCGACTGCTCGCGGAAAGTGTAACTTGAATAATATAATACTCGAATAGTTAAAGGGTATACTAGATTCGTCGGAAAGTATGTAACAGGCGGAAGACAGCGTTTCCGACCCCAAATAGTATATATATTCCTGATCAGGATCACTAGCCGAGTCGATCTAGCCATGTCCGTCTGTCCGTCCGTCCGGATAACGCTGGGATCTCGGAAACTATAAGAGCTAGGCTATTGGGACTTGCCATGCAGATTCCTGAGCTTCTTGCTCTAACGCCCACAAACCTCCCAAAACTGTGGCTCCTACAGTTTTGATGCTAGAACAAAAATTTTAACTGAAATGTATTGTTCTTATCAATATGTATCGATTAACTAAAAAAAAGTTTGCCACGCCCACAAACTTTAAAAAATCGTAAGTTTAAACGCGGATATCTCGGAAACTATCAAAGATAGAGAATTGGGATTTCCGATTTAGATTCCTTAGCCTAACGCCCACAAACCGCCCAAACCTGTGGCGCCCACAATTTTCATCCTATATAACAAATATTGTCTGAAATGTATTAGTCTCGTCAGTACCTATCGATTCATCCAATAAAAGTTTGTCACGCCCACTCTAACGCCCACGAACCGCGCCCACAATTTTCATGTTAGAAATACATATTAACTGATTTGTATTTGTCTCGTCAATACCTTTCGATTGACCCAAAAAAAGTTTGCCACGCCCACTCTAACGCCCATAACGGCTAAATCTATCTACCGCCCACAGAACCATATATTGAGATCGCGGGTAGGTGGCGCAATTCAATCTCGCTTTGCTGCTGCATATCTCTATTTCCCTTGTGTCCCTTTAGCTGAGTACCCGGTATCTGACTCGACTATAGCGTTCTTCCTTGTTCGACCTCAAATCATGCCTGCAACTTTCTTATTTTAATAATAAATCGTACTTGTTTTAAGTTCAAAGATTTAAAATTGGTCTTTATATCAATTTTCTGTCTTGAAAGTTGTATTTTGTTCTCGAGAGTGGGATTTTCGATACTTGTCGAAGTTTTGATAGTGAAAATATTTTGTTCAAGCACGAAATACCAGACTTTTTTCTGAGTGCTCCCATAGCTTCCATAAAAATAAATTGCGAAGATAGACGTGGAGCTTGTTAAGGAGGTGCTTTAAGGGGAATCCTGAGTGTTAAGTACAGTACAAAAATTGGATTGGAAGCCATTCCTCCCTCCCTTCACTCAACTTAATTCGTGCTACACTACTGTATGTACTTAAGCACAGTTGCAGCTCATAGTCGAGGCCATCGACTATTTCTTTCTGCCTAAGAACTTCTAGACTCTTCGTGCCTAATGCCAACTTTCTAGCTTTTACAGTTTCCGCGATCTCAGCGTTCATACGGACGGACGGATAGACGAACAGACGGAAATAGATAGTGATGCTGATCAAGATACTTGTGATTCTTTATGGGGTCGAAAGCCCTTCCTTCTACGCGTTACATACTTTCTATTTACCCTCCTAACGAATAATCACTTGTAACTGTTGTCAATTTTTTAAGAAGGATTTCCATTAAATTTTTATACATCATCAATCCAAAATTTTGCAGTTATTGGTAATATTTGCAGAAAAAAGTTGTGAAAACAGTTATATGGTAGTTTTGGGCAGTCTTCAGATTCTTCACTTTAATCAAAAAGCGCCAAGTAGCACACCATTTACTTCGCAATTTTTAATATAACGCCAAGAACAACCGTTTTTTTTTACATTTATTGTATAACAATTGTCAACAAATAAAAGTTTTTCCTTGCTTTTACATTAGAAGTAAGAAAATGATTGTGAAAATGTTATTTTTATGAAAAAACTCGTAACATTTACGCTGCCTTATATACTCCGATTCCTAAAAACAAGAAAAAACGCTATAGCCGAGTACCAAGCCTTTCAAATACCCGTCACTCAGCTAAAGGGATCAAAGGAAGATGGAGATATGCAAGCAGACAAGATAGATTGCAAAGTGGGCGGCAGACAGACTTATCCCTTATGGGCGGTAGAGTGGGCGTGGCAAACATTTTTTGAGTCAATCGATAGGTATTGATGAGAACAATACATTTCAGTTAAAATTTTTATCTTATCATTAAAACTGTAGGAGCCGCAGTTTTGGGCGGTTTGTGGGCGTAAGAGTGGGCGTGGCAAATTGAGGAAACAAACTTACGCTGCCCAGGGATCTATAGAATCTGCATACCTAATCCCAGTATTGCAGCTGTTATAGTTTCCGAAATCATAGCGTTCTTCCGGATATACACTGGTCGGCATAAGAATTTTGACGAAAAGTTATACTCATAAGTTGAACTTACTTTTTGTAAGCTTTGGCCTCAATGGAAAAGTAATTTAAATGCCGTTTGAATGATACAATACATTTCTGAACCCATTCAGTACTTATTGAAAAGGTCGATATTGTGTAAAAATCTAATTTTTTCCTCGTCATGAAAACTTACATTTTTTGATGCAAAAAGTTTCTCCAAGCAAAAATAAAACTAGATAAAGAATTTTTCAAAAATCAATTTGCTAATATTTTTATGATTTTTTGAAAATGATTAAAAACATGTATTTGAGCCATATTTTTATTTTTTCATACAAATTTTGTCCGACGTTTTCACTTTAAAAAAATAAAAAAAAAAGGAAAATGATTTTTGAAAAATTTCTTTTTGCAGTTACTATCCCAACTTTGAAGAAGAAAAATTTTTTTTCATCAAAAAATTTAAGTTTTCAAGACGAGGAAAAAAGTTTATGAAGAAGATTTTACACAAACTCGTCCTTTTCAATAAGTACTGAATGGGTTAAGAAAAGTATTGTATCATTCCTGATCAGGATCACTAGCCGAGTCGATCTAGCCATGTTCGTCTGTCCGTCTGTCCGTCCGTCCGGATAACGCTGGGATCTCGGAAACTATAAGAGCTAGGCTATTGGGACTTGCCATGCAGATTCCTGAGCTTCTTGCTCTAACGCCCACAAACCTCCCAAAACTATGGCTCCTACAGTTTTGATGCTAGAATAAAAATTTTAACTGAAATATATTGTTCTTATCAATATGTATCGATTGACTAAAAAAAAAGTTGTCCACGCCCACAAACTTTAAAAAATCGTAAGTTTGAACGCGGATATCTCGGAAACTATCAAAGATAGAGAATTGGGATTTCCGATTTAGATTCCTTAGCCTAACGCCCACAAACCGCCCAAACCTGTGGCGCCCACAATTTTCATCCTATATAACAAATTTTGTCTGAAATGTATTAGTCTCGTCAGTACCTATCGATTGATCCAAAAAAAAGTTTGCCACGCCCACTCTAACGCCCACGAACCGCACTGAACGGGCTAAGAAAAGTATTGTATCATTCAAACGGCATTTAAATTACCTTTCCATTGATGCCAAAGCTTACAAAAAGTAAGTTCAAATTTTTAGTATATTTAACTTTTACTACGTTCAAATACTTATGCCGACCAGTGTACGGCTAGGTCGAAGCGGCTAGTGTTCCTGACCAAGAATATATATACTTTGTGGGGTCGGAAACGCTTTCTTCTTCCTGTTACATACTTTCCGACCAATTTAGTATACCCTTTTACTCTACTAGTAACGGGTAAACGCTTTTTTTATGCTACAAACTATTTGAAATATTACCTGTTCATCGCCTCCTTCACAAGCACCGTATGATTTTAATACGACAGGTAGCGTATCGGCCCCAGAATTACTAGAATCCACGGTTGCTAGTACCCAAAGAGGAATTTCAGCAAAACTTGTTATTGTAAATGCCACACATGTAACAAAAATAATTGTTATTATAGAAAAAACGGCCTTCACGTGTCCACCTAATCGACGTCCTAAAATAAGTTTTTTTTGTAAAACAAAGCAAAATGTCAACTGTATTCATCTTACCGATTTCCGTTTCGTCCCAGTTCAGGCCTCCCATTGAATAACCAAAAAATCCTCCTAAGCCTGCCATAACAGTGAATGTGGACAGACCTTTTGCATGATCTTCTGGTAAGCATACATCCAAAAGATATGCTCTAGCTGGACTTTGACAAGCATCAGCGTCAAAGTCAAGAAGCACTGTTCCCAATATTGTAAAAAGTATACCCCAGGAATGGGAAGACTTTGTGGACGTTTTATTTATATGTGTAATATTTTTCCAATTATTTATTTCTGTAAATGAATCCTCCGACTCTGTACTTCCATCTCCAAACCAATTTCCCAAGGCCTCGCCATTTGGAACCAAAAGTAGACCTTGCAAATAAATAAAAATCAAAGTTAGAAGTTTGAAGATAAAGGAAATTTTATCAATAGTTTAAGTGGTAGTGACCTAGACACTTGGATACTTAGCAAATTTGGCATAGTGAAGAACAGATTTGGATTTAAAATTTAAAATATTTTGGTTAAACTAATTTTAAAGACTACCTTAAGGTTTTATTTGGAAATTTATTATCATACCTTAATTTTTTTATTTAACCCTTGTTATTTTAGTGATACTCGTTGCTCGTAGAATAATCGGGTATAATCTCGTTGAAAAGTATGTACCAAGTAGCAATATAATAAACCCGCTACTCAGATAGAGGGCGTGAGAGGAAGACGGCGATAGGAATGCAGCAAATCGGGTGTTTTCGAGATTGCATACTTTATTGGCATACTTTTTTTATGAAAGGTCCACTTTGAACAATTTTTGGCATGTAGATGGGTATAGATAAACAGAAAAAGATCTCATTTACACGTTGAGAAAATATTAAAAAATGTGTGCGCTAGACAGTTTGCAGTGCTATAGGCGTTTGTGGGCGTGAGGGGGTGGGCGTGCTACCCTGCTGAAATAAACTTGCATTGAGCAAGGACCTCAAGAACCGGCAATCCAAAGCGTTCATACGGACGGACAGACAGGCGGATATGGCTAGTTGAACTCAGCTAGTGATCCTGAACAAGTATATATATTCTTTAAGGCGTCGGAAACGAGTGTTACCTGCTACATACTTTCCGACGAATCAAGGACACTCTTTTACTCTACTTTGGAATCAAAGCTCATGGGATCAATACAATGATCCCTTTGAAACAGTTCTAGGCTCGAATAGCTCACAGCAACAAAACAAGTCTATCAGCTCATATTTTTCGAACAGCGTAAACAGCTCAGAAGGTTGTATTTCAAAGATTTTCTCCTTGAAAATTTAACACTGTTTGCGTCAAAAGGGCGTTTAATTTAAGGAGGCAGTGTCGAGCGGCAGTTTTATCCAGATGTCTACATCTCGCGCGCTAGCACTGCCGTCCGCTCTCCCTCTCCATCTCTCCCCTAAGTCTCCGCTCTGTTTTGGAGCGCTTAAGTTAAGTTAGGCTTAAGCAGTTCTTATTTCCAAGTGTACAAATAAACATCTATGCACGTCGCGTTAAAACCCCAAAGTACTCCCCTGTTTTTTGGGTACCATTCGATCTTGGGGCTTCACCTATTTTCATCGATCAAGCCACACCGCCCCCAACATTTTGGTCCAGTCGAAGCCGGATTTCAAAATCTTTGGATTTTCCTCTCCTGGAGTTTTCTTTGACTTTGTCCCAGCAGGCTTAAACCGCTCCAGATAAGTTCCACTTACTATAATTGCTGGTCATACAGCCAGTTTTTCGAACCCTATTTCGACTAACTTTCTGTATGATATACATATTGTCTAAATCCAAAAGTGATTAATCCAACGCAACGGCATTTAATATATGTATTTCGATTCCGTTACTTGTGCCCGACAATATTCCAGTTTTCTTTGCCCACAGTTGCGCACTTGAAACAATTCCAAAAGATATTTCAGTGCTACTATTCAACTAAAATATTTCTCAAATATATTTTCAATTCCAATTGTGTGTAAAATATAACTCAGCCACAGTAAAAAATTCCCGATCATAAAATTTTTCCTTCGGATTTGCACTCCATTTTTTTTATTGTGTTCCAGCTGCGTGTGTATATTTACATAAATATTCAAATACAGTCCACTCTAACTACTCTTTCTAATACAGTCCACTCCAACTACTTTTCTCGACCCACAAATACGGCTAAACTATTTCTAAAATTAAAAGCAAAGTTACAAATTCCACAAACTTACTCCAGCAAATCGTTTGCAATTTAGTTGTGCAGGTGACAAACAAACGCACTGACATACAAAAATAAGCGAAGTCTTTCCAATTCCCGCAACGTTATTCCGCTATTCGCACCCCACATATGTACATATGTACAGTGTACATACATACGTAGATCGATATTTTCGCCAGTGCACAATGGGTCAAGAGCTCACAATAAATGTGCCTTCCAAACATACAATATTAAAGTCGGTAATTCTTTACATAAGTCCGACCATCCGATATAATAAATATTTATTGGCTCTGCCTATCCGACAGTGTGACCGTATATATTAAAAATCTTGATTGGTTCCTAAATTCCAATTGGATTTAAGCCCGTTTCCTTACTGAATTAAAATTCTAAATTATTTTACGTCACGGCAACATCAGTAAAATCCGCTTTAACCCGATTTATGGCCACAGTTGACTGTCTGATCCACTTTGAGGCCACTGTGAACGCTCCAGGTGCTCCTACCCCAACGTTAACCGCCTGTAAAATCCGTCGCGATCACCTCAATTCCTTGTGGCAAACGGTAAAGGCAGCATACGACATATTCTCCGACTGCATTATAGCTGCAGGCGAGAGCGCCGCAGACACAAAATCCATACTAAAGTCCAAGTATTACCAAACGTACTCCACTTACGAAATATTTGCCGCGCAGCTGTTGGAACAAATCCAAAAAGACTCCTCCCAAATACCTCAAGCTCCAGTAAATCCGTCCCGAAATTCCACGTCTTATGGCTGTCGGCTCCCTCCTATCGACACAGAGGTTTTCTCTGGCGATTATCTTCGCTGGCCGACTTTCCGGTACCTATTCACGGCAATATACATAGACAATCCGAGTCTAACGCCCGTTGAAAAATTGTCTCATTTAAATTCAAAAACAAGTGGCGAAGCTCATTCCATAGTTTCGAGATCCCCACTCACCAATGATGGCTTTCGCTCAGCCTGGAATAACCTAACTGAGCGTTTCGAAAATAAGCGATTGCAAGTGAACAGTCACCTGAAAACACTTTTCAATGTGCAATCCATAGCACAGGAGCCAGGAGCAGCCTTAAAGGAACTTCAACGCACTTTTCAAGGTTGGTTCAAGGTTTCTTAAAATTTTCCGGTGTTAATATTGAGAATTGGGACCCTATCCTGGTGTATATGTGCTCGACAAAACTACCAAAGCTCACTCTCTCATTATGGGAGCAATCCATCAAAAATAAATCCGAAATTCCTACGTGGCTTGAGCTTGATTCCTATTTGACGGAGCGCCATCGAACTCTTGAGGCCATCGATAGCTTCCGATCTGCCAATTTCCACCACGTCCATTTCAAATACACAAATCGAGTGGCAGAATTTTCAAAAATAAATTCCTTTAACACAAGGCTAGTTCCGATACCCAAAGGCTGTGATCTGTGTTCAAAAAAGAACCACCCCGTGCGTATATGTCCACGCTTCCTACAAATGACGGTAGACGATCGCCTAGCCTATATTCAAAGGAAGCAGTTGTGCTCCGATTGCTTTGCAAGCAGCCATCAATTCCAAGATTGCACAAGCGCTCACAACTGTCTCACTTGCCAAGATCGGCATCACACATTGCTGCATCGAAGCAGCGGCCCTACTACTCCGCCGATTCCATCCGACCCTCCAAGGCCAGTATCCGCCTCAGTTCCACACATCATTTCGTCCTATTCAGCGCAAGTTTCCGTACAAAAAGTCCCTCCTAAGAATACTCCATCCGAATATTGGGCTCCATACCCCGCCATGGATGGCAGACGTACTCGAGGTATTAAATCTTACCAATTCCATCCTCTACGGAAGTGCCACCACTTTCTACGGCTAAGCCCCCAGAATCGGCTTCAGAAAGTACATATCCAGAAGTACTGCTCCAATTGCTTGGCTCACAATCATTCCAAGGACTCCTTCCGCAGTGGTCATCACTGCCACAAATGTGGAAAGGCCCACCACACTCTTCTACACACGGACGACCGATCTACACTTCCAACATATTCCTGAGCCTACTATCCTGAGGTTCTTGCTACGGGTGTCCTCGCAAGGGGGGGGGAGAATGTTTACGTCAAAAGGGCGTTTAATTTCAGGAGGCAGTGTCGAGTGGCAGTTTTATCCAGATGTCTACATCTCGCGCGCTAGCACTACCGTCCGCTCTCCCTCTCCATCTCTCCCCTAAGTCTCCGCTCTGCTCTGGAACGCTTAAGTTAAGTTAGGCTTAAGCAGTTCTTACTTCCAAGTGCACAAATAAACATCTATGCACGTCGCGTAAAAACCCCAAAGTACACCCGTGTTTTTTGGTTACCATTCGATCTTGGAGCTTCACCTATTCACCCGCCCCCAACAAATACTGTTTTGTATAAACGAAAACGCGAAAACTGGTGATTGCAGGGATCCGGGATTTGTTCGATTCAAAAGCGAGTGTGCGCAATTATTCTCATACAACAACTGGCCTTTAATTTCATTTTACGTTTTCCGTAAGCATATCTTTACTAGGGGCGAGAGACGGCGAATTCGCGAGAGCGAAGAAAGCTTTATTTCGCTCCCGCTCCAGCCTTACACTCTTCAACAAAATTTTAAAATAGAACGCGCAAAGTGCGCAAACACTCCTTATACAGCCTAAAAACGTTTGGATGGACAAGAAAAAAACGGCTATGAAATGACTACCTCAAGAAGCAATGATAGGTTTGCAGTCTAAGTGCGCTGCTTCGCATACGATACCGTTTAGTGATAGGATTATAAAGCAGATCCTTTCCAATAGCCGAATATCGTATTTCAGAGAAGCCCAATGTGTATGAAACAGATAGAAGGAAGCGTCTGCAACTCCTTAAAGTATATATTCGTTGTTAGCATAACTAGTCGATCTAGCCGTCTACCTATAAGGGGAGTCAAAGGGTTCTTCGAGTAAACTCCTGCAGGGCTCTAATGTATACGACCATTAGATGCCTGACACCTAAGCATTTCCGACGCTATAAAGTATATTGATTGTTCTTTTACAAGCCATACGTATTTAAAAAAATATTTAACATTTGTGATTTGCCATAACCTCTTCTTACTGTAAACCAATAAACGCGTGTACTAAGATTTGGCCAAAAAAATGTTTTAGACTAAATTTTTAAAAGTTGTTTAATAAACGTTAAATTAAAAAAAAAAGCTGCCTAAATATCTATATCTCCAGTTGAAGTTAGCCGATTGACCTTGTTTCTAGTTATTTTTTTTGAAATAACAAGAGAAAGCGCTATAGTCGATAGAGAAGTGCTATAAATACCCATTGCTCAACTAAGAGGAGTACGAGAGAGATGGAAATACTAAACAAATTTAAGCTGCGTAGAATTTTCGTCATTAATACCAACATTCTAGCTCTTGTAATTTCCGCGATCTCAGCTTTCATATGGACATACGAATCGGCTCGGCTAGTGATCCTGATCAAGAGTAGATATTCTTTATAGGGTCGGAAACGCTTACTTATACCTGTTACATACTTTTCATCGAATCTTATATATCCTTTTACTTTGTGTGATTTTTAGCTGGATTGTATCTTGTCATCAATACCTATCGATTGTATCAAAAAAAAAGTTTGCACCTCAAAAAAATGGAAATATGAACGCGGATGTCTCGGAAACTATGAAAGATAGAGAATTGGGATTTCAGATTTAGATTCCGTAGCTTAGTACGCAGCGCAAATTTGTTATGTGAATTCAGTATTTTCAGACATACAACACGGAAACTTAAAAAACATTGAATTAAAAGAAAAAGTTAATGACTGTAAAGCGATTGTTAATCTCGTACAAACTCGAAAAATAAAAAAAAAAGAGCAGAGAAATTTACCATTTTAAAGCTACCGTCCAAACGAATAAAACAAACCATTTTTTGGACCAAATCCATGGTAAACTAGATTTAATTATATTTATTTTAGCTTTACATTGTTAGGTCGGTATTGACCAATGTAAGTAGTTTTATGTTATGCTTTAACGTTGTTAAAATCAATAATCGATAATAATCCGTAATCGAAAAAAAACTATTTAAACAAATAAACATATGCGAGTTTGTTAATAGCAATATTGAAGTAAGGATATACCGAATAATGTATAAAAAGTGAGTATATGTAGTTTTTATATGTTTATTTATTTAAATACTTTTAGCGATATTTCCAATATTTCGTAAATTAAACAAGGAAGAACGCTATAGTCGAGTACGTCGACTATCAGATACCCGTTACTCAGCTAAAAGACCAAAGGGAAATGGAGATATGCAAGCAGCAAAGCGAGATTAAAATGCGCCACCTACCGGCGTTAGACAGATTTAAGCATTATGGGCGTTACAGTGGGCGTGGCAAACTTTTTTTTGGGTCAATCGATAGGTATTGATGAAAACAATATATTTCAGTTAAAGTTTTTATTCTAGTATCGGTCGGAAACGCTTCCTTCTACCTGTTACATACTTTCCGACTTTTACATACTGCCTAGGGGAATTACACGAACTTTATTATTATTACTTTGGTCAATACTGAAATTCAAGTTGTTGACTCCAAGTTGTTACCGGGCAAGCAATAAAAAGCTATAATAAAAAAAATTTAATCTTTTTTACTATAAAATTGGTCCAAACAAGGCCTTTTTTATTCTTTTAGGGGACCACTTCCAGCTTTGACGATATTATCAGACACCATGCAGTCACTAAGTTGTTTAAAAAATTCCACATCCTCACTTTGCCGAGTTGTAGCTCACAATTTACTCAATGTAGCCTTTTTATATTTATACGGCAAAATAAAAGGGTTACATTAAAATTGTTAAATAAAACATATATCACGCAATGTGGTAAGGCACAACGGAAGGTATAATTGAAAACGTGGAAATACCAAACACATTTTTTTTTAATCTTTTAAAAAACGTATCTTAAAAAATTTGTTTACTTATTTTTGTGATTGATGTGTCCAACTCTACCACGAACAGCCATTAACATTTTGGCTGTAAGCTAGTGTAATCAAAGCAAAGTCCCATTTACAAAATCTTTACAATGTTGGTGCTATTTTGGTATAAGCGTAATGGGCGTTAGAGTGGACGTGGAACCCTGCTGAAATAATCTTGCGCTGCCCAAGAGCACCAAGATTCTGCATTCCAAATGCCAATCTTCTAGCTTTTATAGATTCCTAGATCTCAGCGTTCATACGGACGGACGCACAGACCTAATCAAGGACATATAAAAAAAGCCAGAAATTGATTTTATTGCTTCTCGTTGAACAACTAATTAAAACTGTTGTTTTAAGAATCTAATTGTCAATCAACATAACGAAAACATTAATACATAACCGATCACAACATAAAAATTCCATCTTTAGTTTATTATAATTTATATTTTTAGAATCTCTATATGTAAAAGGGTTGATTATGTTGTTTAAGGTCAAGTCTTATGTTAAAAATAATAATGTCGGTGTATTTCACGAAAAAGTCTGCAATAACATTTAGTCTTGGGTCGTGGTCAATTGTACGATAATATCTCCATATGCAACCCAACAGGGTTCTCCCGTGGGATTTATTGGAAGTTTCTAGAAGTATATATACAATTGTACTTTCACTTGGTTGCTTAAGTACCACTTCCTGTATTTCCAATACGATCGGGCCGATAAACAACAAAGCCATTGCAAGCAATAATCGAATCACATAAATAATGTACAATCATCATATCAACACTATCAATAATCAATTATAAATATCAATCATCATATCGGCATTAAACTGACTTAAAAGGAATCCAAACGCACTTTGTCACTGTGGACGGCAGTCCACGAATTGACGAAGCGCACTAGGGGAGTGTGCGAAGAACTGAAAATCTGATGTGATGGTCCGATCGTACTGAGTGATACACCAATAGAAAGGTATTGCCAAAAGTAAAAGGATTGCATACCAAGACTTTAAAAACTTCAATTGGTTTGGGAAAAAGAGTGGTGAAAGTGTAAAAGTGAAAATGTAGAAAATTTGAGCTTTTGGGGCCGGTGGGGATAATTGCCCCTCATGTAAGTCTAGTTGTATTCTCTAATGATGGGTATGATAAAATCCGACAATCCGTTTTAAATACCCAAAACCAAAATTTGTAGGAATATTTGAAAATGAAAGATTAATTCTGTTTGTCAGTTTATCCCAAAATGCTGTTTCAGGATCCTATAAATTTTAGATGGTGTTAAACTGCTCAATATAAGAAATATTAGTTCTAAATAAATAAATATATAAAGAAATAAGTAAATAAATAATCAAATAAATAAATAAATAAATAAATAAATAAATAAATAAATAAATAAATAAATAAATAAATAAATAAATAAATAAATAAATAAATAAATAAATAAATAAATAAATAAATAAATAAATAAATAAATAAATAAATAAATAAATAAATAAATAAATAAATAAATAAATAAATAAATAAATAAATAAATAAATAAATAAATAAATAAATAAATAAATAAATAAATAAATAAACAAATAAATAAATAAATAAATAAATAAATAAATAAATAATAAATAAATATATACAATATATATAAATAGATCAAGTTTCCTATTTCGATTAGCTTCATGCAAGTAAAGGACCCTAAAACCATAACAGATTTTCCGTTTGAAAAAATCTAATAAGAATATTTTTCATCAAATTGGTTTTTTTTTGTTTATTCCAATAAGTATGAATATTACGTATACGGAGCTGAAACCAGTTGCACTTCCAAACGGTAATTTTTAGGGCAAAAAGTGTTATAAATCAAAAGTTGAGGAATCTTAAGGGCTATATGATTTAAAATTTAAAAAGAAATCGTTCGACTCAATTTTGAGGAAATAGTCAAAAAGTGGTTTTTAAAAATAACTTTTTATCAGAACTCAAAACCTATTATTTTTATACAATTTTACAATATGAAGAGTATTTAGCATATTAAATTATCTTTTCAGAGATATATAGCACGTTTCTGTAGCATTAGTTGTTTAGCTACTATAAGCATTTTTAATCTGTCTTTTTTTCTTGATTTTCCGCTAAACTAGAGGGTTTTTCCAAAAGTCGTAGAACAAACGTTTCCTATTTCAAGCTACTTTATACACCCATAGGGTTCCAAAACCCTAAAACTAAGATGGGATGCATACAAACCCACAAACAAAGGGACAAACATTTTCATTTTGGGAAGAAGAAGAAAATCTTGTTTTTTGAATTACTTTTGAACGGAACATCGGATTTCAACAAATGAGGTGTCATTCGACGCATATTCTCAGTAAGAATAAAACTAGCTAAACAGCCGGGGGCTTTTATCCCCACCGTATCCAGCAGCTCCAATTTTCTAAATTTGTACTTTTACACTTTCACCGCTTTGTCTCCCAAACAAATCTATATTTCGAAAGTCTTGGTAAGCAATCTTCTTAGTTAGTGCGATACCTTTCGATTGGTGTATCACTTGTTATGATCGGACCATAATTGCAGATTTTTAATTCTGCGGCTATATATAGTAGTTGTCTTCGCACGCTCTCTTGCGCGCTTCGCCACTACGTGTACTGCCGTCCACAGTGATATAAATATATAAATATATAAATATATAAATATATAAATATATAAATATATAAATATATAAATATATAAATATATAAATATATAAATATATAAATATATAAATATATAAATATATAAATATATAAATATATAAATATATAAATATATAAATATATAAATATATAAAATATATAAATATATAAATATATAAATATATAAATATATAAATATATAAATATATAAATATATAAATATATAAATATATAAATATATAAATATATAAATATATAAATATATAAATATATAAATATATAATATATAAATATATAAATATATAAATATATAAATATATAAATATATAAATATATAAATATATAAATATATAAATATATAATATATAAATATATAAATATATAAATATATAATATATAAATATATAAATATATAAATATATAAATATATAAATATAAATATATAAATATATAAATATATAAATATATAAAATATAAAATATATAAATATATAATATATAAATATATAAATATATAAATATATAAATATATAAATATATAAATATATAAATATATAAATATATAAATATATAAATATATAAATATATATAAATATATAAAATATAAATATATAAATATATAAATATATAAATATATAAATATATAAATATATAAATATATAAATATATAAATATATAAATATATAAATATATAAATATATAAATATATAAATATATAAATATATAAATATATAAATATATAAATATATAAATATATAAAATATAATAAATAATATAAATATATAAATATATAAATATATAAAATATAAATATATAAATATATAAATATATAAATATATAAATATATAAATATATAAATATATAAATATATAAATATATAATATATAAATATATAAATATATAAATATATAAATATATAAATATATAAATATATAAATATATAAATATATAAAATATATAAATATAAAATATATAAATATATAAATATATAAATATATAAATATATAAATATATAAATATATAAATATATAAATATATAAATATATAAATATATAAATATATAAATATATAAATATATAAATATATAAATATATAAATATTAAATATATAAATATATAAATATATAAATATATAAATTATAATATATAAATATATAAATATATAAATATATAAATATATAAATATATAAATATATAAATAATAAATATATAAATATATAAATATATAAATATATAAATATATAAATATATAAATATATACAATATAAATATATAAATATATAAATATATAAATATATAAATATATAATATATAAATATATAAATATATAAATATATAATATATAATAAAATATAAATATATAAATATATAAATATATAAATATATAAATATATAAATATATAAATATATAAATATATAAATATATAAATATATAAATATATAAATATATAAATATATAAATATAATATATAAATATATAAATATATAAATATATAAATATATAAATATATAAATATATAAATATATAAATATATAAATATATAAATATATAAATATATAAATATATAAATATATAAATATATAAATATATAAATATATAAATATATAAAATATAAATATATAAATATAATAATAATATATAAATATATAAATATATAAATATATAAATATATAAATAAATAAATATATAAATATATAAATATATAAATATATAAATATATAAATATATAAATATATAAATATATAAATATATAAATATATAAATATATAAATATATAAATATATAAATATATAAATATATAAATATATAAAAATATAAATAAATATATAAATATATAAATATATAAAATATATAAATATATAAATATATAAATATATAAATATATAAATATATAAATATATAAATATATAAATATATAAATATATAAATATATAAATATATAAATATATAAATATATAAATATATAAATATATAAATATAAATATATAAATATATAAATATATAAATATATAAATATATAAATATATAAATATATAAATATATAAATATATAAATATATAAATATATAAATATATAAATATATAAATATATAAATATATAAATTATAAATATATATAATATATAAATATATAAATATATAAATATATAAATATATAAATATATAAATATATAAATATATAAATATATAAATATATAAATATATAAATATATAAATATATAAATATATAAATATATAAATATATAAATATATAAATATATAAATATATAAATATATAAATATATAAATATATAAATATATAAATATATAAATATATAAATATATAAATATATAAATATATAAATATATAAATATATAAATATATAAATATATAAATATATAAATATATAAATATATAAATATATAAATATATAAATATATAAATATATAAATATATAAATATATAAATATATAAATATATAAATATAAAATATAAATATATAAATATATAAATATATAAATATATAATTATATAAATATATAAATATATAAATAATAATATATAAATATATAAATATATAAATATATAAATATATAAATATATAAATATATAAATATATAAATATATAAATATATAAATATATAAATATATAAATATATAAATATATAAATATATAAATATATAAATATATAAATATATAAATATATAAATATATAAATATATAAATATATAAATATATAAATATATAAATATATAAATATATAAATATATAAATATATAAATATATAAATATATAAATATATAAATATATAAATATATAAAATATAAATATATAAATATATAATATATAAATATATAAATATATAAATATATAAATATATAAATATATAAATATATAAATATATAAATATAAAATATATAAATATATAAATATATAAATATATAAATATATAAATATATAAATATATAAATATATAAATATATAAATATATAAATATATAAATATATAAATATATAAATATATAAATATAAATATATAAATATATAAATATATAAATATATAAATATATAAATATATAAATATATAAATATATAAATATAAAAATATATAAATATATAAATATAAATATAAATATATAATATATAAATATATAAATATATAAATATATAATATATAAATATATAAATATAAAATATATAAATATATAAATATATAAATATATAAATATATAAATATATAAATATATAAATATATAAATATATAAATATATAAATATATAAATATATAAATATATAAATATATAAATATATAAATATATAAATATATAAATATATAAATATATAAATATATAAATATATAAATATATAAATATATAAATATATAAATATATAAATATATAAATATATAAATATATAAATATATAAATATATAAATATATAAATATATAAATATATAAATATATAAATATATAAATATATAAATATATAAAATATAAATATATAAATATATAAATATATAAATATATAAATATATAAATATATAAATATATAAATATATAAATATATAAATATATAAATATATAAATATATAAATATATAAATATATAAATATATAAATATATAAATATATAAATATATAAATATATAAATATATAAATATATATAAATATAATATAAATATATAAATATATAAATATATTAAATATATAATATATAAATATATAAATATATAAATATATAAATATATAAATATATAAATATATAAATATATAAATATATAAATATATAAATATATAAATATATAAATATATAAATATATAAATATATAAATATATAAATATATAAATATATAAATATATAAATATATAAATATATAAATATATAAATATATAAATATATAAATATATAAATATATAAATATATAAATATATAAATATATAAATATATAATATATAAATATATAAATATATAAATATA